>NC_136524.1:22639468-23176968 GCF_053919585.1 Euprymna scolopes | reverse complement strand
ACCCCTATCTCACAGAGGAGATGTTGCGAGTTTGTCTCTGCTTTATCGTTATTTTCATGGCAGGTGCTCGACTGAGCTTCAATCTATGCTCCCCCCTCGCCAAAAACTTTCACAAGAAACACTCGTCTAGTTGATAGTTGAAAACTAGATCAATAATTACCCCCACTCTTTATCTGTGCCTAAACCTAGATTCCGTGAACAAAGCTTCTTTCTTAGAACTGCCCGCCTATGGAACTGTCTTCCGTTTTACTGCTTTCCAGCTGACTACAATCTGATTGTCTTCAAGTCCAATGTGAACAAGTTCTTGATGAGCCGTTCCACTTAAGTTAACAAATTTACAGAATTTCCATTACTAACGATTACTATGTCGTTCAATTGATTACTGTACACTCTTAACCATTATCCTCGAGTGGCATCTGGGCTTTGATAATAGTAGACAGAGGTAAAGGGTAAAAGAGAGAGAGAGAGGGTGAGAAAGAGGGTAGAGATGTACTAAGAAAGAGTGATAGAGAGATTGTAGGAAAAGATAGAGAGAGAGAGAAAGAAAAGGGATAGAGAGAGGGAATAGATAAAAGAGAAAGTGGAGAGAGAGAGAGAGAGAGAGAGAGAAAGTTCGATAGGGGATGAAGAGAGAGAAAATGTAAGACGAGAAGGTATTCTAGAGGAGAGAGCAAACAAGATAGAGAGAAAGAGAAATAAGAGAAGGAAATGGGAGAGAGAGAGAAGGAAATGGGAGAGAGAGAGAGAAGGAAATGGGAGAGAGAGAGAGAAGGAAATGGGAGAGAGAGAGAGAAGGAAATGGGAGAGAGAGAGAGAAGGAAATGGGAGAGAGAGAGAGAAGGAAATGGGAGAGAGAGAGAGAAGGAAATGGGAGAGAGAGAGAGAAGGAAATGGGAGAGAGAGAGAGAAGGAAATGGGAGAGAGAGAGAAGGAAATGGGAGAGAGAGAGAGTGACAACGAAATTGGAGAGAGAGAGAGTGACAACGAAATGGGAGAGAGAGAGAGTGACAACGAAATGGGAGAGAGAGAGAGAGTGACAACGAAATGGGAGAGAGAGAGAGAGTGACAACGAAATGGGAGAGAGAGAGAGAGTGACAACGAAATGGGAGAGAGAGAGAGAGTGACAACGAAATGGGAGAGAGAGAGAGAGTGACAACGAAATTGGGAGAGAGAGAGAGAGTGACAACGAAATGGGAGAGAGAGAGAGAGTGACAACGAAATGGGAGAGAGAGAGAGAGTGACAACGAAATGGGAGAGAGAGAGAGAGTGACAACGAAATGGGAGAGAGAGAGAGAGTGACAACGAAATGGGAGAGAGAGAGAGAGTGACAACGAAATGGGAGAGAGAGAGAGAGTGACAACGAAATGGGAGAGAGAGAGAGAGTGACAACGAAATGGGAGAGAGAGAGAGAGTGACAACGAAATGGGAGAGAGAGAGAGAGAGTGACAACGAAATGGGAGAGAGAGAGAGAGAGTGACAACGAAATGGGAGAGAGAGAGAGAGAGTGACAACGAAATGGGAGAGAGAGAGAGAGAGTGACAACGAAATGGGAGAGAGAGAGAGAGAGTGACAACGAAATGGGAGAGAGAGAGAGAGAGTGACAACGAAATGGGAGAGAGAGAGAGAGAGTGACAACGAAATGGGAGAGAGAGAGAGAGAGTGACAACGAAATGGGAGAGAGAGAGAGAGAGTGACAACGAAATGGGAGAGAGAGAGAGAGAGTGACAACGAAATGGGAGAGAGAGAGAGAGTGACAACGAAATGGGAGAGAGAGAGAGAGAGTGACAACGAAATGGGAGAGAGAGAGAGAGAGTGACAACGAAATGGGAGAGAGAGAGAGAGAGTGACAACGAAATGGGAGAGAGAGAGAGAGAGTGACAACGAAATGGGAGAGAGAGAGAGAGTGACAACGAAATGGGAGAGAGAGAGAGAGTGACAACGAAATGGGAGAGAGAGAGAGAGTGACAACGAAATGGGAGAGAGAGAGAGTGACAACGAAATGGGAGAGAGAGAGGGAGTGACAACGAAATGGGAGAGAGAGAGAGAGTGACAACGAAATGGGAGAGAGAGAGAGAGTGACAACGAAATGGGAGAGAGAGAGAGTGACAACGAAATGGGAGAGAGAGAGAGAGTGACAACGAAATGGGAGAGAGAGAGAGAGTGACAACGAAATGGGAGAGAGAGAGAGAGTGACAACGAAATGGGAGAGAGAGAGAGAGAGTGACAACGAAATGGGAGAGAGAGAGAGAGTGACAACGAAATGGGAGAGAGAGAGAGAGTGACAACGAAATGGGAGAGAGAGAGAGAGTGACAACGAAATGGGAGAGAGAGAGAGAGTGACAACGAAATGGGAGAGAGAGAGAGAGTGACAACGAAATGGGAGAGAGAGAGAGTGACAACGAAATGGGAGAGAGAGAGAGTGACAACGAAATGGGAGAGAGAGAGAGTGACAACGAAATGGGAGAGAGAGAGAGTGACAACGAAATGGGAGAGAGAGAGAGTGACAACGAAATGGGAGAGAGAGAGAGTGACAACGAAATGGGAGAGAGAGAGAGTGACAACGAAATGGGAGAGAGAGAGAGTGACAACGAAATGGGAGAGAGAGAGAGTGACAACGAAATGGGAGAGAGAGAGAGTGACAACGAAATGGGAGAGAGAGAGAGTGACAACGAAATGGGAGAGAGAGAGAGTGACAACGAAATGGGAGAGAGAGAGAGTGACAACGAAATGGGAGAGAGAGAGAGTGACAACGAAATGGGAGAGAGAGAGAGTGACAACGAAATGGGAGAGAGAGAGAGTGACAACGAAATGGGAGAGAGAGAGAGTGACAACGAAATGGGAGAGAGAGAGAGTGACAACGAAATGGGAGAGAGAGAGAGTGACAACGAAATGGGAGAGAGAGAGAGTGACAACGAAATGGGAGAGAGAGAGAGTGACAACGAAATGGGAGAGAGAGAGAGTGACAACGAAATGGGAGAGAGAGAGAGTGACAACGAAATGGGAGAGAGAGAGAGTGACAACGAAATGGGAGAGAGAGAGAGTGACAACGAAATGGGAGAGAGAGAGAGTGACAACGAAATGGGAGAGAGAGAGAGTGACAACGAAATGGGAGAGAGAGAGAGTGACAACGAAATGGGAGAGAGAGAGAGAGTGACAACGAAATGGGAGAGAGAGAGAGTGACAACGAAATGGGAGAGAGAGAGAGTGACAACGAAATGGGAGAGAGAGAGAGTGACAACGAAATGGGAGAGAGAGAGAGTGACAACGAAATGGGAGAGAGAGAGAGTGACAACGAAATGGGAGAGAGAGAGTGACAACGAAATGGGAGAGAGAGAGTGACAACGAAATGGGAGAGAGAGAGTGACAACGAAATGGGAGAGAGAGAGTGACAACGAAATGGGAGAGAGAGAGTGACAACGAAATGGGAGAGAGAGAGTGACAACGAAATGGGAGAGAGAGAGTGACAACGAAATGGGAGAGAGAGAGTGACAACGAAATGGGAGAGAGAGAGTGACAACGAAATGGGAGAGAGAGAGAGTGACAACGAAATGGGAGAGAGAGAGTGACAACGAAATGGGAGAGAGAGAGTGACAACGAAATGGGAGAGAGAGAGTGACAACGAAATGGGAGAGAGAGAGTGACAACGAAATGGGAGAGAGAGAGTGACAACGAAATGGGAGAGAGAGAGTGACAACGAAATGGGAGAGAGAGAGTGACAACGAAATGGGAGAGAGAGAGTGACAACGAAATGGGAGAGAGAGAGTGACAACGAAATGGGAGAGAGAGAGTGACAACGAAATGGGAGAGAGAGAGTGACAACGAAATGGGAGAGAGAGAGTGACAACGAAATGGGAGAGAGAGAGTGACAACGAAATGGGAGAGAGAGAGTGACAACGAAATGGGAGAGAGAGAGTGACAACGAAATGGGAGAGAGAGAGTGACAACGAAATGGGAGAGAGAGAGTGACAACGAAATGGGAGAGAGAGAGTGACAACGAAATGGGAGAGAGAGAGTGACAACGAAATGGGAGAGAGAGAGTGACAACGAAATGGGAGAGAGAGAGTGACAACGAAATGGGAGAGAGAGAGTGACAACGAAATGGGAGAGAGAGAGTGACAACGAAATGGGAGAGAGAGAGTGACAACGAAATGGGAGAGAGAGAGTGACAACGAAATGGGAGAGAGAGAGTGACAACGAAATGGGAGAGAGAGAGTGACAACGAAATGGGAGAGAGAGAGTGACAACGAAATGGGAGAGAGAGAGTGACAACGAAATGGGAGAGAGAGAGTGACAACGAAATGGGAGAGAGAGAGTGACAACGAAATGGGAGAGAGAGAGTGACAACGAAATGGGAGAGAGAGAGTGACAACGAAATGGGAGAGAGAGAGAGTGACAACGAAATGGGAGAGAGAGAGTGACAACGAAATGGGAGAGAGAGAGTGACAACGAAATGGGAGAGAGAGAGTGACAACGAAATGGGAGAGAGAGAGTGACAACGAAATGGGAGAGAGAGAGTGACAACGAAATGGGAGAGAGAGTGACAACGAAATGGGAGAGAGAGTGACAACGAAATGGGAGAGAGAGTGACAACGAAATGGGAGAGAGAGTGACAACGAAATGGGAGAGAGAGTGACAACGAAATGGGAGAGAGAGAGACAACGAAATGGGAGAGAGAGTGAGAACGAAATTGGAGAGAGAGTGAGAACGAAATTGGAGAGAGAGTGAGAACGAAATTGGAGAGAGAGAAAACGAAATGAGAGAGAGAGAGAAAGAAATGAAAGAGAGAGAGAGAAAGAAATGAAAGAGAGAGAGAGAAAGAAATGAAAGAAAGAGAGAGAGAAAAAGAAATGAAAGAAAGAGAGAGAAAGAAAGAAATGAAAGAAAGAGAGAGAGAAAGAAAGAAATGAAAGAGAGAAAGAGAGAAATGAAAAAGAGAGAAAGAGAAAAATGAAAGAGAAAGAGAGAAATGAAAGAGAGAGAGAAAAATGAAAGAGAGAAATGAAAGAGAGAGAGAAAAATGAAAGAGAGAGAGAAAAATGAAAGAGAGAGAGAGAGAAAAATGAAAGAGAGAGAGAGAGAAAAAAAAATGAAAGAGAGAGAGAGAGAGAGAAAAAAATGAAAGAGAGAGAGAAAAAAATGAAAGAGAGAGAGAGAGAAAAAAATGAAAGAGAGAGAGAAAAATGAAAGAAAGAGAGAGAAAAATGAAAGAGAGAGAGAGAAATGAAAGAGAGAGAAAGTAATGAAAGAGAGAGAGAGAGAAAGTAATGAAAGAGAGAGAGAGAGAAAGTAATGAAAGAGAGAGAGAGAAAGTAATGAAAGAGAGAGAGAGAGAAAGTAATGAAAGAGAGAGAGAAAGTAATGAAAGAGAGAGAGAAAGTAATGAAAGAGAGAGAGAAAGTAATGAAAGAGAGAGAGAAAGTAATGAAAGAGAGAGAGAAAGTAATGAAAGAGAGAGAGAGAGAAAAATGAAAGAGAGAGAGAGAAAAATGAAAGAGAGAGAGAGAAAAATGAAAGAGAGAGAGAGAAAAATGAAAGAGAGAGAGAAAAATGAAAGAGAGAGAGAAAAATGAAAGAGAGAGAGAGAAATGAAAGAGAGAGAGAGAGAAATGAAAGAGAGAGAGAGAAATGAAAGAGAGAGAGAGAAATGAAAGAGAGAGAGAGAGAAAAAAATGAAAGAGAGAGAGAGAGAAAAAAATGAAAGAGAGAGAGAGAAATGAAAGAGAGGGAGAGAGAAAATATAAAAACTATCTATCATTGCCTTCACCCCAGTTAAATTCTGGAATGGAAATCAAAAAACTATTTAAAAGAGCTTGACAAATGTTGATAAAAATAAGATAACTTAGTAAATGGAATAAAACGAAGTCACCATTTTTCAGCAAAATATTTAACTGTGCGTTTTTCTTATTTGTGTAAGAAAAATAAATTGTTGCTCCCCTGCGCAGCCGCCGCAGCCTGCGCATGCTTTAGTAATTTCTTAGATTTCACTTATCAAGGAGTCCACAAAAAAAATTTTTTTATCATTACATAGCTATTAAGGAAATCAATTTTTATTTTTAATTATTCTGAAAATTCATCAAAATTCGATTCAACCCATTCGGGATAAAAGATACCCCCCTCCCATAGAGTAAATGCGGTATTGTGGTGACTACTGAAATGAAAGTAATAGACAAATAGTACAAAAGAGAGAGGAACTATATTTGGATGAGCGACGTGTCTCAATGTATCTAGTTAAAAGTGGGATAAACACAATGATAACCCTCTCATATTACTACACTTGATGGTCTCATGTCCTAATTTATAAAAGAATTGTCTTTGGTTAACTCAACCGGGGGTTTCCACCTCGGAACCAAAGTAATCAGAATCTAGTTCATTGTTAAGATGTCCATTTCTCTGTTGGCTGAGGTTGACCCTATGCAGTTATAAGAGGTCCATGCTCCCTGGCTTTGCTTTCTTCCTTTGAGAAGGAGTTAGTTTATTGCTAATCGCCTGGGGCGCCTTTGTTGAAGAATTCTAACGGGGTTGCCCAAGCATTTTTTTTTTTTTTTTGCAGGACAGAGTGTCTTTCTGGGTTTGTATTACTGTACACATAGATTCGAAAAAGTTGTCAAAAACAAATGACTGTAATCAAAGGCAAGATAAGTTACTTTTCTACCTAACTGGATATGTTTTTAGTGTTTTTATTTAATGTAACATGTTTATTCAGCTCGAAAAACAGTGTTTACCGATGTATTGGAAAATTAAATATGGCGCCCGACTCTCTCTTTGACATGGTAAGTTTGGGAAAAGGAGTTAAAAATAAAAAAAATTAGACAAAATACTGTTAGAAACTCGCTCAATATATGTTACAGCGACATATGTTGACATATATTCGGTGGATTTTAACAGTATTTTGTATACTTTTTATTTTTAATTTTAACTCTTTTTTCCCAAACTTACCGTGTCAAAGAGAGAGTCGGGCGCCATATTTAATTTTCCAATACATAACATCGGCAAACACTATGTTTTTCGAGATGAATAAACATGTTATATCAAATAAAAACACTAAAAACTTATCCAGTTAGATAGAAAAGTAACTTATCTTGCCTTTGATAACATTTATTTATTATATATTTATTTTTTGAACAACTTTTTCAAATCTATGTGCACAGTAATACAAACCCGATGAATGGTAGCTTTATGACGTCCATTCGTCTATTTGTAACGTCACCCAGTGTAGTGTGCATAGTGACAAGAAATAAACAATAGCCCTAAGTAAGATCCGCTGTTTTAGATGGACGTTGTTCTTATACAGTTAGATTATTAATGGCCATGTGGCGTTCAGAAATCGCCAAATCCCACATAAGTTCAACCTTGCGTACACATTCAGCATTCGTGGAGAGGCAGGTAAATAAGAAATTGCCTTTAAAAACTTAACATTCATATGAAGTTTAATCGTTTCTGGCTCTAATAAAATCTGAATCAAATACATTTTTATCGACTAAATATGTCCGATTTTTCTAGTGACAGGGCAAATTAATCTACTGTGTTTATTTATTTGCAAATAAATATTAAAAATAAACTCTAACACTAACCCTAAGCCCGAATGACAACGTTTTTAATAAATATTGGTTTTATTATTTGTTACTTAGAATTTGAAAAAAAAAAAAAAATGAAAAAAAAAAAAATGGGGAAAAAATGAAATTCATAAAAATTAAACATTTGCAAAATACCTTCAATATAACAACTTATCCAGACTGTTTCGCTGTATCACAGCTCTCCAATGCGGTTAGACTAGCGAATAATAGCGCCCATCCTGAACCAAAGATTGATTATATTATTTTGTTGACAGATGTTTATTATTACTGAAATATATTATACGTATTTTTTGACAACCAAAAACAGTAACATGGTTGTACAACTCCGCCAGTAACATTTTTACGCAAATAAGTTTAGGAATGAATACTAACCAGAGGCAATTTTGAGAACCCCTGAAACGCTTTTACATAAATAAAATTTTAAATAAGTTGATTAACTTTTTTAAATTCCATAAAATATAATTTCAGAGCTCTAAAAAAACATTTTTTTTTTAACTGACATAAAAGAAGCATGGAAATTACGTTAAAAAAGTAAATAAATCTCTTGAAAAAAAAGAAAAAAAAGAATAATAATACCAAGTTTAACAAATATTATTACATATAATGAATAACATTTTTCTTAAATTCTTGTGTCAAATTATAGGTAAAAAAAAAAAAAAAAAGAAAAAAGGAAAAAGACAACATAAAAACAAATCCATATTTTCTTTCTATTTTAGCATTGGCAAAAATGATCCGAAATAATTTTGGGTGGAAGAATTTTTCATCATTCATCCGAAATCGTTTTTACTTCGAAATAAATTATTTAAAACAAAATTGATCCTATTATGAAATAAAAGCTGGGGTTTGTATTACTGGTCATCTTTTTCTGACTAGTTAAGTCTTGAAAATACGTTAAATAAAAGAGTAAAGAAAACAGGAATTTTTTACAAAAAGGAGTAAACAGGTATGATATGGGTCTAAGAAAGTGACAGAACGTCAGAACGAACAATGGTGGTTTGGTTTGAAAAAAGGTAACCCTTTCTATTAGACCCCCGCTCCCTCTGTACACGTTTTAAACTTATTTGGAACAAGAAAATACCAAAAACAAAACAAAAAAAAAACAACAAAAAACAAATGAACTAATATAAAAAAATATATAAAATTTGTAATTTTATTTTTAATAGAAAGAAATGAAAATTTTAAGGGACTGAAAATTCTCAGGTATAACGCGAAAAGACAAACTTGTTGCATCTGGAGGAGAACAAAGTTTTTCGCCAAAGAAAAAGTAGGCTAAAAGTCTTTTTTAAGCATAATAATTACTAATTATCTCTTCCTTTAACAGCTTTAATTTTATATTATAGATAGAAAATTGAAGTAAAATGCAATTTCTTAGGTATTTTTCATCTTTTTATAATTTGTTTATTTCTTTACCCTTTCTAATCCAAGGAGAAAATAAATCTGAAGTTTTTTTTGTTTTGTTTTTTTAAAATCCTACTTGTTGCAAAGTTTTTAAAAATATTTTTTCTAATGGTTTGATTTTTTTTTTGCCTTTTAATTAAATAATAATACGAACAAAAAAGAAAAAATATAAAATGTTAAAAATTTTAATGTTTTTCTTTTATTTGTTTTTTTTTGTTTATGAAATGTAACGTTATGTGAAAAGGTAAAAAAAAAAGTAAAAAACAGTAATAAATAAATAAATAAAATCATTCATAAAATAAATTACCTTTTTAGTAATTGATTTTTACCGAAAACGAAAACTTTGTCGCAATAATTCTTTTTATGCATATAATAATGAAAATAGTTCCTATGAAGCATTTTTCCAAAATAAATTACACACTTAAAAAAATACATTGCATTCTTTAAAAAAAAAAATGAAAATTAACAAATTCTTCAAAACTTTGAAATACAAATGTGTGTGTGTGTGTGTGTTTGCGTAAACATACGTCAAATCAATAAGATTCCGAAAAAAAAACGTACCACAGAAAAGGGAACCTGCAACATGTTTCATCCAAGAATTTATGGCCGAAAATTTTTTTTCTTTAAAGAATGTTGGTTGCAAACACACTTTACCCTTTAGGGAGAAAAGTAAAAGTTCTGAAGAAGAAGTTTCTTTTTATTTTCTTCTTTCTTTTTAATTAAAAAAACAAAACAAAAAAAAAAAATAGATGAAGAAGAAAAACTTTGATAGAAGCGTTAAACGAAAATTGGGTTGCGTATAAAAATCGGACAGTTCTTCAAGTTACGAAACGAAAAATTTCTTCTCTCTATAGTGAATCAATATTGCAATTTGTAGATTTCAACAATGCTAATAATTGATTAAACATGGAAGAAAGATGTTTCTTTCTTTTTTTTTTAAAAATATTTATTCATACTATTTTCTTAAATTGATTTAAAAAATCAAATTAAAAAGAGAAAAGTTTGAAGACTGTTTTTTCTTTTGGGGAAGATGGAGGTATAGGGGATGATGGTAAAAAGGCGGATAGGAACTAAATTTAAAATATTTTTGTAAAAATACAAAAATTAATTTTTAAAAAATTAAATTAAAATTATTACCTTCGATTATTGTATTTTTGTGGGCAGATATTGCATCCATCCGATATTTATTTAATGAAGAAAAAAAGCGAAAATAATGCTGTTCTAGTTGATGTTTCTTCTTCCCGTCTTGGCTAGCTCCGCCTCCATTATTTTTTTTTTTCTTTACATTAACACGCCCACAATGCACCGCGGTTGTCGCCCCCAAAACGTCATAATAACCAAAAACAACCGAGTTATGGAGAAGGAGATGAGAAAGGCAGACTAAT
This sequence comes from Euprymna scolopes, assembly GCF_053919585.1. Taxonomy (NCBI): domain Eukaryota; kingdom Metazoa; phylum Mollusca; class Cephalopoda; order Sepiida; family Sepiolidae; genus Euprymna; species Euprymna scolopes. The sequence continues at coordinate 23,166,611 of NC_136524.1, read as the reverse complement.
GTCGTATTTTGCTGTTTTTATTTCGGTCTGAAAAGGTCGTGCAAGCCGTTTTGATGGACTTGGGTGTCTTCGCCAGTTCGAGAGCAGTCGATGAAGCTAATAAATTTGACTGCATCGTGTGTATTTGACCGAAGAAAAAGCTGCAGAGAAGGCTTCCCCCCTTTTTTAGGATTCGCACAATATAAGTCATCATCAGGATATGGGGACCAAAGGAGGCCCTATTCCTCGAAATAAGGTGAGAATAAACAATAAACAATCATTCGTAGATCTCTTTTTAAATCATTACGATCGGCTAGGTGTATTATCACTTTGTAGTAGAATGTAAATATTCCTTTTATTTCTTTTAAACCCCCCCCCCCTCAAAAAAAAAAAAAAAAACATACTCTGTCTGTGTGTCTCGTTCTCTTTTCATGTCTGTCTGTGAGTCTTTTTTTCGCAATCTCTTCTTTATTAGGGGGACAAAAAAAAAATTCCCCGTTCAAAATATCCACTACTATTTAACTCCATATAACAAACGATAAACATAGCTGCACATGGAAACAGAAATTTCACTAAAAAAGCAAAAATTAAAGCAATTGTTTTATAAGGTCATCGAAAAATAAATGTTTAAACAGTGGAGTGACTCCCCCCCCCCCTTCTCTTGAAGTAGTCACTCTCATTCACTCTCTCTAGGGTTTCTTTTGTTTCCTTATTTCTAGGTATCCGTATTAAAATATTCCTTAGATCCTGTGAGATATATATATATATATATATATATATATATATATATATATATACTTACGACTTTATTTACTTAACCATGATATCCTAAATTATTTTATAAAATGTTTGTTTTATTTTTATCTCACTAATTTGTGCTTTGTCCCTCCCCCTCTGAATTTATTCCTTCGGGTTTTTTTTTATAAAAAAATGTTACTTTATTTATTTATTGTAATTTGTACAAAAATGTCTTCAGACCTGTATAACATGTTTTAACTGCATTATAATTAAGTATTAAGCGTATTTTTTTGTGTGTGTGAGGAGGTGGGCAAGAAGTGAAATTGTGTTTGTACAGTTATATAATATAGTGTGTGTGTGTGTGTGTATGAGATTTCTGTGTGTAGTCATGTGTTTACTCCACCGTTCGTAAGTGTTCGTCTTGTGTACGCACGTAAGATTGCTCACGTATATATTTGTTTCGGTATTTACTTCAGCATGAGTAGTGCTTACTATGAACAAACAAATACTTGTGGCACGTAAGCTACATAGGCATTTCGTTACCGAGGGTAGTAATCCAGCTGAATGTGGAGTAAAGATCACATACAGAAATCTCTCTCTCTCTCTCTCTCTCTCACACACACACACGTACGTCTCGTATGTATATAGTAGCACGAAAATATATCTTTAGCAAGTTAACTACACAGAGACGCTCTTGTTTCATTCCAGTAGAAAATCATTAGGTTAAATGTTGTCTAAGCTTTACTCGCTGAAAAAATAGGTAAAATACATATACATGATATGACTATTGTAATACATATGTATATATATATATATATTCATAACTTCCCTACTCGTTTATTGAACACTGAAGTAAATACTGAAAATCAATGTATAAGATATATTGGTGCTTGTGCACTCATTGAACCACGCTATTTTTAAGTAGTATTTCCAAGTTAAATTAAAGTTTTACTATATCTTTTTTTTTTTTTTTTTTTTTTTTTTTTTTTTTTTTTTTTTTTTTACGTGTCCCGGCGTATTATAAAAACCCCGGGTTTGTATTACTGTACACATAGATTCGAAAAAGTTGTCAAAAAACAAATATATAACAAATAAATGTTATCAAAGGCAAGATAAGTTACTTTTCTGCTAAACTGGATATATTTTTTGTGTTTTTATTCAATGTAACATATTTATTCAGCTCGAAAAACAGTGTTTACCGATGTATTTGAAAATTCAAGATGGCGTCTCACACCCTCTTTAACACCGTAAGTATGGAAAAAGGTGTTATAAATAAAAAACTATACAAAATACTATTAAAAACCCGCCGAATATATGTCAACCTATGTCACGGTAATATACATTGAGCGAGTTTTTAACAGTATTTTATCCGTTTTTTTATTCATAACATCTTTTCCCACACTTACCGTGTTAAAGAGAGAATAAGACGCCATCTTGAATGTTCCAATACATCGGTAAACACTGTATGTTTTTCGAGCTGAATAAATGTTACATTGAATAAAAACCCGAAAAATATATCCAGTTTGGTAGAAAAGTAACTTATCTTGCCTTTGATAACATTTATTTGTTATATATTTGTTTTTTGACAATTTTTTCGAATCTGTGTACAGTAATACGAACCCAAAACCCCAACCCACTAACTTTCCTATGTTAAGAACGGCTTTCGTAATAATAAAAAAAACAACCTCGAAAGCTGTTCTTAACATGGTGGGTGTTTATTTCCGAAAGTCGTTCTTAACATGGGATGGTTGGTGTTTACGCTGGGGCAGGTCGTAAAAAAATATCTCTTTTTATTTAATAAATTGTTAGGTGAAAGTACAGAATAGTTACAAAAGACCCTCCTTTCCCCATGTTAATGGCTTTCTAAATAACGTTATTATTTCAGCATGGTTCAATAAGTGCATAAAGTACCTTCATATGCTGATAGTTATTAATATTTGAGTTATTTTAATAAAAAAAAAATCTGCATTAGTAAGGTTTTTCGTAAAATTAACTATTAACACGACCCATTTTAACAAAACAATATTTGTGTGCGTCAATTACTATGACGATCTGAGCGTGCGCCAATTTCTATAACGATCTGAGCGTGCGCCAATTTCTATAAACTAAATATGACACCTATTTTTTCCCTGACAAATGTGATACTAGCTCAGTAAGAAATAGTAGAAGACAACAATCTCTCCTTAAAAATCAAACCGATGAACTGTTACATAGACATAAACGGGTGCTTTATTGCTTTACTTGCTAAGTAAATACAACAGGATATAGGTAGGTAGATACCGACAGTGTAATTCTATTATTTGATTTTATGTATTAGTCATGTTTGTTATTGAATTTTTTTTAATAAATGTAGTGTAATTATTTTTCGTGTATTTATACTTATATTGGACTTAACGGTACTTATGCATTTATGTCACCGTGATGAAATAATAACGTTATTTAGAAAGCCATTCTTAATATGGAGAGGGTGTTTTGTAACTATGCTGAACTTTCACCTAAAAATGTCGTAAAACTTGAATTTAACTTGAATACTATTAAAAAAAAAAAGTACTAGTGCAGTGGTGTGTGCACTGCCGCACTGGTGCAGTGCACTTATTGATCCGTGCTGAAATAACATTTTAAAAGCCATTCTTAACATGGGGAGGGTGTTTTGTACCATACAATTGTACCTATTCTACCTTACAATTGAATAAAAAAACAAAACTTTAAACTTGGAAATACGATTTAAAAAATAGCGCGGATCAGTAAGTGCATTAGCATAAGAAAAGTCACATAAGTGCATAAGCACCGAGTGTAGTTTATTTATTTATGTATTTACTTATGCAGAGAAGTTAATGTGATGAAATAACGTTATTATTTAGAAATCCATTCTTAACAGACGGGGGGGGTATAAAAACTGGCACGGTATCTTCTCTGCAATAAGCACCATTTTTTTTTTCTTCCCCCGATTTTATTTTTATTTATTTATTTTTTTTATTTATTTAATTTATTACAAAACTATTTTAATTTTGTATTACTCTGGTTAATTTTACTCAATATTAGTCCGAAACCAACCAATACAAATTGCCATTCCTCGTCTCAAAAATATGTAATCATTTTAATTTTATTTGATAATTTCCGAGATAAGTATTGATACTTTTAAAATTATTCCGTTCAGTCTTGGATGTTAAACTCCGATTTTTCTTCACGTGCATCTTGTAAAGAAATTGAAGGTTACGTCGGCCGAGACGTTGCAAAAAAAAAAAAGATACGAATAATAGTAGTCCGAATAATACATATTTTATCTTTTCTTTTTCTTCGCTCTGCTAAGAAAAGATTCTGTACAAATATAATATATATATTTGAAATATATAATCGTGGACTCTTTTCTTTCTATAATAATAATAATAATAATGAACAATCTGTACTACTAAAAAACAATTTTTTTTTTCTTTCACCCCGCTCCTTCCCGTCTTTTTCTTAAATATGTTAAGTTTTTACGTAGGAGAACCTGCTACTTGTTGCCTTCTCAGAATATTATTCTGTAAATAAATAAATAAAACAGTTGCCATCTTTGTAACCTAGAAGTAATTCCTTCAGACTCTTACCAGTGTTTTTATAGTTGTGCATTCTTTCTATTAATAATTATCGACGATAATTGTAAAGAATACGAAATATAATTTCAATCTTTATTAACATTGATCATATAATAAAAAGAATATTTAATTCTTGAAGCTGGCTTTTCCTTATCCCCCCCCCAACTCCGTACTGTTGTCCTTCAATATTTTCAGCAGTTTTTCCTGCTCCTACATGAACATGCACCCTCTTTCTTTCTTTCTTTATTCTCCCCTCTCTCTTTCCCACTCATAAATAAACCATTTACTTACTGTCCTATACTGAAATTAGAGCTTATATACATCAATCCCTATGTCTGCCTAATATTTGTTCGTACAGCTGAGAAAGCAAGCACGTAAGAATGAAATCCGGGTTCCTGAAACAGAAAAAGAATAAAATACACTAGTGTGTCGTATGTTAACTATTTTTTCAGGTAACAATTTATGCTCTTTTTTTTTTATTAAATAAATTGATGCATTAAAAAATAACACCAGCAAACAATTACAAATTAATGAATAAAGCGCAACAGTTTAAAAAATAAATACGATGTAAATATACCAGTAAAATATAAGTACTTCAGAATAGGAACGAGAAAGTTATTATTTAGAAATCTATTGTTAAAGTTATCTTTAACATGGGGAAAGTGTATATTTTTTATTTATTAAATATTCTGTACTTTCACCTAACAAGATACCATGAAAAATTGAATTAACTAGAAATCCCATCCAAAATAAATAAAATAACGTTTCGTATTCTGCATAAGTACTAGCATTTTCTTTAAGGGTGTGAGTTCCATTTTCTGTTTTCCGTAACGTGGATTTAATTTTGTGTGCTTGCCTTTCGGCTGTTATCGGAACTCGTTACCGGATTTTACCGAACCAATATTTGTCAGCCATGGAAGCTGATACTTAAGCACAATGAAAGAAATTAAAGTACAGGCAATTTGGAAGAAGAAAAAAAATACGTGTTTTTCCATGTCTTTTAAGTAAAAAAACGTTAATTGCGATTATAGACCTCAAAATATTATTGTAACAAAAATTAAAGATTTACCCAAGTAGTGCTTTTGGGTTTCGTTTTTAATTGCATCCTCAGACGGACAATTAGGCACATTCAATGTGTCACATTGTTATATCATTATACCCGGGTGGAGGATTTGAAAGAAGAAAAAAAATCAATATATTTACAAATTTTGTTTATTTTTTATTAGGATTCTTAAAAATCCGTAGTAGTTTTCTCTTATTTTATTGACTTTAATCGATATTCGATTCTTTCTTCGCTGTATTTATAAAAATATCAGATCTCGTATATCTTTCTCGCCCAAACATGAGTTTGATAAATGCATTTGAATTTTTGTTTTGATTGATATTTAGTAAATAGTATTTGCTATGAATTGACTGTGTGTGTGTGTGTGTGTGTGTGTGTGTGTGTGTGTGTGTGTGCGCGCGCGCAGAGAGGGGGAAAAAAGGAACAAACCGAGTTGTTTCTCGAAAAAAAGACAAAACCTTGATAAACACTGTTCCTTTCTATTTCTCTATTTCGTCGGAATACTATTGTGATTATTCTCATCACACACACAACGTGACATAGTTATATGGAATAAGTCAGAGTTGCAACCTTGGTAGAAGTGAGTGCCCCTAATGATGGAGGTCTGAACAGAGCTGAAAGTGAGAAACAGACCAAATATCAAGGTTTCATGTATGATATGAAAAGAAAATGATATCAATCATAGCAGTTATTATATGTGCCGCAGCAGGGCTTCTGAAGAAGAACCTGAAGTCCTACTTAACTAATATTCCTAGTGAACCAAGTGCAAAAGTGATCCAAACAATTGCACTTAAGGGAACAACGAGGATACTAAAAAGAGCTTTCTTCGGTTGGTTTCAATAAAAAGCGGGGCAATGTTAGCAGCTGGTTTGACTGCGCCATATCCAGCGTTATATATATATATATATATATATATATATATATATATATATATAATGAGAGAGAGGAAAGAAATTAAAATACTTGTGCAACTTAAACCTGTAAGTTCAAATTTACGATTAAATTTATTATTTGACATTGTATTGTTTGTATTGATTGGTTGGGATTAATATATCAATATGTAAATGCTGGTATTTATATTAGATTGAAGTTTACCCTTGCTTGTATCATGGAAACACCTCATTCCCTTTTTATACACACACACACACACACACACACAATACGGACTAAGCTGAAATAAGGTTATTTAGAAACCCATTCTTAACTATAGTGAAGGTGTATTTTGTAACTATTCTGTACTTTTACCTAACAATTGAATAAACAAAATACCGTAAAATTGAATTTTAACTGAAAATCCTATCTAAAAAATTACATGGTCTGTAGTTTACTAAAGCACCTTGATATTGAGAAAAATAAATAAAAGGTTATCTTTAACGATTACTATTTCCACTTTACTTCCGGTTGCGCCACCCCATGTTAAGTATGCTTTTATTTCTAAATGTTATTATTTAGATAAACCCGTAACATGTGAAGGATGAGTGAGGACTTCCTTTACCTTTACTTTTTACCTAATAATTTAATAAACAAAAGATCACGTAAAATTCAATCAAAAACGAAAGGAAGTGAAAAAATAATTAAAACAAAAGTAAAACTGAAACGAATGTTGCATCAAATTCTATTTACTTAGAAAAAAAAAAAAAAGTAAATATTTTTTTTTTTTTTTTTTCAAACATCACACACACACACACGATGTATTTTTATATCTCCACAGCATACAAAGTACATTGAAAATAAGATGCTGTTCATTGTACTACTACATAGTCAATAACTCTGGAGTCCTTTTCTTTATCGCATATTTATAACGTGATTTTGTTTTGATGTTGTCTTGGCTTTCGGGCCAAGATGGTGCTGACACTTCGCCTTTTCTGTCCTCGGTCGGTGGAGGAGAGATCCTTCATGATTGAGACAGTTTAAATTTTTGTTCCTATCCAGAGTGCCCCTTATTTTTGGAGCTAGATTTTCAGTACATTAAAAACCGACCTTGTGTCTTCTTGCTGCTCTCGTGGGGAGGCAAGTAAATGGGAACTAAGTTAGGTCAACTAACAATAACAATTTCTTTTCGGAAAACGTTACTATTGTCAACATAAATTATCTTAAAAGGAAATAAATACATTTGGGAAATTAGTAAAAAATAATTTATTTACCTACTCAATTGTGACCTATTTGCGTTAAAAACTATTGAATGAAAAATATAAGCCTTCTGTTAAATTACCGTATATATTGTTTGGAAGTAAAGTGGTCAGCCATGTTTTTATATACCTTTCGTTTACCTATACCTTACTTCCGGAACTAAGAACATGGCTGACCATTTTACGGTGTTTATTTAGAAGTCAACCTATTTTCAAAATAAAAATATAGAACATTTTTTCTAAAAACTTTGATTTACGTAGCTGTTACAGAACGATGTCATATGCCCCCTCCCCAAAAAAAAGCTTTGATTTACGTAGCTGTTACAGAACGATGTCATATCATATTACCCCCCCCCAAAAAAAAAAAACTTTGGTAAATTGATCTAGTACTGTTTTTATAAACTAAGGAAACCACATTTTATAACGAAGCGAGGTTTTGCTTTGATTCGCTATGTTTTACAAATAAGTTGGAGACGACTCTGTTTGGACCATCACGATCAAAATCAGCTTTATAATGGATACAATTTACTATTACAATTGTAAAAAAAAAAGAAAGAAAAAAAATATTTTCGGTCAATGTCTAAAATCTTTTCAACTCAAAAAAAAAACTTTTACAATGACGACTTTATAGGTTTCCAGGGTGCTGAAAACGAATATATACTTTTAAAGTGGTGAGAAATAGTTTTCATGATATGGTCACCTAATGATTTTTTTTTTTTTTTTTTTTTTTTTATCTGCCGAAAGCCTTTTTGGTTAATTTTTACTTCCCACCTTAACAATAACTTTTAACATGACTCTACAGGTTTTCGGGTATGGTGAAAACAAATATCGCGTTTAAATTTGCCGCAAACAAGTAGTTTTCCGGATATTAAGCGATATAATTCTTTCTTATCAATGGTGAGCATTTCTATACGCGCAAGCGCGAGTATATTTTGACGCACGCATCAAAAATATATGCGCGCTTGCGTGTACAGAAATGGCTACCACTGATAACATAAGGAATTACACGTATCTGTATACAGATTTTCCTTTGTGTTCTTTAATGTCCTCGTATCTTTATTGAAGAATGAAAGCAGAAAAGCAAACACAAATGCCCCCCCTTCCCTTCACTATGTAGCCAGAAAGTGGGTGCTGATTTTACATTAAATTTACATAGAAAAGTGATGTCCACTTTTTTGAAAAATTTCTTATGAAAACTATTTCTCTGCACCACTTTTAATGTATATATTCGTTGGCAGCACCACCACCCCCACGTAATTGTAAAGTGTTTTTTTTTTTTTGTTTTTTTTTTTGTTTTGTTTTTTTGGAAACATTCTAGACATTGACCTAACTTTCTACATAAAAATTTTTATCAATTTACATAATTTTTAGAATATGACCTCTTCGTTTCCGTGACAGGTATCTTAGGCATTAGAATATTTTTGCAATTTAGTTTTTAAAAGAACAGGTTTGATTCTTAGAAGTAAGCACTAGCAGTATCAGAATTTTTGTAGGAATTTTTGACACCCCTAACACGAAACTGCGAATACAATATAAAAATCTCGTAATTTCTCTGTTAAAAGTGGGTTATTTATTTTCTTTATGGATTATACTTCCAAAATAAACTATTACAGTTGTTTTAAAAGTAATAAAAATATTTTTATTTTTTTTTTTAAACAGTAATGAATTTTCCGAACTCAATATTTTTCAATTTTTAAACTCAATATTTTTAAATTTTTAAATTTTAAAAATCTATCAAAATTTTTCTATTGATTCTATTTTTACGATATTTTCAGGGTCAATGTGAAATTTTATGTTCTTTCCAATAAACCGAATATAATATTTTAGACAAACGTTTTTTTTAAATTCACGCCCCCCCATTTTCACGCCCCCCCATTTTCACGCCCCCCCCCATTTTGAAATGTCTATTAAAAAGTAAATAATTAATTTATGTTTAATAGGTTTATATATCACAAATTGAAGAGAAAAGGTCAATAAATAATATATTCAAATTTAAAACAAAAAAAAAAATCAGTTTTTTAGAAATTTACCTGTAAAGTCCGAAGTTTAAAACCTTATTTTATAAGAACACATTTTTTCTTTTTGTCTTTTTTTTTTTTTTTTAATGAAACCTTGGTCCTTGCTCCTTTAATTGAAAAAAAAATTAGGGCTTGAATTACATTTTTCGAGGAGTTATAAGCTTAGAAAGATAGGGGGTCGAATAATTTACGCCTCTCATTTTGAAATGTCTATTAAAAAGTAAATAATTAATTTATGTTTAATAGGTTTATATATCACAAATTGAAGAGAAAAGGTCAATAAATAATATATTCAAATTTAAAACAAAAAAAAAAATCAGTTTTTTAGAAATTTACCTGTAAAGTCCGAAGTTTAAAACCTTTTTTAAAAAAAAAAAACACATTGTTTTGTTTTTTTTTTTTTTTTAAATAAAACCTTGGTCCTTACTCCTTTAATTGAAAAAAAAAATTAGGGCTTGAATTACATTTTTCGAGGAGTTATAAGCTTGGAAAGATGGGGTGGAATTATTCACTATTTTCACGAAATTTCTGACACTGCTAAGTAAGCACCCTATTTTACTCGCTACCAATATTTATAACTTCACTGGTTTTTATTTCCTATTAAATATAACTTTTTTTTTTTTTTTTTTTTAAGGTAAGAGGTGAGTGATAAGCTAAAATAAATTGTCTTTGGCTAAATTAATCAATTGTATTTCCTTTAAGATAATTTATGTTGTAAATAGTAACGTTTACCTTTTCTTTCTCTAGGTGTCGTGCTTTATTTTCCTTTATAATACATTTGGTAATATTTGTCTAGTGAAATTTTGGGTGAGTCATTGACTTAATAACACATTGATTTCTAATCAGATTTTCACTAAAGTCCTAAGCATTATGACTCATTAATTCATTTCCTGTTTAGCTAAATATAACTGTGATTGATGATTAAAAAAAAAACAGTCAACAAAAGCTGTGAAAGATTTGGATGCTTTTACAGAAATACGGCATATATTGGCACAGTTTTCTGATTGCGATTCATAGAATGGGCAGGAAATAGTCCGTTACGATTTTATGGCTTAAAAAATCTTTAAAAAGATGTTTTTTGAAAAAAAAGAAAAAGAAAAAAAAAAAAAAAAAGCGGCCGACACTAAGCATGTGAATGCAAAACTAGGAGTTAGGGTTTAATATTTTATTTATATATATCCCCACTCACTCAAAAAATAAGGTTGACTCCTGCCACCCCATCCCCCCCGCCCCACACACACACAAAAAAAAAGAAAGAACAAAAAGAAATAAAGTTCATTCAGTGACTGATTTAAAAAAAAAAAAAAAAAAAAAATCTCCATGCATTAATTTATTGATAATCTTGAATTATTCAAGGGATGGTGCATCCTACCGGATGTCAAATGTCATTATTTGTATTTTCAACTATAGTTGACTTCATTTCCTTAAAAAATCTCTGAAAAGTAAACATTAACTCTTCTCTTCGAGTGGTCTTCAGACTTTGATAAGTGGTGACTCCTTTAAAAAGTCTCCAGTCGTCCTTCTCATCTGTGCCATGAAGTGGGGGGGGGTAGTATAAAAGCGATATGGTCATTATTCAATAAATCTTTTAATCCTATTAATGCGATTGCATTTAATTCAAAAGCATAACACTGAACAATTGAAAAAATATCTTATAAAATAATTTTGAAAACGTGAAATAGGACAGAAATCTGTACAAAAGGTTTAATTTTGCAAATCTCTTAACTGATTTTTGTTATTTTGAAACGAAAACTAATTTTATAATAAATAATTTTAAACTAATTCCATATAGATTTTGGTTAAGAGCCAGATATACAACTCCAACTTGAAGACCAGCCTATTTGTTTCCGGTTCTAAACAAACAGGAAAACTGGTAGTTTATTCTTTAGAAACGGTTGAGGAAGTTATTCTAACAATTCTTTGTTGTTCCAGTCCTTGTGTGTGTAACATGTAATCCTAAGTCATTCAATAAACACTTTATTTACAAACAATTGTTTCTGCCCAATTCGTAAATATACAAATTTTACCAGACATTGACAAAGGTTTCATTCAGTGCATAGCACATCACAGTCAAGCTGAATAAAAAAGTTTGTGTGTGTGTGAAAAAATGGGCAAAATCAATTTGTAAAAAATTTTTTTTTTTTAATGCCATGTTAAATTAAGATCTCTAAAAATTGATCTACTGTATAACTTTTATGCAAACAACAAAAAACTATATATAACTACAACTAAATTTTCAATAAATGAGGATGCTTTAAGTAAGATGGTTCGTAGAGTAATTATGACTGTAATGAGTCTAAGAGTAGGATAGATAGGATGACCAACCATGGATACACTTTTTATGGCCTTGTGCTTTATTTGTTCAATTGTATTATATATTTTCAAATAATTCCTTTTTTTTTTTTTCATTTCATTTTCACCTTAAACAAGGCATAGTGCCACTATGATGTAGGGGCTACTATCTGGAACATACTATGTAGAGAGTTGAACAGAAGATGTCTGTTTACATTACACTTGAACTTCTGCATGTCAGTACAGTAAGGGAAGCAGGGACCTGGAAGGGAATTACAAAATCTAGCAGTCAGAGGTAAGAAACTATTATTAGAGTAGAAGGCTTTCTGGCATTTAGGAATCTCTGTTAAGGTGGGATTTAACTGTTTGTTGAGAGTATTTACAGCGGAGGTGGGGTACAAGGGCTTGAAGTTAGTAAAACAGATACATTTTATCGATGGGACAGAGGTTTAAGCCTAGCTGCGGGACCTATTAGGTTGGCGATTCTCTTTTGAAAAAGTATAGTAGCTGTTCTGATACTATACTTCATTTTTAGTGCCTTCAGTCAAAAGAAATCTTTCTAGACGGAGACAATTTTAATTTTTCCAATCCAGAGTGCCTCTTTTTGGGGAGCTGGATTTTCTGCAAATTAAAAAAACGACTTTGTGTCTCTGTCCTTGTGGGGAAACTAAGTAAATGGCATTTAGTTCTCTCCCGCTAGAAAGTGGGGTGGAGAAGTCAGTGTCCCCAAGGAGGAACACTCTGATCTGCAAAAAAGTGCCTGGGCAGCCTCGTTTGCATTCCTTGGTGAAGGCGCCTCCAGGCGATTAGCAATAAACCAACCCTTTCTCAAAGAGAGAAAACAAAGCCTGGGAGGGTGGACCTCCTAGAACTGCACAGAACTTAACTCCCACCACAAAATTAACAGGGACAAGATAATTACAGGAATGGTCTAATCTTTGTTGATTTTGGGGACCCAGGATAAAATCCCTGGCCGATAAGAGAAAAATTTCTACTGAATTGATTTATTATGGTGATAAAAACAAAAAATCCTACTGAATATAACTTTTGTCCCTACCTGCTGATGCAGTAACATAAATCTCCTTTTTCCTCTTAATGTCAGATGATCATTAGTAGAGTTTTTCTCTTTGTATTAGTGATTATTTATCACCTGAATCTTAATGATTAATTACAGATTAGGCATAATTGATTTGGGAATTATCACAAAGATCACTATTTCTTTGTAGTAGTAAAGTATTGATTTTTAATATATTTTTAGTGCTTTTCAAATTAAAAAAAAAAAAAAAAAATTTAGCAAAGTGCATCAAGCCATTTAAAAGGTAGTATGTCTATATACCATCTGAATGTTTGTCCAATGCAACATTAAACATGGTGTGATAGACCTTGACATTACCTCTGCTAGGCTATTCTATTAGATTGTAAATTAAATGATGGACAATATTTATTTTAACTATCACTAGCAGACCATCCGCTGTTGCCCAATCGCAAAATACACTTAAATGTTATTTTAATTTATGCAGATTTCATATTATAGTGAATTCTCTATTATATTGTACCCATGATATAGTAGTGATTTCAAGATTTAAAATATATATATATATATATATATATATATGACTTGGGTGCTATCAGAATCGAAATCAAAACATTTACTGCTCTAGCATGATTTGTTACTATCATAGTTACTGACAGATGGATATCAAAACTTTAAAAATTAACTGACTTTAATGTATAAATGTATATTTGTGCATGCGTAGAAATAATGTTTAGTCTACTAATGCTTCAAAAGTTTCAATTTTGACCCCCTAAGCAACTATGTTTACTAGCTAAAACTAAAACGAATTTGTTTCACATACAGGTCTAAATCCCCTATATAACAAGTCTATAGACGAAAAATTGACAGTTTTGTAGAGACTGTTCCGCATACAGAAAAGGTCACTATATATATATGAATGAAAATTTGGAATTAAATGCAATAAATTAAAAATTTTATGACATTTACTGTATGACAAGGAATACAAAAGTTCTTTTCCTTAATTCATGGATTTTCAATAAATAGCTCGGCAAAATGTTTATAGGAGTTAAAAATTTTGCTATTCAGCACATACAGGGCTCTACATTGCGAGTGATTTTTCAAAGTGTCGATTAGAAATAATGAAACGCTTATCTTTTGGCAGTTGCATTTCTTTCACTGACAACTGAGTGAAAAATATCTTTTCAACTTTGTTCGTTTTATATATAAAAAAAAAGTTAAATTATTTAAACAATAAAAGTTTAATAGAACAATATATATTTTTTTTCTTTTTTAACAAACGCTGTTGACAAAAACATCTGAAGAAATTTGAATGTTTATATCTTCAAGTATCAGCATAAAATTTGTTGTATATTTAGAATTACACTTATTAAAAAAATCACAGAAAAATCTTTATGACGTACATACTCGTCACAGAAAGATGTCATAAAAAAAATTAAAAAAAAGTCAAATTATGTAACAATAAAATATTTAACAAAACAAATTTTTTTTTAACAAAGGCTGTTTAAAAAAATTGAGGAAATTAGAATGTTTATACGTTCAAGTATCAACAAAAAATTTGGTGTATATTTAAGATTACACTTATTAAAAATCTTTATGATGTACATATTCGTCATAGAACAAAGATGTCATATTCTAAAAATCATGTGGATTTGGCTAGTAACTTTTCTACTTGGCTAGTAAACGAAAATATTTAGTTGTCAACTAGAGATAAATTTGTCCATAGAGCCCTGACATATTGAAAAACTAAAAAGCTTGGATGAAAAACCTAAAAGAAACCTAGATTAAAAAGGATATTAGATGGTGTAGTTAAGTGCAATAAAGAAAAATAGAGGTACAGTCATAAGATCCATGGCAATGAAGAATGCTATAATACTTATATTGCTTTGCTCAATCGCATATATTGAGCTTTTTATCTTGTTGGGATTGTTTTATAAATATTAGTACTAATATTTATATGGATTTTAATTTTACAGTATTTTGTAAAAAAAAAAAAAAAAAAAAAAAAAAAAATTTTTTTTTTTTTTTTTTTTTTTTTTTTTTTTTTTTTTTACATGGTCCCCACTTATCAAGTCCCAGAAGCAACTCGAGGATAAGGGTTATTGCGTGTACCGTAATCAATGGGATAATATAGTAATCGTTAGTATTGGAGATTTGATAAAGTGTCTTAAGGGGGCGGTTCATCAGGAATTTGTTTATGTTGGACTTGAAGACATCCAAGTTGTAGTCAGGTGGGAAACAGGCAAATGGGAGAGAGTTCCACAGTCGTGCACTTCTGATGTTCATGGAATCTATGCTTTGATTTAGGCACGGATAAAGAGTGGGGAAAATTAATGATGGTGGTTTCAGCTAGACGGATGTTTATCATGAAAGATTGGCGGGAGGGGTGACCAGAGGTTGGAGCTCAGACAAACACTTGCCATAGAAATAACGATAAAACAAAGACAGACTCGCAACATCTCTTCTGTGAGAAAGAGGTTGCAGGGAAGAGAAAAGGGCATCCCCATCTAAGCCACAAAGTCTATTTTGTACTTTGTTAAGGCAGGATAGGCTGTTTTTAGCAGTTCCTGCCCAGATGTGGCTGTAGTACTCCATCCTTGGACGTACTTGGCTTTTATACAGATAGAGAATTGCATCAGTAGTGAGATATCTTCTGGAGCAGTAGAAGGATCCCACCATCTTCCCAGCGACCTTGGCAACAGACTTGATGTACGTATTCCATTTCAAATCAGGAGTAAAAGTCAAACCCAGAAGCTTGTCAAAACATGAGGCCATCCATTTCAATTGATGCCAGATGGGATCAAAGTGTTGATGATGTAAAGATAGGAACTTGGTTTTAGATGTATTAAAAGTAACCAGCCACCTCTTCCCCCATTGTATCACGCGCTCAAGATCAGAGGAGAGAGAACTTTGTCATTTACGGCCTTTGATGTGTTGCCATAGATGGTTGTCATCAGCATAGATGTCAACGAAAGATTTAAGTATGTGTTTTGGGAGATCATTGATGTAGATCAGGAAGAGAGTTTGCCCCAGGATTGACCCCTGAGGGACTCCAGCATTAATACTGTGGGCCTCTGATTTCTGCCCATCAACCACTACTCTTAGGAGCCTATCAGAGAGAAATGATTTAATTGAGAAAACATTTTCAGTTATACTGTAGCTGGAAATCTTGTGAAGTAGGCCCTTATGCCATACCTTATCAAAGGCCTTTGATATGTCGAGCAATTGTCCTAGAAAGGAAACCTTTGTCAAGAGATTCACTAATCCTATGAGATATAACCGTTAGCACATCTGCTGTAGATCAAGCAGAACGGAAACCATATTGCATGTCATTAAGATTATTTCTGCTGAGGTGGTTGACTATTTAATATGGATTCCAGCAACTTACTCATGATACACAGGAGACTTATTGGTCTGTACTGAGAGGGAGACAACTTATCACCTGAATTAAATACAGGGCATACTGATGAGGTTTTCCAGGATGTTGGAAAGCACTTCTCCTTAAGACAATGCTTAAACAGTTTTGTAAGTATGGGGGCAAGTTCTGGTTGAAGCTTTTTCAACACTATAATTGGAATGTCATCAGGGCCAGTTGCTTTACTGGAATCAAGGTTCTTGATTAGCTTGGCGACCTCACACACAGATTTGTATGTTGCATAGCGTGTTGTCCGTTATAGGAGGAAATACAGGGAGTTGATGGCCTTCATCGCATAGTAGAATTAGCTGCAAAGTTCTTGGCAAATAGTTTGGCCTTGTCTGATGCTGACAAGATGACCTCCGGTCCATTGATGTATTTCAAAATTTCAGTGTGTAAATGTGTATATATAATATATAATATCTATATATATATATATATATATATATATATATAGTCTTGGAAGTTTTTAACCTTTAAAACTACACAAAAAAATATCTTCTATCATTCGTTAGAAAAACATCTAGTCAGTAAGTCATTTAATCACCTGCAATCACTGCATCAACTCGCTCTCGAATTTACTATAATACCAATAATTTATTTTTCCAGGGATCATCAGTTGTTTACCATGAAACACTGTTTCGGGGATTTAATATATATATATATATATATATATATATTAGTGATAGATTATTGTCAACTTTCATATTGAGGCTCTTACAATATTCCTATGTCAATCTATCTTTTCACTTTTTTTATCTAATCAACCTTGATTTTTTTTTAACCCCCACCCTTAAAACTGGTATATCAAAACTATATCCTATTTTATGCTTCCTGCTAGTGTAGAAAGGATATAGGGGTCCCAGTATGCTTAAGGTTTATATTATTTCACCCAAGAAAAGAAAAACACAAAACTGGACCAAATAACTTCAGAAACAGCCGTTTCACTGCACAATTTTGCTGATTCACATCCATCAGCATCTAGTTTGATTACTGCAACTCTGCCTTTTTTTTTTTTTTTTCTGGAACGTATTTCAAAGTGGGTCTACTATGATAATACATTATAAAATGGATTATCATATTACCCCCCCCCCCCAACGGAGATACTATTTTTTTTTTTTTACATAAAAAAAATATAAAAAGCTGAAATAAAATGTACTTGTCCAGAATTCCCACAAAAATAAAGGAAAAACCTGTATGATGTACGTACTCGTGATGGAACAATATCATATTCAAAAATCACATAAATTAATCAATTAGGTTTATTTTTAAATAAGAAAATCCAAGTTTATGAGTTAGCAAAGAGCAGCTGTCTTGTCCACCATTTTGAAAACATAAAATATGTAAAAAAAAAAAAAAAAAAAAAAAAAAAAAAGATAACTCCACAATAAGTCGAACTTGCAAGATTTATCTTTTAACTAGCCTGGGTGCCCAGCGTTACCCAAGTGTTTGGAAGTGTGTGTTGAGCAAAATAAAATTTTTAAAAAAGTGGTAGCAGGCAGGCTCTAACTTGTACCACAAAGGAGGAAAAGAACATGAAAAAAAACCCTGACATCTTTGTTGTTGCGGCCATCGCCAAATCGAAAATAACATAGGTTTAAATTAAAGCTAGAAAATCGAAAAAAGGGGATGACTTACGAAAAAAGCAACCCCTCCCTGTAGAAAAGTGTTCAGTTGAGGGTGAAGGAATTAGTGTTTTTGGCCAATTTTTTGATATTTGTTGTCAGAAGGGTCCAGTTTTAAAACAATACCGCTCTCGTGAAAATCCGTCGCCTGTCGAATGTTTTTACAAGACATACAAACAGACAGGTGAGATTTATATTATAGATGTCTATGAATTCCTATTAATCGCTTAAAAAAAAATTTCTTTTCTAAAAATAAAACTACTTGGTCGATTTATCTATTTTCATTTTGTCACAGGCACATAGATCATATAGATTTTTTTTTTTTTTTTTTAACAGGAATTCTGACAAAGAACTATATTTTTGTTCTTTGGGAAGATCAAAATCTAAATGGTATTCATTCATGGAACTGGCATTTTATTTTTATTTTTTTTTCCAACAGCTCTGCTTTTACAATACTCCTAAATTCATAGCAAAACAATATTTCATATGTACGTTTTACTGATTTTTATCAAAGTTATCTTGTGAGATTATCTTCTATATACATAAAAGGCAAAATAGGCGCGTGTTTTGGTATGTCGGCGAAAGGTTTTTGGGGTGGGGGTCTCGAGAGGGTTACTATTTTGGAGAACTTTTTATATACTCCCTAGATTATAATATGTATGATTTGCGAACGGACATCATCTCTACAGTTATTTTGAGCGACTTTTATAAAATTCCCTCTATTCCGTCCTTTTGTATGTTTTTGTATAAAAGCGAAACTAATCGAAGTGAAGTAGGTCGCCTGGCTTTCCTGCTAGGAACGTCTTGAAAGCAATTAGCTTTGATCAATGTGGGGAAAACCCTTCATATCAGACAATTGCTATTCATTTGAGAGTTCCCCATTTTTCGGGGGAGGTTGGTTTCCCCAACATCGTGGCGAAACAAATAAATGAAACGGCAGAAAGCTGAACTGGCCTGCAGCCAACATTCATTTCTGCACCTGCGTGAACTCATTCACTTAGCAAGTCAACTTTTTGATTGACATCACTAAATTTGGATGCTTTTCAATTCCTCTCGCATCTTAGCGGTGTGGTAAGATCTTGGCTTTTCTTTCACTTTCTTTTCCATCTTGGCATCATGAGTTCGAGCCTGCTTGCCTACTACAGCTTTTTTTCTTTTTTTTTTTTAACACCCGAGCAACACCAAGCACCCTGCTAGTCTATTATATAAAGAGCAAAATGGACGCAAGCGTTTGTGTATGTCCATAAAAGGCATTTTGCATCAGCCTTCTCACGTCTGTTAGATTCCACAAGTTTTCGCATACTTCCCAGATCGTAATATCTCGTATTCACAAACGGACAGTGACTGTATCTTTTTTTGATCAAGTTAAACAAAATTCCCACCGTGCCATCATCTCCAGTGTTTGTCTTTTTTTTTGTATAAATATATAAATAAAGCAAAACTATTGGAATGCAAACGCCTGGCCTTCGGGCCACGCAGTATCTGTTCTGTAATTGGTCGTTGGTCAATGTAGTTCTACCTGATTTTCACTACTACTTACCATTATGGTGTCGTCTCTTAAAAAAAATCATTTTTAGTCTATTCATGAAGAAAATGTAATTTTTTCTATAGTACAATTTATTTGCTTCCCCACAAAAGCAAATTAGACACAAGGTCGTTTTTAATGTGAGGGGAAAACCAGCTCCCCCCCAAAAAGGGGGCACTCTGGCAATTTCCAAATAAATAGTAATTGTCTCCGTATGAAGGGTTTCCCCTACATTGACCAAGGACCAATTTACTACCTGGCTGAAAGGCTGGGAGTTCAAGTAATTGTAGCTATTATTGTATAAATAATACTTCAAATGTAATGTTATTTTATGCAACTTTTAATAGTCTATAGCCTAAACATCAATAATTGTTCTTTTAACAGTGCTCTATGGACCAATTTATCTTTAGTTGACGTTTGACAAGTAAATATTTTTGTTTACTAGCCAAATAGAAAAGTTACGAGCCAAACCCACGTGATTTTTGGAATATGACATATTCGTTCTGTGACGATTATGTACATAATAAAATTTTTCTATATTTTTTTAGTAAGTATAATTCTAAATATATACAAATTTTATATTGATACTTGAAGGTATAAACATTCTAATTTCGTCAGATGTTTTTTTAAACATCCTTCATTAAAAAGAATAGTGTTCTATTAAACTTTTATTGTTTAAATAATTTAACTTTGTTCGTTTTATTAAAAAAAAAAAAACTTGAAAAGATATTTTTCACTCAGTAGTGAGCTTTGAAAGTGAACGAAATACAATCGTCAAAAGATAAGCATTTCATGATTTCTAGTCGCCATTTTGAAAAATCACTTGCAAATGCGACTGTTTCACTCGCAATGTAGAGCCCTGTCTAAGATGATCATTATTTGAATTTAATTGTTTTTTTGTTTTCTTTTCTTAAGCCATAGACATAAAACCGTTAGCAAAAGATAGATAATACTAAGTTAATAAAACTTAGGAACATCATGATAGTTAGCCAATACAGAACTCAAAAAACGTGGCAGTTAAACGTGTTCATTCACAATTCTGAGGCAGCATGTTTAGAACTGCAGAAAACAATGCAAAAAGAGATTGCCAGTATATCTTTGAGCAAACACTGGTGTGATTATGCAGAGGGTCTAATGTGAATATATGTCATCGCAGGTTTGGTTTGTTCAGCTGCAGCACAGGGCAGTATTTAAGCATTGCGGTGGGGCACGAACCATGAAATAATCTGTAAGCAACAAAAGCAACTGTTACATTCTGGCGACAAATCTAATCCAAGCAGGACCGTGGCAGTGAATGCGTAGTATGTATCTGATGGTAAAACCCTGTAGACCCTCAAAATCAGAACACCTTGCCAACTCCAAACAGTAGGGACCCATGTTTCAATGAGGGTCGAATCATTGCCTTACAAGTTTTGTAAGCCAATAACTTTTTGAAGATTCACACAACATATCCTGATAAAATTAGTCATGGAACTTTAACAATTTGTTTAATCTAATAACTAAATGATACTGTAATAAATAAGCTTTCAAAGTCGCATAAAAAAAAAAAAAGTTAAATTAAATTTAAAAAAAAAAAAACCCCAAAAAAACATGCAAGTACAAAAACTAGGGTCATTCCAAAAATAAAGCCTCCTTTTTTTTCTTTTTTTTTTTTCTTAACTTAAGAAGTTGAACTATAAAGACAGAATAGTTCATGAAACTTCTATTATAGAACAACAGACGGTTAAAGACGTGTTGCATGGATAGAAGCGATATGTGTAATGTGAGACTTAAGAACTGGCTTAGATCTGGTGACCTCAGAATCTGGGCTGTAAGGAGAGAGAGAGAGAGATGTGTGCAGAACAGAAGACTTTGCTGGTTGGGTTACATTGAAAGAATGGATTAGAAATTTTGGGGTTAGTTCGTGTAGAACACTAGAGAAGGAAAACATGGGAGGAAGCGATAAAGTACTGTCTAAAAATAGACTATTAAAGAACTCTATTTTTAAAAGCTGTTCAACACATGTTTTCCTCAAACATGAAGATACATTCATCAATCATTAAACTGAACATTTTAATGAAAGCTACAAGTTGAATGTCATTTGAAATTATGTTGGCATAAATTTTATGCTCTGAAACAAGTCTTGATGTAATAAACCTTATTTAGTTTTCTGACAAAAAAGTGTCTATTTTTTTTAAGTGTGGTGTTAAGACAAACATGTCTAATGGAATATTTTCTGGTTCAAACGGTGTTTGATCACTTTTCTTTTGTAGTCAAACTAGTCTACTTGGTTGCAATCTTTGAAATAATTTTAGATTAATTTCTTACAAAATGTATGTTCAATGTTTTGTTTTTAAGGCTATCCCTATAACAGATTGAAGGTATTCAACATTTAGTGTCTTTTACCAGAGGCAAGTTTTCCAGTCGGTCAGCAGACATCTTTGTAGCTACTAACATTTCAATCTTATTGCTCAGAAGATTTTACTCTGAAAGGAGATTCTAATTGATAAACTTTATTTCAACTGAGATTCTGTATTATGTCAGAAATTACTTTAGGATTATAAGTTTGAATATTTTGTAAAAATTGTATTTCTTGAGGTTGCTAATGAAAATAGTATGACAACTGCTCTTTTTTTTATGATCAGTGCACATATCTCATAGGTACTGGATTTTCAATACCTCATTTTTTATGATCTTGTGTCACATCTTTGTATGTGGAGGTAGTGGAAATATTTATAAAAAGTCAATGAAAATAAGTTAATTTATCTTGACTTGTTTATTTTTATCACTAATTTTTACATAAGAAATTAGCTTCCCCCTACCTTTTATTTTATTTATGTTTTGTTTATTTTAATGTTACTCCATTGTGCAAATGGTGCATCTTTAGTATATGTAAAATAGTCATTTTTGTTTTATTTCTATATGAAAAAAAAAAAAAATCTGACTTGTAAATCTTTTGGTAATTCCATACTTCATAAATTTTATTTCTGTTAAAGAATCACAATGACGAATCCTTGAACATTTTGGATTATTGAACCATCGCTGAAAGCATAAAATGAAAATGCAGCAATGTTCTATAACAAAGACGTACAGGCGGGCAAGCAAGATGCTGTAATATGGAACAAACCCAAAAGAACTGTGCTTATTTTTTATGTCACTGTTCCAAATGGTCGGCTTTTCATAGAGCTAAATGGGAAAGATAAAATATTGAGACATCAAGAATGATTTAAAGATTTCATGTTTTCTGAAAGAAACATACTGATTGTAATAAAAGCAACTGGCCTTAAAAAAATTTTTTAAATGGAAGATAAAGCTGTAGCGAAATACAGTTAATGGCCATAAATGGAACATCTATTTTTAACAAAAGTCCTCAGATATAAATTCAATTCGTAATGAAATAAAATGTTGGTTCCGGAAAGGAGCCCTTAATCTCTGAAAACTAACTAAAATAAAATAAAAAAAAGTAAAAGTCGACACATAAACTAACATTATTTCAAATTCATATCGGAAGTTTCTATTTATTCGAGTTCAGTTAAACACCAGATTAGTTTTTATGTGAGGAAAGTCCAGCTACTCACCAAAAAGGGGCACTCTGGATTGGGATACAAAAATTAAACTATTCTCAATCTGGAAAGGGGACAGAACAGATACTGCACTTGGAATTATTTATTTGCAAAAATATATAGATTTTGACAAATTAGACACAAGGCTATCAAAAATGTGTCAAGGGAAGTATTTTGTGGATCATCTTTTCTGTCTTGCTTTTACAGGAATTTTTTATGCTTAGAATATTCCCATGTATATATATATATATATATATATATATATATATATATCTAGGATACTCTCACTTTTGTTCTTTAGTCCTCATATTTTCATAAAGAATGCAAAATTTCTGTGTCAGAATCTGTTCCCTCTAACACTTATCATTAACTAGTTTTCAACCTTGAAGTTTTGTGTGTGTGTGTATGTATATATATATATATATATATATATATATATATATATATATATATATATATATACTAGCAAAAGTACCCGTCGTTGACTGGGTTCAAAAACAGCCTACAGAAAATGGACTCTGATTTATGAAAGTATGATAGGTTATGAAAAGGAAGGGTTGTAAATTTGGGGGTATCAAAACCAAAGCAAAATATGATGAAAGTAAAAATAAAATAGATAAACCCCATAATTTCTTATTCCATACCTGTTCACACTGAAACACTTATCACAATATTCTGTGGATCTATATTAAAAAAACCTTGTTAAACTTTGTGACATATTTCCATTCTATGGAGGTCAGGTGCAAACGAGCACCCCATAATTTTATTATACCATATTTCTTCAAACTGAAACATAATTATCAAAGTATACTTACACAGATAGATATGAAAAGTCTTTATTTAAGTTTGTGCCTATTTCCATTCTATGGAGGCCAGGCGCGAACGCAGACCCAACAATTTTATTATACCATCCCTAAAACATACTTATCAAAGTATTCTTATGTACATCTATATCAAAAACACTTGTAAACATTTTCTTTAATTTTTAAATTTATTTCCATACTTTGTGGACCAGGCGCGTACGCAGACCCCACAATTTTAATGAATCATCATTATACCAGATCAAACATACCCATTCCTGTGTCTCGATACATCTATCAATATGTGATCAGTTTTCTGTAATAGTCAACCATATAGGAGCCTATTTGTGACCGGACACACACACACAGACATTCAGCTTTATATTATAGATATACACACATGCATATATGTATGTATACACACAATTTTAGATTCTTCTGTTAAGTTGCTTCATGCCTTGTCTGGAGCAATTGCTATAAAGAATTGTCCAACAGACGATACGGTTACATCATTCCATTTTGATGAGTGTAAAATAAAGACACGAAACATTTGTGTAAAATTATGACCTGCTTTTTAAAAAATCAATTTAAAGTTACATGAGATTGTGAATTGCCTCAGGCAGATGATATTTTTGCTAGCAATTTTATTATGTAGACTAGCAAATATGGTTGCATATTTTTGTTAGGCTCCTAGATCCACTCATAATATAAAGGTTTTTTTAGAATATATAATACTAGCAAAGTTACCCAGCATTGGCCAAGGAAAAAGTGTAATCTATTTCTATTAAAACTTCTATTTCTCTATTCATCTCTCCATCTTTCTTTCCTTTTTCCCCCAGTACCCCCCCCCCAATTATCCAACCCATGACACTCTATGAGCATACAGACTGACAACTCGTTTTTAGATTCCTCAAGGAATGAATTGACATAAGGGAATTAACTCCTTGATAAAAAAGTCAGTTATTTTCCCTTTAGTACATAATCTGGCCAGAAAATCAATTTCCTTAATGAAATTTGCAAGTTTAGTGTTAAAGAATGATTTTTTTTTTTCTGAATCTTAGTTATTTATCCAGAGCAATACCAATCAAGAAAATACCAACTTTGTGGGTGTTTTAGTTTTTTTTTTTTTTTAAACTGAGTTCACACACACACACAACTGTCCTTTTATTTATACAAATTATTTAAAAATTATACATTGATCCACTATATATCTATAGATATTTTGAAACTCAGTATGTCAAAACAATTATTTTAATGTAATGCCTTTAGATCTATTTGTGAAGAAATCTAAATCTCAATTCACAGAACCTCAGACTGAAGACTTCAAGATTTTGTTTTTGATTTCCGGTTATGGCACTTGTATTTGCTTTATTCATTTGTAATTTATTAATATTTTTTTTATTAATGCAATGTGTTCCATTTCTATATTCGTTTAATTATCACTGATGGATACACATTCAGAAAATGCCCTTATATTATAGTGAAAAAAACAAGTATATATATATATATATTTGAGGGTAAACAGTTACATTTGGTCACTACAAACAGCCATCTGTTTCAGTCAATGAGACTTCCTCAGGCAACTCTGAACCATTCAGCCCCCCCCCGTTTGTTTGTTTTTTTTTTGTTTTTTTTTTAATGGCATCGAATGGTTCAGAGTTGCCTGACAGTCACATTTACTAAAACAGATGGCTGTTTGTAGCGACCAAATGTAACATTCAAATAAATATTATTTTGCTCTTGTTATTGAGCACTATCTAACAACCTATTCATTAGTCCCTACTTTTGAACATCCGAAACCGGAATATATAATATATATATATATATATATATAATTTTTTTTTTTTTTTTTTTTTTTTTTTTTGTAGGATACTAATTTTAAGTGCTCAAAGGACAATATGGTGGTTAAAATTCTTTTTACATTTCATCTATAAATATAAAAGCGAAAAATGTATGTGTGTTCGCTTTTTCTGTATGTCTACAAAAGGCTTTTTTCAGAAGCGGTCAGTCGGTTCACAACTTTTTAAAACTTTTTATATCACATATAAATCGTAATATCTCAGTTAACAACGAAGCTCGCCTGTCTATTTAATTAGCTCGATTTCGGGAAGATAAATATTCAATATTTGTCGCTCGCCGCATGTGGGTTAGTCTTTTTCCTATAAGATCTTCGGGGGGGGGGAGCGTTCAGCAGTAAATGAAATTCCGTCGTCAAACTTGCCCTCATTAACTCATTAAAACGAGCACCTGCTAAATCCAAGTAATTAAATAAATTCAAACATGTTTCCGTAAGCATGTCGTGGGGCAATGGTTAACGTTGCACTTTTTTTTTTTTTTTTTTTTTTCACAACTTTGCCTCAACGCTTCGGGTTCGATCCTCAAACTTACTTTTTTTTTTTTTTTTTTTTTTACCCCCCCCCCTCCCTACACACCTCCAAACATCCGGGCAACGCCGGGTACCCCTCGCTAGTTTCAAATAAATATAAAACCAATGTCTTTCTTTTTATATAGTTTTAAGATAATTTAGATTTCTTCCTGTAACAGATTATAATGAATTACCATTAGTTAACATAATTAAAAAGGTTTGTTTTGTTTTTTTACATGTGAGTTTATCATAGTTTGTTCACTATTGTTTTGTTTTTTTTGTTTGTTTTTTGACAAGGGAGTCACTGCTTATTAAGATCCATAGGCCATTTAAGAATAAGGTTTAATGAGTTAACTTGATGGAAATTTGTTAGAAATTGATTATTTAAGATGGCTCAACAAAAACTTGTTTACACTGGACTTGAAAAAAAATCATGTAATAGTCAACTGGGAAGCTGCCCCAGGTATGCAGCTCTAAGAAAGTTTTGCTCATGAAATTTTCATTTAGTTTTAGGCACAGATAGAAAGTAAGGGGAAAATGTTGACAGTGGGTGTAGCTAGATGAGTGTTTGTTTTACAGAGATGAGAGACCATACATTGAAACTCAGTTGAGCACCTTTTTTTTTTTTTTTTTTTCCTCCATATATATTTGTTTTACTTATTTAGTTTTAATCACTTTTATCCCAAGCAAGGCACATTGTCACTTGGACATAAAGAGCTACTATATGGGACCATTTTTAGGGGAGATGAGCAAGATGTTGGTTTACATTACATTTAAACTTCTGCATGTCAATATAGTTAGGGAAGTTAGGTAGCAGTGAGAGAATTCCAAAGTCTAGCTGTCCAAGGGAAGAAATTCTTAGAGTAGAAGGCTTTCCGGCATTTAGGGAACTGAACAGTCAATGGTTGTGATTTTATTAAGCGGGTTTATTAGGAGTATTTACAAGTGATATGAGTGCATCAGAGCACATTCCATTAAAGTACTTGTAACCTCTATCAGCCGGTCACTGAGGTGTGACCGACAGACGTGTTATAGTAAATGTCTTAAAGCGGTCTCGTGAAGATATGAAGATGGGCCAGTCATTAGGGTCTGTGTAGCAAGAAGAAAATCATACCTGAGATGTTGGATCTGGGTGTGGCTCCTTTCTTTTCTCAAGATGATCTCTTCACCCTGGTCGCATTCTGGTGGGAATCTTCATCTCTTTGTCCTCAGGGCCGCCTTTCGACTTAAGACATGTATGAAGACATTTATGGCAGACACAAGAAAGACGACACGCGACACAATTGTAATATATATGAGAAATCTTAACTATTTATTTTACAAAATGTATTTTACAAAAACTTTAACAATTAAAAAACTGGATAATCGGCTTTTCAAAGCTAACTAACCTAACTAGTATTGAGGGAGGGGGTGCTCCCCCCATTTATGGAGAGACAGAATATTCGTCTTCACTTCATGGTGGTCGTGCAGGAAAAGAGAGAGAGCTCTGGGAAAGGGAATTATTGGAAGGCGTTTCTTTGAATCTCTACGCACATGGCCAAATAACCACCCGGTCATGCTGCGGAGTTAGAAACAGTGGCACAAAGAAATAGTGCCACACTTGTAAAACAGGCACAGGAATGCACTATTGTGGCAATGAGATAGATTTTCCTAATATATAGTTCTTGGATTGAGTTATGTTAAAAGAAAATCTATTTTAATTCTAAATAACCATGATTTATAATTGAACAAGTCGCCCATTTTTGTCTTACCACTCTACATGGATCTCTCGCTTCCCTTTCATTATGATTCAACCACTCTAATATTTATTTATTTTTGTTTTGTTTTAAAGTAAATTATCGATTTTATCGTCTTATTTCCTTGGTCGGGGACTGAAGTTTTCTGACAGCCTACAATCCCAGTGTTGAAGCTTATTGGTCTTGAGGATTGATTTGGTTCAAATTTCATTGTTTACAATCCTTGCCATTCGTTTTCTTGAGTTGGCCAACAATAAAGAACTGCATAACAAGTCATGGCTTAAATAACCAATAAGATATATATAAAATATCTTATAAATATTAATGCATTTAACTGTAAATGCAGTAAATAAAGTCCTATATTATCTCTATATAAAGTTAGGTAAGTGAATGTTTATATACTTGAATGTATAACATTCACTCCTAAACTAATTAATCAGTCATAAATTTTGAAACTCATCTGCTAGGCGTAAGTGGTGCTTTATCATTTTACAAAGTTTGCTGCTTAAAATCCTTTAAACACTGATTTTAAATATTTCATTCGTAAATTTGTAAACATTAAATTTTTTCCACGTTCATGTAGATTAACATTTTGCTAATTTTGATACCAACTTGTCTTTTAAATGTGTTGGCAAAAAAGAAAAATGAATTTGCCTTTTCACTCATAAATTAGAAATAGATCGCAACTTGTTGAAAATTAAAACCTTCCCACTAAAGAAGGAAACACTTTGAATACGAATGTTAAGTGTTTGTTTCCGGAAATAAAACCATATTGCAAGACAGAACTATTCGCTATATTAAAATCAAAATGATCATTTAAATTAAAATAAACATTTTTTTTTTTTAAATTTTTGTCCTTTTTCAAAACCAAGTTGCCAATTAGTTTACCTTGAAACTTTATATTTCATAAACATAAGCACTATACAAAGAAGATGGTGCTTCTATTGTGTGCAGTTGCATTAACACTATCTGTGCCTAAATCTAAATGCAGAATCCATGAACAAAGCTTCTTTCCTAGACCCGCTCGCCTGTGGAGCATTGTTTCACATCTGATTACAATATGGTAGCCTTCAAGTCCAATGTAAAGAAGTTCTTGTTGAGCTTTCCCCTTAAATAATCCAAATTCTGCTCAATCTATGGCATTAACGATTACGACTCTATCACCTTACATTCATTAACTCTTATCCTCTAATGGCTTTCGGGCCTTGATAAGTGGTGCCTCAAGCAGAACAAAAACTTAAAATAGGGTGTTTTAACTTAACCGTTAGTAATGAACTCAACTTTCACATTTATTTGTGTGTGTGGGTTTTTTTTTTTTTTGTTTTTTTTTTTTAACTGTTTAGTTATTATATTGATATTTTAATCTTCTTAGGTACAAAAGCCCAAATCCTTAAAAAGACCCATATAAAATGCAACAACCGTATTGCTAATGGTTTTATGCCTTTGCTATGACAATGAAATACTAACATCAAATGAAATAATACATTTAATGCAATGTGATAAAAGAAGAATGAAATGAAATTTTTTAAAAATATTTGTAAATTTCTCATTTCTTCCCTTTTTCTTATAAATTTTAATATTTAAATTCCTGTTGATATATTTGTATTCTTCTCACATAATCTTTCTAAAAGTGTACATCTTCTGATGAAAAGAAAGAAAATATCCTTCATCAGAGCTCATATGAATACTCATTTAAAATTACACCAAAAAGAGAAAGAAAATAAAGCTTTTTTTTTTTTCTTTTAAGAAAATACAGGAGAAAAAAATATAGTGAGTTATGAAATATATATATATATATATATATATATATATATATATATATATATTGCAATTAAGCTACACAGAATTTTCCACATTTCAACCTAGCCTGACAAGTCAGACTGAGAATGAAACACGGAAAATTGTGTAACGTAATTGTCATATTTTCATAACTTGCTACATGGCTCTACTTGTGTATTGAGCACTGCTAAAGTAAACACTGAAAATTGATACATAAAATATATAAAATAAAATATGCATCAAAGTGCGTTTGAAAGTCAAATCACAATGTAATATTAGGAAAATAAACAAATATTTTACTTGTCTGAAATTTTGGAGCTAAATTCCCTCCTCAGTATGTATGTTTTCTTTTTTCTTCTTGTCAAGTTGTAAAGCTGGAGAAAGAAAAGTCTGTAAAGAGCCGCATGCTGTATCTCGTCGGTTGTATTTTGAAATGTTGGAACAGTGTGTAGGCAATGTGAGAATAACGTCAAGGGTGTGTGTTCCATATAGAAAAATACTTTTCTTTCTCCAAGTTTACAACATGGCAAGAAAGAAGAAAAGAAAAAAACTGAGAATGGAGTTTAGCTCAGAAATATATTTATTATAAATCTCAGACAAGTAAAATATTTGTTTATTTTCCTAATATTACGTTGTGATTTGGCTTTCAAGCGCACTTGATGCATATTTTATTTTATTCAAATTAAATCAACATTTTTTATATGGAACTCACACCCTTGACATAAAGTATCTTTTATTACATTTTATGTGGATACATAAAATAATAATATATTTATATATACACACACACACACACACACACACACACACACACACACACACACACACACACACACACACACACACACAGGCTGTCAAATTAAAATGCATAATACTAAGTTCTAGTTGATGTGTTGTTGAACACTGTTGCTTCTATATGTGTCCTATTATTTAATCATGAATAAATTTTACTTCACTCACACTTCAACATGGTTGGTTGGTTTGGTGGCCACATCGTTCTAGGCGTTCAGGCAAAAGTTTTGTCTTATGTCTAAGGGTTTTGAATCATGTGACTGGCAAAGCAATCACTCTTCGCTGATTTTCGGTAAAAAGGCAGTATTTGTACCTATTTTCTATGCCTCCCCACAGGACAGTTAGACACCAGGGTCGTTTTTTAACGTGGAGAAAAGGTACAAAAATAAAAAAAATTGTCTTGGTCGTGAAAGACTGATCTTCTACCGAAACTGAACAAGAAATGGAAGTGCAGCATCTGAAGAACAGATACTACACTTTGATCTTGACCAAAAGGCCAAGATTTGTAGATAAGAATTTAATATATAGTGGTAGTAGCGGGAGAGGGGGGGGATCAAAACGACAGTAGGCAATTTAGGTGGAGAGGGATTTAAAAAAAAAAAAAAAAAAAAAAAATAGTAGGCAGGCAGGCTCGAACCCGTAATGCGAAGGAAGAAAAAAAAAAAAAGTAACGTCTTAGCCAATGCATTCATGGTGCAAGCAGAAGTCAAGAGTGTTAAAATTAAGCATAGTCAATCCAACGGAGACGATGATTTACAAAAATGTTGACTAGAAAAAAAAAAAAGACCCTCTCCTTGTACAAAACTACTCAGTTGAGGCTGAAGGAATTAATGTTTTTGGCCAATTTTTCAATATTTATCGTCTGTCACATTTCAAAATGATAGCCATCTTATCAGGATCCGTCGCCTCTGAAAGTTTTAGTGAAACATACATACATTTAAACACAGGTGAGATTTCTAGATTATTTTTTGTTTAAACTTTTTTTTTTTTTTTTACTTGTAAAATATAGAACTTCACATTTGTGATTATTTCAACATTGCCTCTTTATCACATGCACACATATATGTAATATGCAAATAAATGCACATTGCTTTTATTATTATAGAATGGAGGATTGGAATTGGCATTTATATCTATATTAATGAAATTACTTTGTGTATTCCTTTTCCTACTATCTGAAAATGAGTTTGTAAACTTTCCAAATTTAAAAGGAATTTGGATAGGGCTATACAGGCAAATTTACCTTAAGTTGACATTTGGAAAGTAAATATTTTTGTTTACTAGCCAAATAGGAAAGTTACTATCCAAACATTATTTCACTCTGTCATAAATAAAGCAATTACCAGTAAAGTTTCATTTTATTTTATAATTTTTTGATACATATTTATGGGCGGAAACTCAGAAATTTCCGGAACAATTACATTCAGTTGTATTGTTACCTGACAAACAAATATCACTGAATAATTCAATCAAATGAGAAAGGCAAATTTGAAGATCTCGTCAGTTTCAATACTAGTTACTGAACTTGAAACAACTACCTCATAAAAACATTACATTCATTTCAATTTTTAGTTGGTAAATTTTCAAAGGTTTTATCTAGCTAATAAACTTACTGACAAAAATGTTTAGTTTTTTTTTTTTTCAATGATATTTGTTCATTTCCATATTTTCAGAAAAACTGGCTATCAAAGTTTTTCAAACTTCTACCACATGATCCTGATTACTTTCATTTCAGTTTCAAGTTGTTCAATTAACCAATATAAAATGTTTACTTACTTATAAAAAACATACACCTGTTTTATGTTGAAGAATTAGTTTTTCTGAATTTAATAAAGAAAAGTGAAAAGAAAGAAAAGACTTAAATTTCATTTTTGTTATATAAAAAAAATAAAGTACAATATTTTTTAATTAATAAAAAAATGTTTATTTGCAAAAAAAATAAACGGCATTATGCGCTTCAAAAAGTTATATTTAGAAATATGTACATGAAACATTTATCTTCTGTTTTTGTATCTTGTTGGAAATAAATAAAGCAAAATGCTCTGTTGTTAATATTACGTTTCATCTTTTCTCTTCTTGGTTAGTGAATAAAATTCTTCTAGGCTAAGGCAATTTTTATTTTTGTCCCAAAACTTTTCTTAAATGCTAGTTATTGTCCTCAGATTCCTGCCTACTACAACTTTTTTTTTTTTTTTTTTTTTTTCTCTCAACATACACCTACAGACAGTTATTTGTGTATGTTTTTATGCCTGACTAAAAGTAAAAAATGAATACTGACACGGTTGAAATTTTCTTTATCGGCATTGCCCTGGATGAATAATATTTAAAATTTAGAAAAATTTATCCATTCTCTGGGGATCAACTGGGCTAGTTTTTGTCAAGGTGGTCAGTCTTTTGGTGTTAAGTACTGATTTAGAAAGAAAATGCTGAATCATTGCTGAAGAAATCTGTTATATACGGGAGTTTTCTGTGTATGTCCAACTTAAGAGTAATGGGCTGAGCCAACAAGAGAGGGAGGTTTAAAACAGGGGGAGAGACAGATGCAGATAGAAAGAGGTACAGATAGCAGTTTTAATATAAATATGGGTGCAAGTCCAGTTCACCCTAAATAAATAAAAAATACAGAAATCTTTGCTATATGTACCCGTTATGGAAGTTAAGTGTTGTATTCCGAAAATTTTGTGAATTGATCAAGTAGCTTATTTTTATAAAGAAAATCATTTTTAAACTATTTTAATTGATTAATGTGAAATTATTTAGCATTATAAGGCTAATTTCACAAGTTTCAATTGAGTTATCCACTTATTTTTTATTTATTTTTTCAAGATGGCGATACAAGATAATCCCTTTTTGCTTACTCATAAATTTGATTTTTTAAATTTTTTTATTTAAAAGAAATTACTTGTTCAATTTACATGATATTTGGAATATGTTTTTGTTCCGTAACAAATACATACATCATAAAGATTTTCTTATATTTTTTGTTTTTTAATTAGGTTAAATTATAAACAAAAACTGAAATGTTACACTTTTGCCCCAGGCAATACCAGATAGCCCTGCTAGTATATGTATTATACGGCATAAAAGAACTGATGTTTCATTCTTTAAGTATCACATAAAAGATTATGTCAATCTGATGATGTATTTTAGAACTAATCTTTTTTTGTAGTAGGTCAAGTTATAATGACATGTCTGTTGCTAACCACACCTGCGTGTTGCTCATAACGGATAGCTCATTACTATTATATTTTGTTTACTAGAACCTCCAGGCCTAGAAAGTTTATTGCTTAAATGTTGATATGAATAAATGAAAATAATTATTTAAATATTTAGACCTTTCATTCTTCACCAAGATATTTCTTGCTTAATTTTATAAGATGAAGAAAATCTATTTAAAAAAAGAAATTCATTTTGTTTCTTTGTTATATTGTCTTTCAGTTATTTCATGAATCTAACCAATAATTGCTTCTAGTGACCCCAGATGGATTCAAAGTAAAATTCTAATGCCTTCAGATTCTGTGAAAAATTTGACCTTGTTTTGAAACCTATTTGAATACTGTTAACATATCGATTTCTATACCACATATAGACTAAACCTTTTGACCTCAATATTATTAGTATGGATCAAGTAAAATATTATTTATATGAATAAAATTGAAAGTAAAACATATTTCCTATTTATGAATTAAAAGTAAAATTATTTATGTAAAAGAAACATACGTTGATGCACTATATAATATAACTAATATGGTTTTCTTTACATTTAAAATGCTTAGTTGCAAAAACATTTTTATGCCTGCTTTTCATTTTGATTAAAATGAAAGTGTAGTATCTGTTTACAAAATCACCGTCATTTGATTTTCATTTATCTCCTTTGAAAAATTCACAATATGGGCAGACATACAAAGTTATCGTTATTTTCTTGTCTGAGCTTCAATCTATTGTCCTATCGCCTTGCCAAACTTTCGCAAAACACACTTGTCCACAGTTTCTCCCATTTTCTATCTGCACCTAAATCTAAATGCAAATTTCATGAATAAAGCTTATTTCTTAGAACTGCCCGCCTGTGGAACTCTGTTCCTCTATCTGCTTTCCAGCTGACTGCAATATGGTCATTTTCAAGTCCAATGTAAACAAGTTCTCGTTCATTCTCCCTAAATAATCTATTTTTCCTCATTTCTACCACTAACTACTACTACGCTGTTGTCTTGGTGATTACACTCATTCACTTTCAAGCCGTGATAAGTGGTGACTCCCATGAAAAAAAAAAATCCATTTCTGAGTATGGTGGATAGCTAAGCAAAGGTTTTTAGGTTTAAAAACATTAAACACAGATCAATGTATCAGCATTAAAGTTTATAGCATGTAGGAAGTTATCGACTAAGCCTTCGGGAAAATGTCAAGAATAAAGTATTGTTCTGTTTCATCTCTGAAGACTGTCCTGCTAACTTCTTTTTTCTGAGGTGGGGGTGGAAGTTATTGTTTTTGTTTTCTTATGAAAATTGCTTGAGACGAGGCATGAAGCTACTAAATGTAAAGGAGCTAACAAGAACAAAAAATGATTATTGCAAATAAGGGTCTACTTCACAAGATTTCCAGCTACGGTATAACTGGAAATGTTTTCTCAATCATTAAATCATTTCTCTTAGATAGGCTCATAAGAGTAGTGGTAGATGGACAAAAATCGGAGGCCTGCAATATAAATGCTGG
The DNA here is from genome assembly GCF_053919585.1 of Euprymna scolopes. NCBI lineage: Eukaryota > Metazoa > Mollusca > Cephalopoda > Sepiida > Sepiolidae > Euprymna > Euprymna scolopes. The sequence continues at coordinate 23,131,495 of NC_136524.1, read as the reverse complement.
AGTCCCTCAGGGGTCAATCTCTTCCTGATCTACATCAATGACCTCTCTAAACACATACTTAAATCATTCGTTGACATCTATGCTGATGACACGACCATCTACGGCAACACATCAAAGGCTGTAAATGACAAAGTTCTCTCTGATTCTCTCTCCACTGATCTCGAGCGCGTGGTTCAGTAGGGGAAGATGTAGCTGGTTACCTTTAATGCATCCAAAACCAAACTCCTATCCTTACATCATCAACGCTCTGATCCCCATCTGGCATCAATTGTGATGGATGGCTCTCGTCTGGGTGAGGCCCCGTGTTTTGACAAGCTTCTGGTTTTGACCTTTACTCCTGATCTGAAATGGAACACGTACATCAAGTCTGTTGCCAAGGTCGCTGGAAAGATGGTGGGATCCTTCTACCACTCCAGAAGATATCTCACTACTGATGCAATTCTCTATCTATATAAAAGCCAAGTACGTCCAAGGATGGAATACTGTTGCCATATCTGGGCAGGAGCTGCTAAAAACCAGCCTCTCCTGCCTTGACAGAGTACAAAATAGACTTCGTGGTTTAGTGGGGGATGCCCTTTTCTCTACCCTGCAACCTCTCTCCCACAGAAGAGACGTTGCGAGCCTATCCTTGTTTTATCGTTATTTTCATGGCAGGTGCTCGTCTGAACTCCAATCTCTGGTCCCCCCTCGCCAATCTTTCACGAAAAACACCAGTCTAGCTGAATCCACTGTGAAAAATTTCCCCTACTCTATATCTGTGCCTGAATCAAAACGTGGATTCCATGAACAAGGCTTCTTTCTTAGAACTGCACGCCTGTGGAACTCTGTTCCGTCTGCCTTCTTCCCACCTGACTACAACTTGGATGTCTTCAAGTCGAACGTTAACAAATTCCTAATGAACCGCCCCCTTAAGTAAACACTTCATCAAATCTCGACACTAACGTAATGTACTTGCAATAACCCTTATCCCTGAGTGGCTTCCGGGACTTGATAAGTGGTGATCACTGAGTAAAAAAAAAAAAAAAAAAAAAAAACAGGAGATGCCTATTGATCTTAATCTTGAAAAGATCAATGCTGTAGGTAGGAAAACAATGAACAGGAAGAGTTCTACAGTCTTACAGTCCTTGGAAAGGAAATACTCGAATAGGAAGTTGCATTAAAATGAGATGTTAAGACAGCGAATTTATGGAGACTTCTAGACCAACGAATAAGTTGGAACAAAGGAAGCAGAGAATAGATGAGACAATTCTGAGGAACGTGCAATTATAGTATTTGTAGAAAAGACGAACAACATCAAATTAGATGTATTTTTGCAGTTTATCAAGAACCTTCAAATGGGACATTATTGCTTGAGGTACTCCTGCCAGGGATTGCAGATGAGTCAAATCTAGAACTTTTACAATTCAGAGTGCTCCCTTTTTAGGGAACTGAATTCCTTAAATTCCATGGGAAGAGAAAAGTAGATATTACCTCTGCATTTGGAGATTTTTTTTTTTTTTCATATATATTATTTTTTTATTATCTATATTTTTTATTCAAATGATTTTATCAAGTGATTTTATTTATTTAACTTTTTTTTTTTTTTTTGTCTATAGATCACCATAAGGCTTATATTAGTCAGTGGAAAAACACAAGAATTTATATTCTCTCCAAATGATTCTGCTGCTGATATTACAGAATACGTCTATACTCATTGGCCAGAAGGTAAGTTTCTTGCAATGATTTTTCTTTTATCTTGTGTTAAATCATCAATTGGCTCTAACAGCTTGCAAAGTTCTCTACTTGAAACATTGATTTAAAACTAGCAAGCTGCCCAGTGTTGCCTGGTCATAAGATACGTTCAATTATGATATTTTAATTCATACAGATTACGTATTTATTATTATTATAGAGACAATTCTCTATCGATTATTATATTGAACCTAATATATAGTAGTGAGATCAAAACTAAAAAAATATAACTTGGGTACCATCAGCTAGAATTGAAACTGAAACGTGTAACTCTCCACTCCTATTTCTTAGCCTCTGAGCTATGCCCTATACGCATATATATATATATATATATTCACCTGTTATCCCTTCTTAAAAAATGAAATTACCCAATCATTGAAAACAAGATTATGGCAAACAAGCCCAGATGGTCTACAGTTGTATAATTATATATAAATAAACATTTCAATCTTATTGTAAACACAAAACAAAATCTTTGTTTATTTATCATATAAACTTTAATATTTTGATACAGAAAGGTAAAAAAATAAAATCAGAATTCCCTCTTACAAATAAATTTTTTTTTCTTTTTTTAAATCTGTATATTGTACATACCCATGATGAAATGAAAATATCATATTCCAAAAATCATGTCTTGATCAAGTAGTTTTATTTTTAAATAAGAAAATCAAATTTTATGAGTATCTGAGAAGTGACGGTTTTACCTGTCCTTGGGGGGGGGTCTCAAAGAAAAAAGATGACTCAGTAGTTCATATTTACTAGATTTATGTAATAATCCCATTAATCCCTTTCTTTATGAAATAAAATTTTCTGTATGATTTTTGGAATATATTTTCGTTTTGTCACAGGGGAAATTCTGGACAAGAACCACTCTATTTTTTATTTGTTTATTTTTTTTCTACTGGTAATTTAGATATAGGTCAGAACTTGTTGAAAATAAAGTCATTTCCACTGCTAAAGAAAGGAAAAGTTGACAAGATCACTTGTGAATCTAGTATGTTCAGCAACAGTCAAACTAGTGAATTTATATTTTGGAAGTATTTATTTTAGAATAGTGGGTTTAAAGTCATGATTGTGCTAATTAGTAACACATAACTACTAGAGAGGGAATTAATTAGCAACATACTCCTGTCTGGATGGCGCAAGCATATCTATTGGCAACTGAAAATGTGGGCAATAATTATCTCGCTAACACTATAAGCCATATAGCTTTTCCTCATTGACTAATGAACGGCTGATGTCCTATGCAGTTCTAGGAAGTTTACTGTCCCAGGCCGTTGCTTCCCATCTTTCGGGTGAAGTAAATTTATTGCTTACTGTCTGAGATCTACCTACTGGGAAATGCCAATGGGGCTGTTCACATATTTTTTTTAGTAGCTCTGAGTGCTCCTCCTTTTTAAAGGGGTGCTGTTTTGACTCCCCCCCCCATCCTCTGACCTTGTGTTACATCTTCCTGCGGTGGGAAGGAAACGGATAACACTATCAGGGAGGACTTGGCTTGACATGCTCATTTCAACAGTGGAACCGTAATTCATTAATCATCTCGTGTAGTCTTTCTCGGAACTGCGGTACATGTGCCACCATGATTTGAGAGGTTATGCAGGCCAGTGAAAGAAACTGGTTCAACCTGACTAGGTGAATGCCGTTATTACAACAGCATAACTGTTTTGTTTATTTAATTTCATTTTTTTTTTTTTTTTTTTTTCATCTGGTCATAATTCCAAACAGAAAATAATGTGTAACAACAGTTGTACTAACGTAGAGAGAAATATTATGTAGATTTTAAATTACATTGTTACTAATCCTCTTGGTGGCTTACTGTCTACCTGTCAAACGCTATCATTATCCTATGTAGGCTTTGATAAGCAGTAACCCCTTTGTTCAAACAAATGCATTTTAAAAAAACTTTAGATGATGGAAGAGTATTTCTGGTATAGATAAGGATGCTAAAAACATTTTCTTTTAATTTCACAAAGTTATCCTGTAGAATTCTTTTCAACTGATTTAAATAACATTGACTCTGCCAAATCTATATTTTATTAATTTGGTGCAATTTAAAAATTTCATTTTAAAAATGGAAACCTGCTTTTGAAAATCTTTATTCGTATAACAATAACAACCTATGCACTCAATAACTTGATTCCATCCGCCAGCAAGCGTATAAATGCCTCGCTTGTAAAAATTCTTTAGGTTTTGATCTAACTCTCGTTCAATCTCATCTCGTGATGTTAACCCAAGATCATCTAAAGGGTTTAGAAATCCTCAAAATAATCTGAAGGAGCTAGGTCAGGAGAATATGCAGGATGGAGCAAGATTTCTTGACTAAATCTTAATAGATCGTTGGTTATTAATACTGTGTGAGGCTGAGCATTATGATGGAAGATGACTCCCTTTCTGTTGACTATAGAAGGTGGGGTTTTTTTTTTGGGGGGGGGGCAACATAGTTGAGAATATTGCTGAAAAAATGTGAATGATGCTTTAATAATTTGAAAGAAAGTTATAAGTTTAAAATTCCTCTTCTATAAATGGGCAAAAAACTTTGTACCAACTTGATAATTCTACTTGATGAGTAAAGTACAGAATTTTTCAATCAGTGTAAAGTGAATTCCAATCAATTTCATTGATTACAAATTTTACCCAATATTAATTTCCATGATTACAAATTCTACCCAATACTAATTTATTTAATGATATAAACTTAAAGAAATGCACTGTTCATTACAGATGGAAAATTCAAAATGTCTATATTTGCTAACATTGTCTATATCTACTTGTATGTTTACCCCTCCCCGCAAAAAAATTTACTTTCAGTAGTTTGTTTTATGTATTTTTTTTTTTTCCTTTCATTAAAATCTTTGAGAATCAAAAATAAATACATTTTTCTTTAGTGTTGGACAAAACAGTAAATGAAACTATAGAACATAACAAAACATCACAAAAGCTGTTTATGTAAATAATAAATTTTACTTAAATTTTATATTTTAATCAATTATATATTTTTCTTTAGTAGCAATAAGTAAAACTATAGATATATACATTTTAAATAATTATTTTAAATTGTTCACTTTCAGAATGGTCAGATGAGCTTTTGCCATCAACTAATATCTTGAGGCTGATTTACCAAGGTCGATTTCTGCATGGAAATGTTACACTTGGTGGTAAGCAAATATGATATCCATTCTTGTTTTAATATTATAAAAAATGCATATGACATTAATGATAAATGAGTGCATATGTTTTATTTGATGTTTCTGTATGTGTGAGATATTGAAGTAAGCAGCAGGAGCTATTTAAGTTGTAAACATTACCATATATGCATTTATTTTGAGTGTATCTGTAACCTTTCTTCTGCAGAGGTGATGCTGCTAGTTTCAGCTTTTTTATAAATACTATTATGGCCTTTTTTTTTTTTTTTTTTTTTTTTTTTTTTTTTTTTTCATATAATTGCTTTTATTTCAGCTCTTTTGACTTGGTGTAGTGGTCTCCATCAATTTGCTGTTGTGATACTTTATTGTAATACCACTTCCTATTCCAGTAGCTTTTCAAGAATGGCAGGCTTGGGAATGTTTTTTGCCTACCTATTAGTGTTGGGACAATTAATCTTCATTGGAAAATGGAAAAATCGGAACTTGTAAGGATATCAGAATTGGAAAAATTTGTACCTATTTTCCAATGCCAAAAATGTTTTAGTTTTTTTTTTTTATTCTGTTAAAATTAAATCTTCACCTGTTAATAGTAATGATAAAATGAATATTTGATTTTTAACTCATAGTAAAATTAAACTCTATAAACCATCCCTTACAAGTGTATTTTTACGCTTGAAAAATATTTGCTTATCTAATGCGTTTTTATGATAATTGGAGGGGTAAAAATAACTGCTTTATAGTTAAATTAGGGGGTGGGTAGATCAAAACAACCCTGTTTTTAAAAAAAAAACAAAAAAACCTTGACCTGGTTTTTGGAGGTGTAAAAGAAAAAAAAAAAAGTTTTAGTAGAAAGGTAGGCTTGAACCCCAAACCTTGGAGGTGGAAAGGAAATGAAAAAAGACAAAAAAAACCTGCGACCTAACCATCTCGACCACGACAATAGATGAATAGATAAGTGTGTTAAATTGACGTTTATAAAGCGAAATTAACAGGTGCGAGAATGTTAAGTCGCGTGATGTTTGACTTACTTTTGCGCTGGAAGCCAGTTTGTTTTCCTCGCCATGTGGCGATCAAAAAATATCTCCAAAATAGCTTGTAAAAGTCGGGTAAATTAAAGATAGCCGCGACACGAGTTCCTTAGTCGTAGATATTATTATTTAGACAACATATAAAATGTTTTAAGGAGCAAGCCAACCGAGAATCACGGCCAAAAAATCTTTTTGCAGACATACACAAAAAGCGAACACATACATAGACACACACATTTTTGCTTTTATATATATATATATATATATATATAATCAGTATTGGGAATTGTATCAGAACTGTAAATTTAGTAAAGAATCTATAATTGTTACAGAATCGGAAAAATATTGGAAGTAGCCTTGGTCTTTGTTCTGGGGTAGTTAACAATGCTATATCCATGGAAAATATGGCTTCATCTGACTTGTATAATGCCAGACATTTCTACCTTCAAGCAGAAAGGACACTTATAGTTTAACCGCGCGCAGTGAACCCTAGAACTCTTTCACCTTATAATTGTGACCCCTTAAATCGGACCACAACAGCTCTTTTCAAGACTAAGATCAATAGTCATCTTCTATCTTTACAATAATCATCTTTCATTTTTGTTAGCTCCTTATACAAAGTGGTTTCACACTTTGTCTGGAGTGATTTCTATAAAAAAAAATTAACTTTATATTTCCTTCATGGCATTTCTTACCTATGATTGCTGTGTTTTATTTTCACTTTTTTTTTATTTTCTTCCAAACTTTTTATATATATATATATATATATATATATGTGAAAATTTTTCGTGGATAAATTCACATATGTAAAAAAAATTTGCCTTTGCATTTATTTTAAAATCATGTCTTATGCTCCTTCTTTCTTTCATTCTGAATTATCTTGGAAATATGGCTCCTCCCTCCAACATTTACAAGCCACATCTATTTTTTTCAACAAAATGAAATTACTCTCAAAGTCTTTACATGATACTTTGATTTTATACAAAGATTTTTAATCAAATCGATTTGTGGCATCCTCAGAATGAGCAACAATAAAAAGAACAGTTTCACTTAACTTTTCTTTTTTTTTTTTTTTGCTAACTCTTTATTCTGTTTTGCATAAGATCAGTTGAAGCTGAGTAGTTTAGTGTTCCTTTTAGGGATCAATATGGATTTGAGACACCCCTAGAATAAGCAACAATCAAAAAGACATATGTTGCCTTAATGCTGAATTTTTTTTTTTTTTTTTCTAAAGAGGTTTTATTTACAAAAGGTTTTTACTAATAGGCTCAAATAATTTTAGATACAAACATTTCTTATTATAAACACAAGCTTGAAATTTATATAATAAATAAATGGTTTTATTTACAAGCATGTTTTGTTATGAGCAACATTTAATTTTAAAAAAACCCTAATGCTCTGATCCCCATCTAGCATCAATTGAAATGAATGGCTCTCATCTTGAGGAGGCTCCATGTTTTGATAATTACTCCTGATATGAAATCGACCACGTACATCAAATCTGTTGCCAAGGTCGCTGGGAAAATGGTGGGATCCTTCTATTGATCCAGTATATATCTCACTGCTGATGCAATTCTCTACCTATATAAGAGCCAGGTACGTCCAAGGATGGAGTACTGTTGCCACATCAGGCAGGAGCTGCTAGAAAGACCTTATCCTACCTTGACAGAGCTCAAAATAGACTTTGTAGTTTAATGGGGGAATGCCCTTTTCTCTTCCCTGCAACCTCTTTCTCACAGAAGAGATGTTGCGAACCTGTTTCTGCTTTATCGTTATTTTCATGGCAAGTATTCATCTGAGCTCCAATCTATCGTCCCCCCTCGCCAAACTTTCATGAGAAACACTTGTCTAGCTGAAAACACTATCAATAATTTCCCCCACTCTTTATCCGTACTTAAACCTAATTGTAGATTCCATGAACAAAGCTTTTTTTTCTTAGAACTACGCACCTGTGAAACTCTTCCATTTGCCTGCTTTCCGGCTGACTATAATATGGCCGTCTTCAAGGCCAAAGTAAACAAAGTCTTGATGAGCCGTTCTCTTTAAGTAATCCAATTTACCAAATTTCCACTAACAATTACGTCACTGCCCCATTGACCACTGTATACTTATTAACCCTTATCCTCGAGTGGCCTCTGGGCCTTGATAAGTGGTGGCTCGTTTGTAAAGAAAAAAGAAAAAAAAATGTAAACATTGGAGATTATATATATATATATAAAAAAAAACATATATAATAGTTTTGTTTACAAAATATTTTATTTAAGCAAAATGTATAAAGAGAACAAGTATAAAAAAGTTAAATTAAAGGATGCTGTGCAAAGATATTTTTCAAAAAATACATTTTTTAAAAAAATATTACATTCTCCATTCAAAAACTCTTTCATTTATCAAACAATAAAACAGTCAAACGTAAAAAATTAATGTTAAGAAAAAAAATCCTTTTGATTTTTGTTCATTTTGTTAATAACTAGTGTGACCCAATCCCAGCATTGTTTCTGTGATCTTCTCTTCTGGCCATGTCGTCATCTCTCAAATTGGCGGCCGCTGAGAGGGTGTACACATGTTCTCATGTATACAAAAAAAATTATAACGCCCTCAAAAGATAACATCAACACATTTTGTGGATGTCGGTTGGGCTCTGGGCGCATGTATGACACCATCGCAGGAAAAGTTTGTCCAGGTTTCTTTGTCGTTGGTTGACATCAGCTCCTCCTGATTCCTTAGAACACTCTTGACTTGGTTTGTCACAACCTGTGTTTAACTGTCAAACTCACAACTGTTCTCAACACAGTCCAACTCGTAATTGTTCTCCACTATTGCAAACCTATGACTGTCTCTAATTGTCATGACCTGTTGCAAAATTCATGACCACACTTAAAACTGCTCATAAATCAACTCTTTTCATGTCCAGTTTTTTTATTCATGCCACATTGATCAACAATCCTAATTCAGCTTCCTTTTGCGCTCCTTTGCGAACAACTTCCTATACCTTTGTCCTACTGATAAACCCATTTCCCCTTCCTTTTTTAAAAGTTTTTCTCTTACTCCCCCACTTCCTAACATTTGTGAGCGGAAAAACGCTGATAGTATAACATCTCAATTCCATTTGATCTCCCATTTTTAAATTATTTTCATAACGTTTTAAATTGTTAATGGTAGAAATTGCCCTAAATTCTTGACAAAAAGTTGAAGAGCTATTATTCAAAACAAGGTATTATAAGAAGGCTAACTGGGAAACCATCAGAGATCATATCAAAGATTCCCCCATGGGAAAATCTTTTTCTTTCTGCAAATGAGACTACTGAATAGTTCAAAGCAACAATTGAAGCTCGTGTTTCTATGTGGAAGTTTTATAGCAAACCCCACTCTCCCCAATGGTTTACTTCTACTTGTGCAGCTGCCATTGCTCAAAGGCAGCATTCATATCACAGATTAATCCGACATAAGTCCAGTACAAACAGACAAAAGTTTATTGAAGCTAGAAGTAATTATAAGAAAAAAAATAGTGACAGCTAAAAGAGAATACATTGAAACCACCATTAAAGTACAGGTTAGGAATTTGTGATTTCTGGAAAATCTACAACAGTATAGTAAATAATGGGCAATCCACAATTCCTCCACTATCCAACAATCATGAGGTTATTTGCATGGCAACTGCTTACCAATTGGTTTGCTTCAAACTCTATATTGGACTCAACAAATTGCTCTTTCTGTGATTTTCTTTTGCAGACTGACACTACACTAGATGATCTGAAAATCACACCTTATCAGGTGCATATCATAAAAAACATAGACACCTCAAAAACATGTAGACCCGATCTCATCCCACCTGTACTATTAAAAAAAATGCTCTGATGAGGTTGCTCCAGTCCTCTCCAAACTTTACAACAAATGCCTTAAGAATCTTGCTTTCCTGGCTGCTGGAAAACTGCTTCTGTGGTACCAGTTTTCAAGAATTCTGGCGAAAGAACCCATTAAATTATTGCCTATTAGCCTCCTCCCTATTTTCGCCAAAATATTTGAATTCATAATTAATCAAGCTTTAGTCCATCACCTTACAGTTGATAAACATCTGGCCGACCAACAATATGGATTTAGGAAAGCCCGTTCTACAACAGATATCCTAACTGTAATCTCTGAACGTATATACCATACACTAGACAAAGCAGGAGAGGGTAGGGCAGTAGCCCTAGATATATCTAAAGCTTTTGACAGGGTATGGCATGATAGTTTTCTAAGGAAAATTAGATCATACAGTATCATTGGGTAAATACTTAACATAAGAAAATCCCGGTTGTCCTCAACGGTCATACATCTAAACAATGATATAAATACGGGTGTACCTCAGGGATCGATCCTTGGACCTTTATTATTCCTAATATTCATATATGACCTCCCTGATAAAATAGTTTGAGATGGGTATATTTGCTAGCGACATCATGGTCTATAACAGACATGAGGGGAAAATGAATGAACACTTACCTAAGGCAATAGCAGAAACACTAGAGGAAAACCTCCAGTCTGTAGTGGAATGGGGACAAAAACGGATAGTCACATTCAATACTGCCAAGACTAAGCTTGTTTCCTTTGATAATTACAAGAAACCTCAACCACCAATAGCTATGGCTAAAGATACATTACCTGAAAGTACTTCTTTCAAACTCCTTGGCTTAACGTTCACAAGACACGAGTTGAAACAAATACACCAAAAGCATTATCAAAGCTGCTGTGAAGAAAGTGGGCTCTCTCTACCGTGCTGTAAAGTTACTTATGTCTGAAAGTATCCTGTACCTCTATAAGGCCACCATTCGCCCATGTAGGGAGTATTTTCATATTTGGGTTGGTGCATCTGCTACTAGTCTCTCACTCCTGGACAGGGTTAAAAAAAAAGTTGCCAACCTGATAGGTCCTGAACTGTCATCTAAGTTTTAACCTCTGTCCCATCGACGAAATGTTGCATCCCTCTGCCTATTTTACAGGTATTTTAATGGTGGATGCTCCGACGAACTGCTAGCTCTTGTACTCTGTGAACATAAATACCCTCGACGAACAGCAAAGTCCCACCCCTACACAGATCCCTCTATTTAAGAAAGCTTTCTACTCTAATAGTTTATTTCCCAGACTTTGGAATTCCCTTCTAGTTTCCTGCTTCCCCAACTGAACTGACATAAGTTCAAGTGTAATGTGAACAGACATCTTGTTACTCAACTCCCTACATAGTATCCCAACTCATGTCCCTGATAGTAACTCTCTACATCAAAGTGTCACTGTGCCTTGTTTAGGCTGAAAATGTAATAAAGAAGATTAAAAAAATGGTTAAATACTGAGCCCATAACCTGTAAAATTTCTTGTATTTTTATTTTGCCCAGCATGAAATTGACTAGTGGACGATAAATATGAAATGCATATATTTGGTACTAATTTATTGCTGGGATTAAATGAGTGCTCGGGTCCATAACCTGTAAAATTCCTTATATTTTTATTATCCTACAGGCAACTAAGGGGCTGCCTGTGAATTTAATATTCGGTCTCTGAGAAAGCTGGTTCAACCCAGCTAGGGTGAATGCCATACATTTTTATTGTGCTAACATTACAGTTACTCAAAGTGGAGGATAAATATCAAAAGTGTATGTTGGGTACTAATTTATTGCTGGGATTATATGAAGAAAGTAAAAAAGAAAAAAAAAATTATGCAGTTTAAAAATGAAAAGAACTGCCATTGGTAATATTCAAATGATGGCTAAGATAAAACAAACATACATACATTTGAAATAAGTGCATATTAGTTGATATCTGGTAATGTCTTGCAGCTTTTTTTTTTTTTTTTTTTTTTTGCTGGGCATAAATAACTCCTGTTTTCTTTAATGTCTCACACATGTACACACATGAAATAAATGCATTTATTAATGTCGTTAGCAGTTACTGCTGATGCTTCAAAAATTATCGTGATTGCATTTTTTTTTTTTTTTTTTTTTTTTTTGTCTTACAGTTTACACGTATATATTCATGCATAAAATAAGCAAATACATCACTTTAGCATTGATGTCATATCTGTCATTGCGAGTAGAACTTTTGCATAGAGCTCACTAAGAATCATCTGGTCTGCATGAAGTCCTCTTTGTCTAAACTATCTATTAATTTGCAAGATTGCAGGTTTTTACCTCAGACACCGAGAACAGTAAGGCTAAGCAAGTGAGTATCCTAAGGAGAGGGGAGTTGTGCAGCGATATATTTGTTTACATTTCAATTTCTGCATGTCTGTACAGTCAGGGAGCAGGAAGGGAATTCTGAAAACTACTGGTAGAGAAAACCAGAGGATAACATCTGATATTGACAACTCCTAGATTTTCAGCAAGGTCCTGTTAAAAGGAGATCTGACCCTACCATGTTGCCACTGTCTCTATTGGTGAGTAAGGGTTGGATAGAACATTAACGTGCATGTATTGAATGTCTGTATACCGAATCAAAACAATTACGCTTAAAAGGATGGTTGAAATCTTCAAAAGATCTCTTGGCAGTAATCTCTGAAATAATCTGCGAATGCTCAGTGTAGATATTCCTAACTTGCATATTTATTCGATGAATGAAAAAGAAACACCTGATTTAATGTAATTTTTTTAATGGTATGGGTGGTGTAATATCTAAAATTATATTGATAAAACCATCTTCCCAGGGAATACTGCCTTTGAGTGAACTAGTAATGTTCTGTTCTCATAAGACCAACTTTGCAGGAACTGTGTGCCCCCCCCCTTTTTTTTTTTTTTAAGAGGTTTGAGTGGGGTGAAATATCTTTTCCATTACTATCAAACCATACTTCCATACTTGCATTGCATTCTCTTTTTATAGAGAGATCCTCCCAGATATTGTCCCTATTTTGGAGGGGTATTATAGTATCTGTTCTTAGATACCAGGTCTTCCTTCTCTTTTGAGGAGTAGTGTATGATACCATCCTCCCAGGCATTATTTCCTTAGAGAGCAGTATAGTATATGTTCATTCTCACACTGCTATCCTACTAGAACTACCTTCTCCTTTTGGCAAGGAAGCATAGTGTATTATCTATTTTGTTATCTTGTCGTCCTCCCGTGTTAATGAAGAGAGGGGGTTGAGTAGTATTCGTTTGTCATGAAACAAAAAATCATTCATCAGTCATTACCTTCTCATTTGGGGTCAGGCTATACAATAGAACCCTGGGATATGGTGGCACTAGAATGTTTTTTTGTTTTTTTTCAGGTTATGATGTGGAATACGATCCCTGGTTATGGTATTTGCCCCATCTAAGGATGTTATTTGATTGTATACATGTGTATTATAGACTGCAATGTATTTTGCTACTAATTTTTCATGCCATATCCTGGGGTTCTACTGTATAGTTCATTTACTGTTATATCTTCTCAGCCTAGTAAAATATGTAAGGGAGCATATATTTATTAATGGGTAATATCACTAAATCTAGCATTGAGTTGATTGCAAGAAAAAAAATGTTGTGTAGGCATTAAAAACTTATGTTAAAAATTATTGCTTGAGGAGTCATTTCAAGTTATTAATTTATTTTAAGCAGCTAAACACAATAAATACGCAATTTAAATATGTCAACATTGTTTAAAAACTAACGAACGTTTTGTAGATGTTTCATGTTGGCCATGTTAGTTTTAAACAATGTTGACATTTAAATTGTATTATCGTGTTTAACTGCTTAAAATAAAATAACTTGAAATGACTCTTCATGCAATATTTAACATAAAACATTTTTTTATGTTTAGAGATCTTTGTTGCAATCAACTTGATACTAGTTTTAATAGCATTACCTTGCTTGCTAGCGTATATATATATATATATATATATAATGAAAAATGACATTACTGACTGCCTATGATTTTTATATGAATATTCCAGTAATATGTATAGATTAATAGTTAGTACGAACATTGAAGCCTTTAGTCTTTTTTTACAAATGTCCATATACAGAGTTCGTATAGACTTGAAAAGTCCCTGAATTTTTACTTTTGCCTTGAAAAGGCTTTATTTCTATTACCTTGAAAAAGTATTGAATATTTTATAGCCATCTTAGAACTGCATAGAACCAGCAGCATACACAAGACAATAGGGAAGAAGTCATTTTAAAAATGGTCTAGATTCTCTCTCTCTCTCTCTCTCTCTTTACTACTTGAATTAAAAAAAAAAAAATTGTTACTCATAACAGACACGTTGAAAGAACACCTCTGGGAAGAAATGGGGTAACATGAATACACCAAAGACCATGGTTCTCGCTACAAGCTTTATCTGCATGACTCTAGGCGGTAAGCCACTTGATGATATTCTGGAAGTTGGTCTTTGCAGAAGAAATTTCTTGTTGAAAAACTATAGTATGTCTAGCTCTTGTGGGTATTTCCACTTATTGATCAGCTTCTTTGCATGTTTCAGTTATTTTCTTGCACCACCTTTTACAGAAATTGTCCTTTCCTTATCTTTCAGATGTCCTAATGAGTTTTTTATCTAAGCCTTTGCAATGACATGCATCAACTTTCTAGGTTCATTATCAATTATCTTATTAAGTCCAGTGTTCTTATGTTCTCTCTGTCGTCTTGTAGTTCAGTATAGTCTTTCAATTCCTTTCTGACTTTTTCAATCATTCTCCTGCTGTTGTTAAGCATCATTCATCATGCTGATTTTGTTGGTAATCGTTTCCCCAGTATCTTTCTCTTAAGAATTCTTTCTAGAAAGATATTGGGTACTTGTGGGAGAGACCACGTGAAGGTTGCCAACATCCCTATGAAAGTGTTTTCGTGGAATGAAATGGATTTGAACTTGGCACACCCAGGTTGTCAGTCCATGTCGTTAATCACTTATTCACCATCACCTCTTTCCTGCTGATGCTGAGGAAGTCTATCTTTATTTATCTTTCCAATGCAGATTCCTATGAAAACTTTCACACTCGCTGAGGTTCCAAATTGTCCTTGTTCAATGATTGGCATGCAAATAAAGGTATCCGTACTTGAAAGATGTGAACAAATATCACGCATGTCTTGCATATTTCTTCCTCATAAATAGGAGAGTAGAAAGTGGATCTTGAGTTTACTTACGGCAGCCTCATAACTCTTGCTTTGCTTATTTTGTCCTTTAGTCCTCACATTCCATCAGTGATGTTTCTGACAAAGGGGGGAGAAAGGCTGTTATCTGGGTTGAATTTTCCATCTAACACTAAAAGGGGGATGACTATGAGAAATTGGCTGACGAGATAGGTATATTGGTATACCACTCCTGACAGCTGACTGGTTCAAGACTAAGTGGTGGAATTTTATTCTCTGGCATGTGATGAAGTTCTCTGAATTATGCATATAAGTCAAGTGTTTTATTAATGCAGAAGCTGACAAAAGTAAAACCACTCATCCTTATAAAATTTGTGTGGGGATGATGTGAAACCATGTGCCGCTCCCCCTTGACAACAATCGCAGACTTAATGCTGTGTTCCATTTTTCTTTTCTCTTTCATCTTCTATTCTTGTTCTGGCAATCATCATCTCAAGGGCAAGGTATTTAGTTCTTACAAGTTCTTGCGACCAGACTTGTGATACTAGGGTTGGGAAGTGGGATTGAAAAAGTGAGTGCTCCAGAGGAGTAGCCCACTGACTCTGCAAAAGATGCTTGTGCTGCCGGCGCATCAGCATTCTTGGCAATTAACAATAAATTAACCTTCAGGCGATTAACAATAAACTAACCTCTTCTCAAAGAAAATGCATAGCTTGGATGGATGGACCTCCTAGAACTGCACAGAATGAACAATACACTGCAATCAACAGGAATGCTCTAATCTCTGTAGATTTCACAAATATTGAAAAAGTAACCGAGCTCAAGAAAAACAAACACCCCTAACACATTCTGCAGATATCTGTTGTACTGTGTGTGACACCATTGATCATCTAAACACTGACATCCACATCTTAGTCATCTGTTGAGGTCATCTTCGTCAGTCAGTTGATCATTTCATCTCGCCATCTGCTCTGAGTCATAGCCTGCCTTCAACTGTAAACTGTTGTCAATAACTGTTACAAACGTCGCACCCACTTCTAAAACTAACTCTAATATATTGACCTGTCTGCTCTTTTGTTCCAGTCTCCGCCACACCTTGATTAACAATACCATTTCAGATGGCTTTTGTGCTTTGGTGGCCCCTTACTTGTCTTTCTACTAACCTCTATACTGTTGTTCTCTGCTAATCAACTATTTCCTTTTTTTTTTTTTTTTTTTTTTTTTTCCCCCCTCCCTCTCCGGACAAGGGAGGGATTGAACCTAGTAATTTACTTCCGTTCATTTGTTCACACTTTTCTCAAGAACCATGCCTTGGATTTTTTTACATTTTGCTTAAACAATAGTCTTGGTGAAAGTAAATTTTTCACTTATGGAATATCCATTGTATTAATGTAATCAGCTATGAAATTCTGTTACTAGTAGGTATCACAAACCAGCCTAGAATATTGTGGAATTCTCTTTTAATTGCAACAATTTGGAGGATTATTTTGATAAAATTTGAATGTAAACAAAATTTACTGTTTTCTTTTTTCTTTAAACATTTAATTCTTTTTGTGCCATTTTTGTGGATTACTTATAGATAGGTTAGCATTATCAGTGATTAGCGATTTATTTCTTAATGTTGGTGATTTTCAACTGAATGTGCACAATATTGTATAAAAACAGGTCATTCCTCAGCACAATAGCCGAATATAGGGTTTTAAGTTAGTACAAAAGGTCCAAATTAAAAACTAATAAAGTTATTTTTACAAGGAAGTCACCTACTTCAGCTGTTTGAGGATAAGGGTTAATGGATGTCAGGAAGTCAGAAAAATGATGGGTAGTATTGGAAATCTGGTAGAATTTGATTATTTCAGGGAACGGCTCAACAAGAACTGTTTACATTGGACTTGAAAGTGACCATGTAGTAGTCAGCTGGAAAGAAGCTTATAGTATAGGGTTTAACAGGCAGGAAAGAAAGAAACTTTGTTCATGGAATTTGCATTTAGTTTTTTGCACGGATAAAGAGTAGGGGAAAATTGTTGACAGTCTTTGTAGCTCAACAAGTGTTTTTTGTGAATGTTTTTTTTGGGGGGGGGGCATAGATTGAAGCTCAATTTAGCACTTTCCTTGAAAAAGAGCATAGACTCGCATCTCTTCTGCGAGAAAGAGGTAAGGAGAACCTATTATCAAATTATGTTTTCTGTTTTGTATATTTTTTTTTTTATTAATCTACTATCAAAAAGACCTAATTTGATCTGTAAGATGCTATTGTTTGCTGTTGAAATAAATTTTACATGAACTAAGTTGTGCCTCGTTTTATTTTTGTTTATATAGATAAGATTTTGTCCAATGTTTTACTTATTGTTTCCACTATTAGTAGTGTTGTATAATAGAGAATTGGAAAAATCAGAACTTTTTATAGTATCATAAAAATTTGTGCCATTTTCTGACGCCAAAAATGATTACTCTAATTGTGTTTATTTTGTTTGCTTTTTGGTTAAAACTTCATTTTCTATTGTTATTACTAATTATAACAAATATTTATTGATTTTAAACTCAGTAAAACTAAAATCTGTATATCATCCTCTACAAGTGTAATTTTTAGTTTGCAAAAATGTACTTTTTTTTTTTTTTTTTTTACAGTACTCTAAAAAAAAAAAAAAACGACTTTATAATTAAATATTAAAAAATGTTAAAAGAATTTGAATTAGTAATTGTATCGGAATCAGAAATTTAGAATGAAATCGATAATTATATCAAAATGCGGAGGAGGGGGGTGTTGGAATCGTTCCATCACTCATTATTATTAATTTTTATTTACATGACATTTTACTCGTTTGAAGCTGGCATGTTTAGTTGTACACTGAAAATTGTCTTATGTACAAAAGACAGAAAATTTTCTAATTCCGAACGAACTTTAAACTTGGTAGCTAATTGTGCTATCAAATGCATAATTTCAGTGACTGATTGAATTACAAAAATAATTTTCTTTTATGTTTAACAAAGATTTTAGATATCATGAAAACGAGATTTTTGTTCAGGATACCTACTACTAACCCTTTTCATAAATATGACTGGTGGCTTAGTGGTTAACAACTTGAAATGAAAACCGGGCTATGCTCCACAGAAACTTTCATTAAACCCACACTTGATCTTGTATCTACTCCTGGGCAGGAGGTAAATGATTTATCTTGTGGAGTAACGATGAGTAAGTGGTTAATTTGTATGTATTATATGGATACACACACATGTATGTATATATAATGTGTGTATTATATTATAAATATAATAAATATGGTTAATAACACGGACTATCCTTGGGTTCCAAATCAACCGAGATTAGACTACTCCTATAATGACGTGATCCCTGTTGATTCTGATGTAATGCTAGTTCTGTGCAGTTGTAGGAGGTCCACTCTCCCAGTTTTTGTCTTCTCGAAGAGAGAGATAATTTATTGCTAATCGCCAGAGGCGCTTTTACAAAGGAATGCCAACAAGGCTGCACAGGGACTTTTTGGAAGTCAAATATCCCTCCTCTCTTCGGGTGCTAACTTCTCAATCCCATTTTACAACCCTGGTGTCACAGTTCTTGGGGTGGGAGAAAACTAAATACCTCTGACACTAACTGGATGTACCAAATCCAAATTCAGTACATTCTTTCATCGAACTCACAACTGAGCTTGTGTCTAACTTAGAGGGGAGGTAAATAAAATAAAGGGGGGGGGAAATGATAATCAAAACTTGGGTTGTCACTTGGAAGGAGTTATTGAATTTGATGTTATTTTATTATTAGCTTAAATTTAATTTTAAGTAATTAATCTGTATTTAATGAGCAATGTTTAATTATAATAATTATCATAATCATGCCATTTGTTTTGCAGCTCTTCAACTTCCTCTTGGAAAAACTGTGATGCACTTAGTAGCGCGAGAAAATTTACCTGAGCCAAATAATCAAGGTGAGTATATCATATTGATTGTTAAAATAAAAGAATTCTATTTTTATTTAAAAAAAAGTGTTTTCTTATTTCATGCAGTGTTCAATTCCTGCACAGTGGTCCTGCGGGTAATGACACCACTGCTGTGCACACAGGTTATAGAACATGCAACACCCACATATGCCGTTTTTATCATGTATATGGACTCCACATTCTTATGTAGAATAAGTGTTGGCAGATTCTGTAGCCGTGGCACTCTCATCAATACCGTCTGACGGCCATAGCCATCATTAACTTCCTGTTGATCCTTGAACCAGTTGATCTCTACAAAGTTTGATAAATGGCTTGATGGTGTCTTCCTTTGCAAACATCTCTAATGTTGATAATTTGGTGCTCTTATTAGTAATAAACCCTGGACATCTAATAGCATCAAGACTGCAAATAAGCAAAATACACCAGTTTTCTTAGATTTTTATTTCAACTGGCTGCTGTGGAAGGATAGCTCAACATTTGTTTGTTTTTTGTTTTTGTTTTTTTTCTTTTAATTTAAAAAAAAAAAAATGTTTAAATGGAAATTGCTCCAGACAAGGCATGAAGTCACTTTATGTAAGGAGCTAAAAAAATACAACTTCAAGGTAAAAAAATTTGCCAATGATAAGTGTTAGATGGAATAGATTCTGACTCAGAAAACAGCAATTCTTTCCTCTTCATCAAGAACATTGCTTATGGAATGTGAGGACTAAAGGACAAAATAAAGGAAGCAAGAATTATGCGACTGACAAAAGTAAACCAAAAATCTTTTTATTTTCCTTAAATTATAATGTGGTGTCAAATTAGTAAGAAACTCTTGAGACTCAAACCAGAAATAAATGTCCGATCCTATTTTTTCCGTTCTTCTTTATATCTTCATAATTTTTCATTCCTTCCTTAGTAGCTTTTGCCTATTAATGATATGCCATGCTGGAGATTATCATTGAGGTTGCTCTCAGTCTGCCTAACCAAAAGGATATTCAATGAAATTTCCTATGATATTTGCATGTTGGTTTTCAAAAGGGACATTTTTAACTTTTCACAGTAATTTGAAAATGTAAAAAAAAAAATAAAAAAAAAAAAAAATCTAAATGTGATGCCTCTGTTTAGTCTCGAATGACAATAGATACTCTCTGTAAAGGTACCTTCGCATGGAATTGTGAGGTAAGAGTTGTGCAAGCACCAACCACACCTCTCCTGAATCGGCACTACTCGAGTCCAGTGGCAAGAAGCAGTGCTAGATGACTGGAAACAATGCCAAGATAAGCACAGAGCACATACAGCACCTGATATTACCAAATAGTCACCCATTTTAGTACTGAACAGGCTCAACATTGCTTAACTTTATTGATCTGACAAGAACAGATGTGTCAACGTGATTATATTTACAAATTTTAAAAGAATCAGAATTGAAAAATTTTGGAATCGTCTCAACACTAATTTGCATATTGATTTTCAAAAGGGGCATTTTATTGACATCTGTTAATATTGAAAAAAATTAAATATTTATTGCTTGTTTCTATAAACCCTCAATAGACTCAGCCTATTACTATTATACTATACTGGGGACTATCATAAATTGAGTTGCTCTCAAGCCTGTACATTCAGTGAAATTTCCTGATATTTGCATATTGGGTTTTAAAAGGGATATTTTAGTAATTATCTGTTAGTATTGAACATTTTTTGTTTTCTTTTTAAATGTTTGGTTTAATAAAATTTCTCTATTTTC
This sequence comes from Euprymna scolopes, assembly GCF_053919585.1. Taxonomy (NCBI): domain Eukaryota; kingdom Metazoa; phylum Mollusca; class Cephalopoda; order Sepiida; family Sepiolidae; genus Euprymna; species Euprymna scolopes. The sequence goes on along the minus strand of NC_136524.1, from coordinate 23,110,887 downwards.
ATAAAATTATTTTTTCTTTCTTTCAGGACAATTAAAAAAAGATAAAAATGGAGAAAGTGCTTGCAGTAATTGTTGTGTTATACTTTGACCAAAGCAAACTGGTTCGAAAGAATTGATAAAAATGAAAGACATCATCTTTGATGCATTGTCACCAGCTTGGTTATTCAGAGACTGGGGATGACATTAATTGTTTCCTTTTTTTTTATTAAACTATCACCTTTTTACACAAGAAATCAAAAAAAAAGAAAAAGATGGAAAAGAAAGATGAAAAAAAAAATGCTGCATGAGTATTTAATTTTGAAGCAAAAAAAAAAAAGAAAAAAAAAGCACATCTGATGATTAAGATTCTAGCTATTTCAACTCCTTCATTCTCCCGAACTCATGACTTCTGATGACCACTCATATGCGTGTTGTGCATTACTTTCATGCAAATATACAAAGTATATATATATATATATATATATATATATATATATATATATAATGAATTTAATTTACTTATTACGAGTCAGAATCATTGATGCATTGTTTTAAGGAATTATGCCTTGATCACATAAGGACTATCGCACTACACACACGACACACTGCACATAATGATGGCTGCTAATTGCAAACAGCTGAGACATTTAAGAAGGAAGAAAAGAACTCTTTCATTTGTTGAAAGAAAGATGAGGAAATTGCAAAAGGTAAACAAAAAGACTGACATCAAAGTTAGTTGAATTGGCTGTGAAAATAAACATATAATAAAAAAAATTAAAGCAAAAATTAAAAAATGAACAAACAAAATATATTGTTGGAGAACAATTATCCGTTTGGGGGATTTGTAGATTTTATTCCAAAAAAAAAAAAAATAAAATAAATAACTTCAGCCAGTTTCTTCTCTCCTATACAGCCATTCCTCTGATGATAATGATGATGGTTGTGGTGGTGGTGGTGTTGATGATGAAAAAAGAAAAGTTCACAGAAACCGGTTTAGGACTTTTTAAAAAGGACTGTTACAAAAATAAAATTTAATTTAAAAGAAAACAAAATCTGATTTTTTTTTTTTTTTTTTTTAAGAATGACATTCTTTTTTATTATTATTATTATTAAAAAGAAACAAAAAGAAAATTCTGTGTGACTAAATGTGAAACGACAAACAAGGAAACAAATAAAACATTGCAAGAAACTTTGGTAAAAACAAAACACATAAAGAAAACAAATATATCTCTATGATCATTTATTTCATGAAAGGAAGTTGTACTGATTTTTTTTAAACCAGATTAAAGAGGAAAAGATTTGTTATGGAATGTCATTGTAATCCTGCTCATGTATACAGACCTGTACAAATATATTAGATATGCAATTTCAAACTCTGGTTTGACAGACGTTTCACCTGGGTCGTTTATTGCATGGCAATGGATGTGTGTGGAAACCAAAATAAGTGTGGATGTGTGAGTGAGTGTGTGTGCGTGTATGTATATGTGTGTGTGCAGCTTTTAAAAATTAACTCCGTGTAATGTTTGTCTGATGGCTTGCCTACTGTTATCATGTATAGTGCTTTACACAAAGTTTAATTATGCAAATTTTGCTTGACCTTTTTAAAGGTTAATATTTATTCTTTAATCATCTGGAACTTTTTTGTTCACCATCCGACCTATTTTGTCACTTAAAGACCATTCCCATGACTAAATAGTAAAAAAAAAAAATGTTACTTCTGGGTACAAACTGTAATTAATACAACAATGTACCAATAATAAAGTTTAATTTAAAGTAATTAAAATCTGTTTAAATGCTTGTACACATAGAAAAAATATTTCTACTTTTTAATAGAATAAAGACTATGAAAATTCAACACGAAATACTCTAGTAAAATATATTTCTATCTATTACAGATCAGAAAAACATTAGTATTGCCAGTTTCAAATCCAATACAAAGGGGACCAGTCTCTGGTCGCCTATGTCGTACTCGCTTCAGCCTTTCTTTACTGGGGTTTTCCCTCATAAACCTTACACGGACAGATATAAACAGATGCTGAAGAGAGTTCAGCATAGGTGACAAGAGACTGGTCCCCTTTGTAATGGATTTGAAACCGATGGTACTGATGTTTTTTTGATCTTCTGTAACACGCATAAATATTACGCTCTTATATTGGTATTTCCTTTAAATCGAGCACCTTGCTGGCGTTCTCTACCACGAACCTTACACAGGTTTATATACATATATATGTATACGTATTTCCAGCGACTTTGGCAACGGATTTGATGTGAGTCTTCCATTTCAGGTCTAGAGTGAAGGTCAGTACCCGAAGCTTTTACATAACTTTATTTATCTTTACTTGTAGATAAGAGTATAAACAAAGAAACTATATATTATTACAGCATTTACCTGATCTAAGATTCATCAGAGTAAACCTGTGGCATACATCGCTATATATAATATATATTATATACACACATCAATCCAGCTCTTAAAGAGAACTTTTTTTTCTTTTTTTTTTTTTTTTACTGTATTAGTTTGTAAAAAAAAAATAAATAAATAAATAAAATAAATTTTAATTAAATATTTGCAAAATAAAATGTTTTTTTTTTCTTTCTTCTTAATCAGAAAGAAGGACCCATTGACTGTCCATGTCATTTTTATTCATTAAATTCATATTCATCATCTCGTCAGGTGAAAATTACTGGTGACTGCATTTGACAAATGACTAATTATAATTATGAATTACAAAAATTATAAATTGCATTTTATTTCTATTTTTTCTTTCTTTAATTTTAGAAATAAAAATTTGAATACCATTTTTTTTTTTTTTTTTTTCATCACAAAATGTAGATTTCATTCTTATGCAATATTTTGATTAAATAGCCTAAAATGAAAGAAAGGCAGAGATTTACAAATTTTATTAATTTATCTTTTAATATTATTATTATATCTGTTTGTTTCACACATATGTGTGTGTATGATTTTTGTTGATTTCTTTAATTTTTCCATTAGGTTTTGTTCCTTTTTTTTTTTTTTTTTTATGTATATATATTTTTTAAATATTTTTGTCTTTGCTAAACAAGATTATTACGACATTGCCTTTCTGATTATTTCTTATAGCTAAGAGCAAACCTCCTTCTTGGAGATATATTATATAACTTTTTTTTCTTAATCTTTGATAAAAAAAAAAAAAAGAAAACATGTAGAAAAGAGTCCATTACTTTTCTCTCATCCACTGTGTATTGTTATGCTTTTTTTATGTAAATAAAATGGATAAAATAGACTTTACTTTCATTGGTTGTCTAGTTTTGTTTTTCAATCCATAGTAATAATTTTTCAATCCATAGTATTAAAGGCAAAAGGGTGAAAGCAAGTGACAAACTGCGAAAGCTAACTCGTAAATCACCTGTGGTTTCATTTGGCATAGTCCTAGCTAAAATAACAATATTAAACTTTTATTTATTTTAATTTTCTACTATTTCTAAACTAATTGATGCCCCGACAGCCTCTTGTATTATCCATCCATAACACATGCACACACACACACACGCACACACACACACACAAAACAATGTTTATTTACTATGCATTGGAATATACTTACACTTCAGTAAACAACAAAAGGTACCTCATGTTTGGGTGGTTAGTAAAATCGTTTGTTTAATCAAGAAATACTTTTTCTTTTTTTTTTTTTTCCTCCTCTTGGTAACATATTTGGGGGTTGGAGTTTTTTTTTTTTTTTTTATGGCACATAAATTGGTTTTCTTATTAATGTGTGCCTGATGTTTTGTGAATTAAGGATAATATACCAGAATTGGGGGTGGGTGAGGTGGACTATCTGGATATTTTGTTTGGAATTAAAAAAATAAATAAATAAAATACAAATTGTGAGTATTATGAGTTTTTTTTGTTTTTTTTAACTGATTGAATGAGTGAAATTTACCAAGGAGAAACCTTTTTGCATTATCAAATATACATAAAATTTTATATGAATGTATTTGAAATATATAGGAAAATGTACAGAAATTGTATATGGGTGCTTGTTCAAAAATACTTTCAATCTGAATAAATTCAAATATCTAAACATTGTTTATGTTTATTTTCAAAATACATTTTTTTTTTTGTTCTATAAAAACAAAGCTTAAAAATAGCATTCCCACTCGATCAACTATAAATGTGCAACATTATTGAATTTGCACCTTAATTTTGTTAAAATCTGAATTTCTCTCTTATTTTGGGGCCAATCATTCATATTTAATATATATATAATGTATTATCCACATACAGTACTGTTTCGCTATTTAACAGCTCATCAGCGTGGCTAGACAGGCAGCTGCCTCAAGCCAGGAACTACGTATTTATATATATATATATATATATATATGATTGGCCAAAAAAAAAAAATCTTTCCAAATATGTAATTTGTATGTGCTTTTATTCATTAAATTATTTTTTACAGTGAATTAAAACTATTTTGAACATCAGAAAATGAGAAATGTTGATTTAAAAAAAAAAAAAAAAAAAAAAAAAAATTTAATTTAGCTTTACTTGTTAGTTTTTACTTTTTTTCTTCAATACTTTTGCATTTGTACAACCAAATTACAACCGGAAACTTTTCTTTCTTTTCTTTTTTTCTTTCTCTTTTTTCTTTCTCTTTTTTCGTACTTTTTCTTTTCGTACTTTTTCTTTTCGTACTTTTTCTTTTCGTACTTTTTCTTTCCGTACTTTTTCTTTTCTTTCTTTTTCTTTTCTTTCTTTTTCTGACCAGTTGAAGCAGAAACACACCGAAATAAACTTGACAGATTTTTCTTTTTAAAAAAAGTGTCAGCAAAGAAAGCCCAACTACTTATTAGTAAAAAATAATCTCAGAATTATTTTGCTATATATGTAAAATTTTAATAATACTTTAAAGGAAAGTTTAAAACTAATTTTTGCAAAAAAAAAAAAAATATAAATTAAAATTAAACTTACAAGTCTTTATGTTAACAAATGTCAGTACATGCCTAAACTGTTACATGAGCAGCCAGATATCTTACATAACTAAATAATGAGCCGTTTTACTTTATATATATATATATATATATATATATATAAATTTTTTTTTTTTTTTTTTTTTTTTTTTTTTTTTTCTAAGTGTACACCTGTCAAGTAATGGCGAAAGAAAATACTTCTTCAGTGTTTCCACTAATCCCTATAATTATATATAAAGGCATTTTATCTATGCATGAATTCATTTATGGACTCGAAAACGACAAAAATTTTTAAAAAAAATTCATGTTAGGTATTTTATGTGGCTGGCTGTGTTCTTAGATAGGTTTTGTATTGGAATGTCTTCAATAAGTATCGATAATGGAAATAATCCAATGAAAGAAAGAACAGTTAAATTCTGACCAAAGTTAACACCTTACACAGCCTAACATCACAAGTGCATTTGAGAAGTTTTATTACCACATGAGCCAAAAGGCCTGGCATATAAAATCAACAGTAGGTTCTTTGATATGACAGGGGCACGTTTGAAATGTTTCTGTCTAGAGAACCATTGAAGCATGATACGTGACTTTTTCATTTTAAATTTTAATTAAAACCATTTTATATATGAAAGATCTTATAAAATCCAAAGTAGGTTATCTGCAATGTGAACCGTTATTGTGAGACATGAGTTTCCTCCTGGTGCACTATGATGGATCCCCAACTAGAGCAAGCAATCAATTGATTTGATTAAAAAATGTTTGATTTAACTGATTTGTGTGAAACATTCGTTTATCATCATTCAATCCCAGGCAACATTGGGTCTCCCTGCTAGTAGTCATGTAAATAAACTTTAAATTAGTTAATAAAAACAAGACAATGTGTTAATTGGTATAGAAAGAGAAGATAAAAGAACACTTCTCATTATGGAAATAGACTGAAAGATTTCTTTCTAAATTTATTTAAGATGAAGGAACTGTCTGGATTAAAATTTGCTTACTCCCCTTAGGTATTTGAAATTGTTCTTTCTGGCAAGTTTTTTGCCCTTCTGACTGAAGGAATAGGAAGTTGATTTACTTGTGTAACAGCATTGAAATACAGAAAGATATAGGTAAATTCAGATATATATATATATATGTATATATATATATATAGATATGGACAGACTTCCGCCACAACAAACAATATATATATATATATATATTTATTTATGATTAGTTTTTTTGGGAAAAAGAATTCCAGCAGAGTGCTCAATTAAAAGGAAAATCCAAATTGTAAGAGCGTATTTATATTTTGTGTACAGAAAGTTGTTAGTTGAGACAATGATCTGTCTCAACTAACAACTTTCTGTACACAATATATATATATATATTTATATATATATATATATTTATTTATATATATATATATTTATATATATATATATTTATATATATATATATTTATATATATATATTTATATATATATTTATATATATATATATTTATATATATATTTATATATATATATATTTATATATATATTTATATATATATATATTTATATATATATATATTTATATATATATATATTTATATATATATATATATTTATATATATATATATATTTATATATATATATATATATTTATATATATATATATATATTTATATATATATATATATTTATATATATATATATATTTATATATATATATATTTATATATATATATATATTTATATATATATATATATATATATTTATATATATATATATATATATATTTATATATTTATATATATATATATATTTATATATTTATATATATATATATTTATATATATATATATATATATATTTATATATATATATATATATATTTATATATATATATATATATATTTATATATATATATATATATATTTATATATTTATATATATATATATATATTTATATATATATATATTTATATATATATATATATATATATATATATATTTATATATATATATATATATTTATATATATATATATATATATATATATTTATATATATATATATATTTATATATATATATATTTATATATATATATATTTATATATTTATATATATATATATTTATATATTTACGCCAAATTGATATCTGAATATGATTAAATTTGTTCTCATTTTTTTAGCATTGAATAGTTAACCCTTAACTGTGTATCATAATATTTAGTTTATTGCACCTCATTATAATGAAGGTCCATACAAAATTAGTCAGATCTGCTGTGTAGTTTTATAGAAATAAGTGGAACAATCAGACAAAATACACGTAACCCAATGGGAACGTTTGTACACATGCACAAGATATGCACTAATCTTAAGTTCCGGTGGCAAGACTTAAGTTTGTCTAATGCTGGACTCCTTAAAAATGTAACTAAACACTCACTAGTCACTGGAATTTACCACTCTATTTCCCTGAATTCACAAAATGTGCAACGACCCTAACCCTGTGACCCTACCAGGTGGGTCTGTTGACTGATATGCTGTTTCTCCCCACTGCAATCAGAGTTCAGAACAGGCCTGAATTAACGTTGATCTTTATCACTGTGAAAATTTGCCTTCTTTCTGTGGTGGCCTAGGGGTTTAGTTCATCAACTGGCAGTAATAGTCACTTCCTACACTGATGATTCTGAAAGCATAAACCACTGTATCTCTAGGTATATAAAATAATAATTATATATATAATGCACATTGGTCTTGGAGCAGAAGATTATTATTTTGCCATCTAATTTACACGTGTGCTTGTACACACCACAAGCAGACATGTGCAAATTAGATGCCTATACTGAAAAATGTTATCTCTTCTGTAAATGATATTTGTTGAATTAAATATGGAGATGGGTGAGAGAAATACATAGATAAGAGAGACAGAGAGCCGAATGATTTGTTCAGTTAATTATAAATTTCAGCTAAAATGTCCTACATCTCTTTTTGATCTTTATAATCTGTTTTCGTAGATGTCATCACTTTGAGATGTTGTAAAGAATTTACCTAGATTTTTTTTTTTTTTTTTTCTTTCTTCTAACTTTACAAATGTCTTCCATTGTACATAGAAACAAACAAATACACACACAATTTACTTTTTATTTTTTACAAAGGCGTCACCACTTATCAACGTCGGGCCACTTAAGGGTAAGGGTTAATGAATGTACAATAGTCGCTGGGACAATAGTGTAGTAATCGATAATAGTAGAAATTTTGTATAGTTTGATTATTTAAGGGAATGGGTCCACCAAAACTTGTTTACATTAGACTTGAAGGCGACAATAGTGTAGCTAGCTGGAAAGCAGATCGGCAGAACAGTTCCTTAGGCGGGCAATTCTAAGAAGCTTTGTTTATGGAATCTGCATTTAGATTTAGGTACAGATAGTTGGGCAAATTATTGATAGTGGGTTTAGGTAGACGAGTTTTTTTTTTTTTTTTTTTTTTTTTTTTTTTTTTTTGTGAAAGTTTAGCAAGGCGGAACCAAACTCACAATTTGTATGATTCACATGTTTATCCATTGCCCGCCCCCCCAAAAAAAACCCTGAAATAATGCTATCTGTACTTTTATTCTCCAACTAATGAGTTACAGCAGAGATACAATTTTGAGTGCAGAAGCAGAAACTGCATAGAATTTTATGTAAGAATGCAAATTCAAAATTGTTCAAAAACTAGAGAAATTAAAGAATTTCTTGTGAATTGGTTCATAATGTTTTCCATATAGTAATGAACCTTGAATTTATGAGCTTTAAATCCTTATAACTTTGAACCGCTATGGATTTTTGCATTATTCAGTTTTGAACTCCATTTACTGAGCTATTTGTTAACTACTTCGATTGAAGAACAAAAATCTAAAAATAACAACAAAAAAAACTTGGAATACTTTTAAAATTTATTAACTTATTCAATTTATAAATCTTATGTCTAAGATCTTTTTCTTTTTTTTTTTTTTTTTTTTTTTTTTTATAACCCCACTCAAACAAGGTACAGTGCCACTTTCACACTTAGTATTTGGGACCAAATTTTCAGGAATACTGTATTGGGAGTTAAGCAGCGAGATATCTGTTTACATTACACTTGAACTTCAGCATGTCAGTACAGTAAGGGAAGAAACTTTGAGTAAAAGGCTTTTCGGCATCTAGGGATTTCAACATTGTAGGGGTGGGATTTTGCTGCTTGTCAGGTTAGTTGGAGGGGAGGGGGTACGGCAATCCGGCATATTCCTTGAGCCGAGATTGGAAAAATAGTCAAAATAGTCTCAAATCTCCCTAATCACCGTTATGTTACAAGTTTTAAATAAGCAATATAAACAGAACTTTTTTAAATAAACACTATTTTAAGAAATATACAGGACTTATTTCTTATTCACATATTTAATAATTAATTGTTAATAACTTAATCATAACTTATTTATTTAATCAAAGAATGATTCTTTTAAAAACAAAATATGAAACCGGTTTTATCTTTTCTTGCAGGCCATCTACTAGTTGGTCAGCTGCGTACAAATTCTAAGAGCGATAGGAGTCTTCTATCATGTCTGAAAGTGACACATTGCGGCAAGATCAGAGATGTGTCGCTGTACAACTCATGTCCTCTACCAATCCAAGTTATGACAACAGGACCATTGCCAGTACCCTCAAAATGCATCACTGGATTGCCATGACATGAATAACAGGGACGTGTCCAGGATGATGAAAACAAAGTTTCTGGCCATGGTTATGGTTTTTGGTGTGGTTTCAAGTGAGAGCCACATCATGCCACCTCACGTCTTTGAAGTCGGCATGAAAATCAACACCAAAGTGTACCTGACTGTGCTGAAGAGTGTGGTGATCCCCTGGTGCAATCAGGTGGCTGCTGGCAGACCCTGCTTGTAGCAGCAGGACATGACGCCAGCCCACAAGTCCAAAGAGACCCAAGCTTGGCTTCAGAAGGAGTGCTACGACTTTGTGTCCTTCTCTCACTGGCCCTACCTCCTCCCCTCACCTGAACTTGCTGGACTACTTCATTTGGTTATGTCAAACATCACCAACATGACCTCCCACAACACCTAAGCCAGCCTGATCGCCGTCATTCACCGAGCTCCTGTAGAAAAGGCATGCTCCCATATACAGACCATGATTGAGGCTGAAGGTGGCTACATTAAATAGATGTCAGCTCTACTACATAATCAAGTTACCTGAATTGATATTTTTCAATAAAAGTTTTAAAATAAAGCTGTAGTGTTGTTTTCTTTAGGGTAGCACTTTTATCGTTCCACCCTGTATACAATAGTGCCTCCTCCCTGGCGTGGTCCAGTCGTAAAATATACTTACATATGATATTTTAATTCATGCAAATTTTGTATTTATTGTTAGAGCCAATTTTCTATTGAATATTATATTGTACCCAATATATTGTAATGATTTCCAAAGTTTAAACAAAAATGACTTGGGTGCCGTCAGCTAGAACAGAAACAAATATTTACCATTCAAGCTTAAGTCGTTACTATTGGAGCTATTATTGACAGATGGATCAGAAAATGTTAAAAATTGAGCTACTTGATCGGAAAAATGTATATTTGTGCATGTGGAGAAGTAATAGTTTTAGTTGGCTTAGTCCTGCTAAAGTCATTTCTTTTTTTTTTTTTTCTTTTTTTTTTTCAATTTGGACTTATTGTTGTATCATATTGTATGATCGTCTAATGTTCTGTCTATTTGTGATATATTCGTATCTAATTGTTCATATGCTTTTGTGTGTGTGTGTGTGTGGTACATGTATTTTAGACATACCTTCTTCATGCGTCGTTGATCTTGTCCACCTGGAATTCATCTTGTGTCTTTGAGGGGAGACTGGAAACCTGTTTTGGACGAATATTCATTCACTCCAAGACGATGAATTGGTTTTATATAGATTTTATTCACCTTCCAGATTTTGATCACAGAAGAATGGAAAGTGAATGTCTTTGCTTGCATAGGTCTTCTTTTCACACACGTCAGCGCCCCCCACCCCGCAGTGAAGGGGAGGGGACGACCTGTTAAGCCGTCCTCCGTTCTCTACGTCCAAACCCAAACTCTCCGACTCCAACTAACCTGATCACGTGACTCACACGTAGATCCGATCAGCTGACCCTCACTTCCGGTAAAACGTGTCTACAATATGATTTACCATATTTCTTTCTTATTTTTTATCTATTTTCTAACACTTCAAGCAGCTATCTATTTTTACCGGCTAGAAACCGAATCAAGTTTATTCTACAGGTTAAAACCTCATATGTATCGAATTTCAAGTCTGTACATCAAAAAAAATGAGAGGAGTTTGGTAGAGACCGTTCTGCATATACAGATAAGATCACTTTTATCTATGTTTTTATATACATATAATGTGCACATGCTACAATGTTTTCATCGTTTTTGCTATGCATTCTTTATGCTATGAATGGACAATATAGAAAATATGCAAAAATACAACTAAAAGAAACCAATCATCCAATAAGAAAACATAAAAAATGAATAATTAATAAAAGTTCATTTTTTAAAAGAATATACAAATTAGTTAATGTTTATGAAGTCGCTCCTATATCTATGAATGACTATAAAAAGTTTTAATAATTTTTAGTATCAACATAAGAGCGACAAAAAAAAAAAAAGCAACTTTATGTGTGATATATATATTTGTTTTCACAAAATCAAGATAGAAAGACTGGATTGACAGTAACAAGTAGTGTATTTTCATTGTTCGTTACAATTGTTTCATGACCATTCGGACAATTTCAAACCTTATATCGTTTGAAAATATTCACAAGAATGGCCTTTCTTCAGACGTTGAGAAAAACACTTTTTTTAATGAACAATATGGAATCCATTTCCCTTTTTGAGATATAAAAAATCCTTAACAAACAGAAAACGGAAAACCTCTGAAGGAAGAAATGTAGATTAATTTTTTATCACATAGTTTTCCTTATATATATATATATATATATATATATATAAAAATGAAATTAAAACTACTGGAGCACGGTACATAACGATTATGCAAAAATTGTAATGGTTTATCCAATGTCTAACAGCATAGCAGCAGCCGAATAGCGCAATTGTTAGAACCTCCGACTGTCGTTTGGCTGGTCGGGTTTCGATCCTGGCTTGAAGTACTTGCTTGTCTAGCCACACTGATGAGCTGTGAAACAGCGAGACAGTACTGTATGTGGATGACTATATATATATATATATTGGACTCTCCCATCAATTTCGACGTATGAGGTTCCGCCACAACAACTAAGTTGCTCGGAAATCCACACAGATGATTTGTTTTATTTATAGTGGTGAAGGCTTTGTGTAGAATCAACCACACTTTTTTGGTATTACTGCTAATCTTTGTTGGTGCAGATGACTTCCACAGGACAGAGTATACAGTAGACTGCAGGATTTAACATTAATTTCATTCTCTTAGATGCATGTCTTAGCAAAAACTAGGGTGTGCACCTCTTCCAGTGAATTAATGCGCCCCAGATACAACCTGGAAATTTCTACGATCTACACATATATATATATATATATATATAAGAAATAATATAAGTCTAATAAAACTGACAAAAATCTTCAGTTTTTTTTTTAAAATAATTTTGCACTCTCCATAACAGTTGAACCTAACAAGAAAACAGCTAATTTCTTAGATATCTCACTTAACCTTAACTCTGAAACATACAGCCCATACCATAAGCCAAACCTCACACTATTACATGTGCATAATTTTTCAAATCACCCTAATTCAATAATTAAATCCATAATACCTTCAATCTCTACCAGAATCTCTAGGCTATCAGCTGACAAAGAGACCTTTGATCAAAACTCCATGTTTTATAATAACGCCCTTAGAAATTCGAGTTATACGGAAAAAATAAGATATAATTATAAAACTTAATAAAATCGCCAATTACCCTCATTAATTATGCATAACATGTCCAGAACTAAAAGAAATAAATTTTCAAGTAATAGCAATAATAACGTCAACCATACCAATCACAAGCGGACTAACATAGACAGGTCTTCCACTAGAAAAAGGACGAGGAGAAAGAATTATCTTTGGTTTAACTCTCCTTTCAGCTCCAATGTAAAAACTAATATCCCCGAGAAGTTCTTCAATATAGTTGAAAATTCTTTTAAGTACCCGCATAGCTATAGCACTTTGTTTAACAAAAATTCTATCAATATATCATATGCTACAATGCCTAATTTAACCCAGACAATCATAGCCTCTAATAACAAGAAAATTAAAGATGCCCAAACAATTCCTTTTCCTTTAGCCAAGAAAACCAAATGTAATTGCCAAAAAAAAGAATGAATGCCCTCTAATAACTGTATCCATAAAAATGTGATTTATTCATATACTGTAACTGAGATACCATCTAAATCCCTCAACAAACACCACTAATTTTTCCCAACAGCCAATCTCAGGCCAATCAAATAGCAATGAACTTGAACATCTCCCTCCACTAAATACTAATAGTCCTTCGCAGAACAACTCCCATGATAATAATATTGGAAACCAGTTCAGTAATAATATCCCCAATAATTCACCCACATCCTGTCCTAACCTTAATAACAATCTGCTACTAAATACCAACAACAATATCCACAATGCACCTAAAACATGCACAATAATCGGATCCACTTCTACTTTAATGAAGCAGAGAATCTCTAACCGCATATCCTCTTTTAGCAATAAAAACACAATAGCAACCAGGTAACTTCTTTGGCTACTCTAATAAAAAAAAAACTTAAATCTAAGAATATTCGCTTCTCAATTAATTGGAATATTATATGTAAATCACAATCTTACACCCCTGGATCTAAATATCTGAGGCAGTTAGGATAACAACATCTCCTCAATTCAAGAATGTAATCAATACAAAGAGTGAGCTGATTTTCCAATGCAAATATAAGGTAAAATACAAGTATTGCAATTTTGAGATTACAAAGTCCTCCTGTTGAAATAAAAATACGTTAGAATTTTTTTTTTATCATCATTATTATTACTACACATTCGTATTATGATTTTTTTTATCATCATTATTATTACTACACATTCGTATTATGATTTTTTTTTCATCATCATTATTATTACTACACATTCGTATTATGATTTTTTTTATCATCATTATTATTACTACACATTTGTATTATGATTTTTTTTATCATCATTATTATTACTACACATTCGTATTATGATTTTTTTTTATCATCATTATTATTACTACACATTCGTATTATGATTTTTTTTTATCATCATTATTATTACTACACATTCGTATTATGATTTTTTTTTATCATCATTATTATTACTACACATTTGTATTATGATTTTTTTTTATCATCATTATTATTACTACACATTTGTATTATGATTTTTTTTTATCATCATTATTATTACTACACATTCGTATTATGATTTTTTTTTATCATCATTATTATTACTACACATTCGTATTATGATTTTTTTTTATCATCATTATTATTACTACACATTCGTATTATGATTTTTTTTTTATCATCATTATTATTACTACACATTCGTATTATGATTTTTTTTATCATCATTATTATTACTACACATTTGTATTATGATTTTTTTTTATCATCATTATTATTACTACACATTCGTATTATGATTTTTTTTTATCATCATTATTATTACTACACATTCATATTATGATTTTTTTTATCATCATTATTATTACTACACATTCGTATTATGATTTTTTTTATCATCATTATTATTACTACACATTCGTATTATGAATTTTTTTTATCATCATTATTATTACTACACATTCGTATTATGATTTTTTTTATCATCATTATTATTACTACACATTCGTATTATGAATTTTTTTTATCATCATTATTATTACTACACATTTGTATTATGATTTTTTTTATCATCATTATTATTACTACACATTCGTATTATGATTTTTTTATCATCATTATTATTACTACACATTCGTATTATGATTTTTTTTTATCATCATTATTATTACTACACATTCGTATTATGATTTTTTTTATCATCATTATTATTACTACACATTCGTATTATGATTTTTTTTATCATCATTATTATTACTACACATTCGTATTATGATTTTTTTTATGATCATTATTATTACTACACATTCGTATTATGATTTTTTTTATCATCATTATTATTACTACACATTCGTATTATGATTTTTTTTTATCATCATTATTATTACTACACATTCGTATTATGATTTTTTTTATCATCATTATTATTACTACACATTCGTATTATGATTTTTTTTTATCATCATTATTATTACTACACATTCGTATTATGATTTTTTTTTATCATCATTATTATTACTACACATTTGTATTATGATTTTTTTTATCATCATTATGATTACTACACATGTGTATTATGATTTTTTTTTATCATCATTATTATTACTACACATTCATATTATGATTTTTTTTATCATCATTATTATTACTACACATTCGTATTATGATTTTTTTTTATCATCATTATTATTACTACACATTCGTATTATGATTTTTTTTTATCATCATTATTATTACTACACATTTGTATTATGATTTTTTTTATCATCATTATTATTACTACACATTCGTATTATAATTTTTTTTATCATCATTATTATTACTACACATTCATATTATGATTTTTTTTATCATCATTATTATTACTACACATTCGTATTATGATTTTTTTTTATCATCATTATTATTACTACACATTTGTATTATGATTTTTTTTATCATCATTATTATTACTACACATTCGTATTATGATTTTTTTTATCATCATTATTATTACTACACATTCATATTATGATTTTTTTTATCATCATTATTATTACTACACATTCGTATTATGATTTTTTTTATCATCATTATTATTACTACACATTCGTATTATGATTTTTTTTATCATCATTATTATTACTACACATTCGTATTATGATTTTTTTTTATCATCATTATTATTACTACACATTTGTATTATGATTTTTTTTATCATCATTATTATTACTACACATTCGTATTATGATTTTTTTTATCAATATTATTATTACTACACATTCATATTATGATTTTTTTTATCATCATTATTATTACTACACATTCGTATTATGATTTTTTTTATCAATATTATTATTACTACACATTCATATTATGATTTTTTTTATCATCATTATTATTACTACACATTCGTATTATGATTTTTTTTATCATCATTATTATTACTACACGTTTGTATTATGATTTTTTTTATCATCATTATTATTACTACACATTCGTATTATGATTTTTTTTTATCATCATTATTATTACTACACATTCGTATTATGATTTTTTTTTATCATCATTATTATTACTACACATTCGTATTATGATTTTTTTTATCATCATTATTATTACTACACATTCGTATTATGATTTTTTTTTATCATCATTATTATTACTACACATTCATATTATGATTTTTTTTATCATCATTATTATTACTACACATTCATATTATGATTTTTTTTATCATCATTATTATTACTACACATTCGTATTATGATTTTTTTTATCATCATTATTATTACTACACGTTTGTATTATGATTTTTTTTATCATCATTATTATTACTACACATTCGTATTATGATTTTTTATTATCATTATTATTACTACACATTCGTATTATGATTTTTTTTATCATCATTATTATTACTACACATTTGTATTATGATTTTTTTTTATCATCATTATTATTACTACACATTCGTATTATGATTTTTTTTATCATCATTATTATTACTACACATTCATATTATGATTTTTTTTATCATCATTATTATTACTACACATTCATATTATGATTTTTTTTATCATCATTATTATTACTACACATTCGTATTATGATTTTTTTTATCATCATTATTATTACTACACGTTTGTATTATGATTTTTTTTATCATCATTATTATTACTACACATTCGTATTATGATTTTTTTTTATCATCATTATTATTACTACACATTCGTATTATGATTTTTTTATCATCATTATTATTACTACACATTTGTATTATGATTTTTTTTTATCATCATTATTATTACTACACATTCGTATTATGATTTTTTTTATCATCATTATTATTACTACATATTCGTATTATGATTTTTTTTATCATCATTATTATTACTACACATTCATATTATGATTTTTTTATCATCATTATTATTACTACACATTCGTATTATGATTTTTTTTATCATCATTATTATTACTACACATTCATATTATGATTTTTTTTATCATCATTATTATTACTACACATTCGTATTATGATTTTTTTTATCATCATTATTATTACTACACATTCATATTATGATTTTTTTTTATCATCATTATTATTACTACACATTCATATTATGATTTTTTTTATCATCATTATTATTACTACACATTCGTATTATGATTTTTTTATCATCATTATTATTACTACACATTCGTATTATGATTTTTTTTATCATCATTATTATTACTACACATTCATATTATGATTTTTTTTATCATCATTATTATTACTACACATTCGTATTATGATTTTTTTTATCAATATTATTATTACTACACATTCGTATTATGATTTTTTTTATCATCATTATTATTATTACACATTCATATTATGATTTTTTTTATCATCATTATTATTACTACACATTCGTATTATGATTTTTTTTATCATCATTATTATTACTACACATTCATATTATGATTTTTTTTATCATCATTATTATTACTACACATTCGTATTATGATTTTTTTTATCAATATTATTATTACTACACATTCGTATTATGATTTTTTTTATCATCATTATTATTACTACACATTCATATTATGATTTTTTTTATCATCATTATTATTACTACACATTCATATTATGATTTTTTTTATCATCATTATTATTACTACACATTCGTATTATGATTTTTTTTATCATCATTATTATTACTACACATTCGTATTATGATTTTTTTTTATCATCATTATTATTACTACACATTTGTATTATGATTTTTTTTATCATCATTATTATTACTACACATTCGTATTATGATTTTTTTTATCAATATTATTATTACTACACATTCATATTATGATTTTTTTTATCATCATTATTATTACTACACATTCGTATTATGATTTTTTTTATCAATATTATTATTACTACACATTCATATTATGATTTTTTTATCATCATTATTATTACTACACATTCGTATTATGATTTTTTTTATCATCATTATTATTACTACACGTTTGTATTATGATTTTTTTTTATCATCATTATTATTACTACACATTCGTATTATGATTTTTTTTTATCATCATTATTATTACTACACATTCGTATTATGATTTTTTTTTATCATCATTATTATTACTACACATTCGTATTATGATTTTTTTTATCATCATTATTATTACTACACATTCGTATTATGATTTTTTTTTATCATCATTATTATTACTACACATTCATATTATGATTTTTTTTATCATCATTATTATTACTACACATTCATATTATGATTTTTTTTATCATCATTATTATTACTACACATTCGTATTATGATTTTTTTTATCATCATTATTATTACTACACGTTTGTATTATGATTTTTTTTATCATCATTATTATTACTACACATTCGTATTATGATTTTTTATTATCATTATTATTACTACACATTCGTATTATGATTTTTTTTATCATCATTATTATTACTACACATTTGTATTATGATTTTTTTTTATCATCATTATTATTACTACACATTCGTATTATGATTTTTTTTATCATCATTATTATTACTACACATTCATATTATGATTTTTTTTATCATCATTATTATTACTACACATTCATATTATGATTTTTTTTATCATCATTATTATTACTACACATTCGTATTATGATTTTTTTTATCATCATTATTATTACTACACGTTTGTATTATGATTTTTTTTATCATCATTATTATTACTACACATTCGTATTATGATTTTTTTTTATCATCATTATTATTACTACACATTCGTATTATGATTTTTTTATCATCATTATTATTACTACACATTTGTATTATGATTTTTTTTTATCATCATTATTATTACTACACATTCGTATTATGATTTTTTTATCATCATTATTATTACTACATATTCGTATTATGATTTTTTTTATCATCATTATTATTACTACACATTCATATTATGATTTTTTTTTATCATCATTATTATTACTACACATTCGTATTATGATTTTTTTTATCATCATTATTATTACTACACATTCATATTATGATTTTTTTTATCATCATTATTATTACTACACATTCGTATTATGATTTTTTTTATCATCATTATTATTACTACACATTCATATTATGATTTTTTTTATCATCATTATTATTACTACACATTCATATTATGATTTTTTTTATCATCATTATTATTACTACACATTCGTATTATGATTTTTTTATCATCATTATTATTACTACACATTCGTATTATGATTTTTTTTATCATCATTATTATTACTACACATTCATATTATGATTTTTTTTATCATCATTATTATTACTACACATTCGTATTATGATTTTTTTTATCAATATTATTATTACTACACATTCGTATTATGATTTTTTTTATCATCATTATTATTATTACACATTCATATTATGATTTTTTTTATCATCATTATTATTACTACACATTCGTATTATGATTTTTTTATCATCATTATTATTACTACACGTTTGTATTATGATTTTTTTATCATCATTATTATTACTACACATTCATATTATGATTTTTTTTATCATCATTATTATTACTACACATTCGTATTATGATTTTTTTTATCATCATTATTATTACTACACGTTTGTATTATGATTTTTTTTATCATCATTATTATTACTACACATTCATATTATGATTTTTTTTATCATCATTATTATTACTACACATTCATATTATGATTTTTTTTATCATCATTATTATTACTACACATTCGTATTATGATTTTTTTTATCATCATTATTATTACTACACATTTGTATTATGATTTTTTTTTATCATCATTATTATTACTACACATTTGTATTATGATTTTTTTTATCATCATTATTATTACTACACATTCGTATTATGATTTTTTTTTATCATCATTATTATTACTACACATTTGTATTATGATTTTTTTTATCATCATTATTATTACTACACATTCGTATTATGATTTGTTTTTATCATCATTATTATTACTACACATTTGTATTATGATTTTTTTTTATCATCATTATTATTACTACACATTCGTATTATGATTTTTTTTATCATCATTATTATTACTACACATTCGTATTATGATTTTTTTATCATCATTATTATTACTACACATTCGTATTATGATTTTTTTTATCATCATTATTATTACTACACATTCGTATTATGATTTTTTTTATCATCATTATTATTACTACACATTCACATTATGATTTTTTTTATCATCATTATTATTACTACACATTCGTATTATGATTTTTTTTATCATCATTATTATTACTACACATTCATATTATGATTTTTTTTATCATCATTATTATTACTACACATTCATATTATGATTTTGTTTATCATCATTATTATTACTACACATTCGTATTATGATTTTTTTATCATCATTATTATTACTACACATTCGTATTATGATTTTTTTTATCATCATTATTATTACTACACATTCATATTATGATTTTTTTTATCATCATTATTATTACTACACATTCGTATTATGATTTTTTTTATCAATATTATTATTACTACACATTCGTATTATGATTTTTTTTATCATCATTATTATTATTACACATTCATATTATGATTTTTTTTATCATCATTATTATTACTAAACATTCGTATTATGATTTTTTTTTATCATCATTATTATTATTACTACACATTCGTATTATGTTTTTTTTTTATCATCATTATTATTACTACACATTCGTATTATGATTTTTTTTATCATTATTATTATTACTACACATTCGTATTATGATTTTTTTTATCATCATTATTATTACTACACATTCGTATTATGATTTTTTTTTATCATCATTATTATTACTACACATTCGTATTATGATTTTTTTTTATCATCATTATTATTACTACACATTCGTATTATGATTTTTTTTTTATCATCATTATTATTACTACACATTCGTATTATGATTTTTTTTATCATCATTATTATTACTACACATTCGTATTATGATTTTTTTTTATCATTATTATTATTACTACACATTCGTATTATGATTTTTTTTTATCATCATTATTATTACTACACATTCGTATTATGATTTTTTTTTTATCATCATTATTATTACCACACATTCGTATTATGATTTTTTTTTATCATCATTATTATTACTACACATTCGTATTATGATTTTTTTTTATCATCATTATTATTACTACACGTTTGTATTATGATTTTTTTTATCATCATTATTATTACTACACATTCATATTATGATTTTTTTTATCATCATTATTATTACTACACATTCGTATTATGATTTTTTTTATCATCATTATTATTACTACACATTCGTATTATGATTTTTTTTTATCATCATTATTATTACTACACATTCGTATTATGATTTTTTTTTATCATCATTATTATTACTACACATTCGTATTATGATTTTTTTTATCATCATTATTATTACTACACATTCGTATTATGATTTTTTTTTATCATCATTATTATTACTACACATTCGTATTATGATTTTTTTTTATCATCATTATTATTACTACACATTCGTATTATGATTTTTTTTTATCATCATTATTATTACTACACATTCGTATTATGATTTTTTTTATCATCATTATTATTACTACACATTCGTATTATGATTTTTTTTTTATCATCATTATTATTACTACACATTCGTATTATGATTTTTTTTTATCATCATTATTATTACTACACATTCGTATTATGATTTTTTTTTATCATCATTATTATTACTACACATTCGTATTATGATTTTTTTTATCATCATTATTATTATTACACATTCGTATTATGATTTTTTTTTATCATCATTATTATTACTACACATTCGTATTATGATTTTTTTTATCATCATTATTATTACTACACATTCATATTATGATTTTTTTTTATCATTATTATTATTACTACACATTCGTATTATGATTTTTTTTTATCATCATTATTATTACTACACATTCGTATTATGATTTTTTTTTATCATCATTATTATTACTACACATTCGTATTATGATTTTTTTTTATCATTATTATTATTACTACACATTCGTATTATGATTTTTTTTTATCATTATTATTATTACTACACATTCGTATTATGATTTTTTTTATCATCCTTATTATTACTACACATTCGTATTATGATTTTTTTTATCATTATTATTATTACTACACATTCGTATTATGATTTTTTTTTATCATTATTATTATTACTACACATTCGTATTATGATTTTTTTTTATCATTATTATTATTACTACACATTCGTATTATGATTTTTTTTATCATCATTATTATTACTACACATTCGTATTATGATTTTTTTTATCATCATTATTATTACTACACATTCGTATTATGATTTTTTTTATCATCATTATTATTACTACACATTCGTATTATGATTTTTTTTATCATCATTATTATTACTACACATTCGTATTATGATTTTTTTTATCATCATTATTATTACTACACATTCGTATTATGATTTTTTTTATCATCATTATTATTACTACACATTCATATTATGATTTTTTTATCATCATTATTATTACTACACATTCGTATTATGATTTTTTTTTATCATCATTATTATTACTACACATTCGTATTATGATTTTTTTTATCATCATTATTATTACTACACATTCGTATTATGATTTTTTTTTATCATCATTATTATTACTACACATTCGTATTATGATTTTTTTATCATCATTATTATTACTACACATTCGTATTATGATTTTTTTATCATCATTATTATTACTACACATTCGTATTATGATTTTTTTTATCATCATTATTATTACTACACATTCGTATTATGATTTTTTGTATCATCATTATTATTACTACACATTCATATTATGATTTTTTTTATCATCATTATTATTACTACACATTCGTATTATGATTTTTTTTATCATCATTATTATTACTACACATTCGTATTATGATTTTTTTTATCATCATTATTATTACTACACATTCGTATTATGATTTTTTTTTATCATCATTATTATTACTACACATTCGTATTATGATTTTTTTTATCATCATTATTATTACTACACATTCGTATTATGATTTTTTTTATCATCATTATTATTACTACACATTCGTATTATGATTTTTTTTATCATCATTATTATTACTACACATTCGTATTATGATTTTTTTTATCATCATTATTATTACTACACATTCGTATTATGATTTTTTTTTATCATCATTATTATTACTACACATTCGTATTATGATTTTTTTTATCATCATTATTATTACTACACATTCATATTATGATTTTGTTTATCATCATTATTATTACTACACATTCGTATTATGATTTTTTTTATCATCATTATTATTACTACACATTCGTATTATGATTTTTTTTATCATCATTATTATTACTACACATTCGTATTATGATTTTTTTTTTATCATCATTATTATTACTACACATTCGTATTATGATTTTTTTTATCATCATTATTATTTCTACACATTCGTATTATGATTTTTTTTATCATCATTATTATTACTACACATTCATATTATGATTTTTTTTATCATCATTATTATTACTACACATTCATATTATGATTTTTTTTATCATCATTATTATTACTACACATTCGTATTATGATTTTTTTTATCATCATTATTATTACTACACATTCGTATTATGATTTTTTTTTATCATCATTATTATTACTACACATTCGTATTATGATTTTTTTTTATCATCATTATTATTACTACACATTCGTATTATGATTTTTTTTATCATCATTATTATTACTACACATTCGTATTATGATTTTTTTTATCATCATTATTATTACTACACATTCGTATTATGATTTTTTTTATCATCATTATTATTACTACACATTCGTATTATGATTTTTTTTATCATCATTATTATTACTACACATTCGTATTATGATTTTTTTTATCATCATTATTATTACTACACATTCATATTATGATTTTTTTTATCATCATTATTATTACTACACATTCGTATTATGATTTGTTTTTATCATCATTATTATTACTACACATTCTTATTATGATTTTTTTTCATCATCATTATTATTACTACACATTCGTATTATGATTTTTTTTTATCATCATTATTATTACTACACATTCGTATTATGATTTTTTTTTATCATCATTATTATTACTACACATTCGTATTATGATTTTTTTTATCATCATTATTCTTACTACACATTCGTATTATGATTTTTTTTATCATCATTATTATTACTACACATTTGTATTATGATTTTTTTTTATCATCATTATTATTACTACACATTCGTATTATGATTTTTTTTTATCATCATTATTATCACTACACATTCGTATTATGATTTTTTTTTTTTATCATCATTATTATTACTACACATTCGTATTATGATTTTTTTTATCATCATTATTATTACTACACATTCGTATTATGATTTTTTTTTATCATCATTATTATTACTACACATTCGTATTATGATTTTTTTTTTATCATCATTATTATTACTACACATTCGTATTATGATTTTTTTTATCATCATTATTATTACTACACATTCGTATTATGATTTTTTTTATCATCATTATTATTACTACACATTCGTATTATGATTTTTTTTTATCATGATTATTATTACTACACATTCGTATTATGATTTTTTTTATCATCATTATTATTACTACACATTCATATTATGATTTTTTTTATCATCATTATTATTACTACACATTCGTATTATGATTTTTTTTATCATCATTATTATTACTACACATTCGTATTATGATTTTTTTTTATCATCATTATTATTACTACACATTCGTATTATGATTTTTTTTTATCATCATTATTATTACTACACATTCGTATTATGATTTTTTTTTTATCATCATTATTATTACTACACATTCGTATTATGATTTTTTTTATCATCATTATTATTACTACACATTCGTATTATGATTTTTTTTTATCATCATTATTATTACTACACATTCGTATTATGATTTTTTTATCATCATTATTATTACTACACATTCGTATTATGATTTTTTTTATCATCATTATTATTACTACACATTCGTATTATGATTTTTTTTATCATCATTATTATTACTACACATTCGTATTATGATTTTTTTTTATCATCATTATTATTACTACACATTCGTATGATGATTTTTTTTTATCATCATTATTATTACTACACATTCGTATTATGATTTTTTTTTATCATCATTATTATTACTACACATTCGTATTATGATTTTTTTTTTATCATCATTATTATTACTACACATTCGTATTATGATTTTTTTATCATCATTATTATTACTACACATTCGTATTATGATTTTTTTTTTTATCATCATTATTATTACTACACATTCGTATTATGATTTTTTTATCATCATTATTATTATTACACATTCGTATTATGATTTTTTTTATCATCATTATTATTACTACACATTCGTATTATGATTTTTTTATCATCATTATTATTACTACACATTCGTATTATGATTTTTTTTTATCATCATTATTACTACACATTCGTATTATGATTTTTTTTTATCATCATTATTATTACTACACATTCGTATTATGATTTTTTTATCATCATTATTATTACTACACATTCGTATTATGATTTTTTTTTATCATCATTATTATTACTACACATTCGTATTATGATTTTTTTTTATCATCATTATTATTACTACACATTCGTATTATGATTTTTTTTATCATCATTATTATTACTACACATTCGTATTATGATTTTTTTTTTATCATCATTATTATTACTACACATTCGTATTATGATTTTTTTTTATCATCATTATTATTACTACACATTCGTATTATGATTTTTTTTTATCATCATTATTATTACTACACATTCGTATTATGATTTTTTTTTATCATCATTATTATTACTACACATTCGTATTATGATTTTTTTATCATCATTATTATTACTACACATTCGTATTATGATTTTTTTTATCATCATTATTATTATTACACATTCGTATTATGATTTTTTTTATCATCATTATTATTACTACACATTCGTATTATGATTTTTTTTATCATCATTATTATTACTACACATTCGTATTATGATTTTTTTATCATCATTATTATTACTACACATTCGTATTATGATTTTTTTTATCATCATTATTATTACTACACATTCATATTATGATTTTTTTTATCATCATTATTATTACTACACATTCGTATTATGATTTTTTTTATCATCATTATTATTACTACACATTAGTATTATGATTTTTTTTTATCATCATTATTATTACTACACATTCATATTATGATTTTTTTTATCATCATTATTATTACTACACATTCGTATTATGATTTTTTTTTATCATCATTATTATTACTACACATTCGTATTATGATTTTTTTTATCATCATTATTATTACTACACATTAGTATTATGATTTTTTTTTATCATCATTTTTATTACTACACATTCGTATTATGATTTTTTTTATCATCATTATTATTACTACACATTCATATTATGATTTTTTTTATCATCATTATTATTACTACACATTCGTATTATGATTTTTTTTTATCATCATTATTATTACTACACATTCGTATTATGATTTTTTTTATCATCATTATTATTACTACACATTCGTATTATGATTTTTTTTTATCATCATTATTATTACTACACATTAGTATTATGATTTTTTTTATCATCATTATTATTACTACACATTCGTATTATGATTTTTTTTATCATCATTATTATTACTACACATTCGTATTATGATTTTTTTTATCATCATTATTATTACTACACATTCGTATTATGATTTTTTTTATCATCATTATTATTACTACACATTCGTATTATGATTTTTTTTTATCATCATTATTATTACTACACATTCGTATTATGATTTTTTTTATCATCATTATTATTACTACACATTCGTATTATGATTTTTTTTATCATCATTATTATTACTACACATTCGTATTATGATTTTTTTTATCATCATTATTATTACTACACATTCATATTATGATTTTTTTTATCATCATTATTATTACTACACATTCGTATTATGATTTTTTTTATCATCATTATTATTACTACACATTCTTATTATGATTTTTTATCATCATTATTATTACTACACATTCATATTATGATTTTTTTTATCATCATTATTATTACTACACATTCGTATTATGATTTTTTTTTATCATCATTATTATTACTACACATTCGTATTATGATTTTTTTTATCATCATTATTATTACTACACATTCGTATTATGATTTTTTTTTATCATCATTATTATTACTACACATTTGTATTATGATTTTTTTTTATCATCATTATTATTACTACACATTCGTATTATGATTTTTTTTTATCATCATTATTATTACTACACATTCGTATTATGATTTTTTTTTATCATCATTATTATTACTACACATTCGTATTATGATTTTTTTATCATCATTATTATTACTACACATTCGTATTATGATTTTTTTTTATCATCATTATTATTACTACACATTCGTATTATGATTTTTTTTATCATCATTATTATTACTACACATTCGTATTATGATTTTTTTTTATCATCATTATTATTACTACACATTTGTATTATGATTTTTTTTATCATCATTATTATTACTACACATTCGTATTATGATTTTTTTTATCATCATTATTATTACTACACATTCGTATTATGATTTTTTTTATCATCATTATTATTACTACACATTCATATTATGATTTTTTTTTATCATCATTATTATTACTACACATTTGTATTATGATTTTTTTTATCATCATTATTATTACTACACATTCGTATTATGATTTTTTTTATCATCATTATTATTACTACACATTCGTATTATGATTTTTTTTTATCATCATTATTATTACTACACATTCGTATTATGATTTTTTTTATCATCATTATTATTACTACACATTCGTATTATGATTTTTTTTTTATCATCATTATTATTACTACACATTCGTATTATGATTTTTTTTATCATCATTATTATTACTACACATTCGTATTATGATTTTTTTTATCATCATTATTATTACTACACATTTGTATTATGATTTTTTTTTTATCATCATTATTATTACTACACATTCGTATTATGATTTTTTTTTATCATCATTATTATTACTACACATTCGTATTATGATTTTTTTTTATCATCATTATTATTACTACACATTCGTATTATGATTTTTTTTATCATCATTATTATTACTACACATTCGTATTATGATTTTTTTTATCATCATTATTATTACTACACATTCGTATTATGATTTTGTTTTATCATCATTATTATTACTACACATTCGTATTATGATTTTTTTTTATCATCATTATTATTACTACACATTCGTATTATGATTTTTTTTTTTATCATCATTATTATTACTACACATTCGTATTATGATTTTTTTTATCATCATTATTATTACTACACATTCGTATTATGATTTTTTTTTTATCATCATTATTATTACTACACATTCGTATTATGATTTTTTTTTATCATCATTATTATTACTACACATTCGTATTATGATTTTTTTTATCATCATTATTATTACTACACATTCGTATTATGATTTTTTTTTATCATCATTATTATTACTACACATTCGTATTATGATTTTTTTTTATCATCATTATTATTACTACACATTCGTATTATGATTTTTTTTTTATCATCATTATTATTACTACACATTCGTATTATGATTTTTTTTATCATCATTATTATTACTACACATTCGTATTATGATTTTTTTTTTATCATCATTATTATTACTACACATTCGTATTATGATTTTTTTTTATCATCATTATTATTACTACACATTCGTATTATGATTTTTTTTTATCATCATTATTATTACTACACATTCGTATTATGATTTTTTTATCATCATTATTATTACTACACATTCGTATTATGATTTTTTTTTTATCATCATTATTATTACTACACATTCGTATTATGGTTTTTTTTTTATCATCATTATTATTACTACACATTCGTATTATGATTTTTTTTTATCATCATTATTATTACTACACATTCGTATTATGATTTTTTTTTATCATCATTATTATTACTACACATTCGTATTATGATTTTTTTTTTATCATCATTATTATTACTACACATTTGTATTATGATTTTTTTTATCATCATTATTATTACTACACATTCGTATTATGATTTTTTTTTATCATCATTATTATTACTACACATTCGTATTATGATTTTTTTTTATCATCATTATTATTACTACACATTCGTATTATGATTTTTTTTTATCATCATTATTATTACTACACATTCGTATTATGATTTTTTTTATCATCATTATTATTATTACACATTCGTATTATGATTTTTTTTATCATCATTATTATTACTACACATTCGTATTATGATTTTTTTTTATCATCATTATTATTACTACACATTCGTATTATGATTTTTTTTTATCATCATTATTACTACACATTCGTATTATGATTTTTTTTTATCATCATTATTATTACTACACATTCGTATTATGATTTTTTTATCATCATTATTATTACTACACATTCGTATTATGATTTTTTTTATCATCATTATTATTACTACACATTCGTATTATGATTTTTTTTATCATCATTATTATTACTACACATTCGTATTATGATTTTTTTTTATCATCATTATTATTACTACACATTCGTATTATGATTTTTTTTTATCATCATTATTATTACTACACATTCGTATTATGATTTTTTTTTATCATCATTATTATTACTACACATTCGTATTATGATTTTTTTATCATCATTATTATTACTACACATTCGTATTATGATTTTTTTTTATCATCATTATTATTACTACACATTCGTATTATGATTTTTTTTATCATCATTATTATTACTACACATTCGTATTATGATTTTTTTTATCATCATTATTATTACTACACATTCGTATTATGATTTTTTTTATCATCATTATTATTACTACACATTCGTATTATGATTTTTTTTATCATCATTATTATTACTACACATTCGTATTATGATTTTTTTTATCATCATTATTATTACTACACATTCGTATTATGATTTTTTTTATCATCATTATTATTACTACACATTCGTATTATGATTTTTTTTATCATCATTATTATTACTACACATTCGTATTATGATTTTTTTTTTATCATCATTATTATTACTACACATTCGTATTATGATTTTTTTATCATCATTATTATTACTACACATTCGTATTATGATTTTTTTATCATCATTATTATTACTACACATTCGTATTATGATTTTTTTTTTATCATCATTATTATTACTACACATTCGTATTATGATTTTTTTATCATCATTATTATTACTACACATTCGTATTATGATTTTTTTTATCATCATTATTATTACTACACATTCGTATTATGATTTTTCAACCTGAGATTATAGAAATAATTAATACTACTATCGGCTGTTATAATTTTAATTTTTTACTTAAGATAAATAGTACTCCAATATTATATATATATATATATATATATATATATATATATATATATATATGTATATTATCTGTGTATATTTATACATGTATTTATTTATTTGTTTGTTTATTTATTTACTTATGTATATGTGTTTGTATATATAATTTTTTTAATAATTTATTTACCAATATATTTTCAATATTTAATTTTCTTTAAGCGCTTTACTAAAAGGTTTCCTAATTCTTTCACTTGGTATTCTTTATTATTATTATTATTATTATTATTATTATTATTATTAGTAGTAGTAGTAGTAGTAGTAGTAGTAGTAGTAGTAGTAGTAGTATCATCTATTATATATATGTATATATTTGTCCTTATGTGTGCCTATGTATATACATGTATGTTTTATATATGTCTATGTATGTATGTATTTATACATTATATATATATATATAGGTGTATATATATATATATATATATATATATATATATATATATATCTTTACCGCTTTTTATCATTATCAGTATGTTATTAACATCATCACTCCTATCACTATCATTATTTTTATAACTATTATTTTTATCAGCGCCATTTTTAGTACCACTTGTTTATCATTATTATCATTACTAAATTTGTTACTATTATTACTAAGATTGTTATGATTATTAGTGGTTTTACTATTAGTATTATTACTATTATTATTACACATGATCATTGACATTTTTATTATTATTATGCTTATCGCTATTATTAGGATAATATTATTAATATAATAATAATTATAACAATAACTATTATTATTGTTTTGTTGTTATTGTTAATAATGATTATCATTGACATTATTACTATTCTCATTATTTTGTCGTCGTCATCATCATAATCATTATCATCATCATTAACATCATGACTTTTTTTTAGTCTGATCTTAACTTTAAAAAATTAGTCAGCGATGAAAAGTGACATGCTGTTTTTCTGCCCCTTTTATTTCTGGATCCTACTTGACTTTTCTTTGAACTACTGCATTGTCTGAAAAAACAATTTCTATTATTTCAGCTGCTTTGAAAACTCTCCAACCGCCCTATTAACATCACACTAGATTTAATTTTGGACTTTATTCTCTCTAAAGAATTATTTTCGCCTTTCGGATTACCTTTGAGAGAATCTTCATGCAAGCTAAAATATTATGCGAGGTTTGTTTTTATATATTTTTTTACATATCCAACATTTTTTTACTTGTTTTTCTTGGCAATTTATGACTATAATAAATTGCGGATTCACTTAATGCCATAACCAGCAAATTCTAGCATTGCTACAAATATAATTTGCTGATTTCTTTCTGTCCTTTGATGAGAAGAATAACAAGAATATCATTCTTTGAAACTCTGTAGAATAAAGACTTTGTAAATTGTTTTTTGGAGTATTCAGTTGAACAATAAATTTTGATTGTAAAGTTCAATTTACAGTTTTAATTTTCTTTCTCTTATAATAAGCTCTACTCTCTATTGCGTATTGAGCATTTTTTATTCGGTTGGGATTAAATTATCTATATATAAATACTGGTATTTATATTAGATTGAAGTTTACCATTGTGTATATCAGGTAAACACTAGATCGTTTTGATTTCATTACTTATATATATATATATATATATATATAAATGTTTAGAGGTACAGAATTTATATACAGTTTTAAATATAATGGGCAGAAGTCTCTCGAGAGCTCTTTCAGCTATCATCTCATCAGGAGATAATCAATGGCGTAAAATAATAATACTATGTCAAAAGTAAAGAGTTCTGATGGGGAACTATTGAATGTGCCAAAAATACGGGGACACTAAAATAAAGTTTATTAATGTTAAAAAATCGATTAAAATATTGGCACAAGGGGGGGGGGGAGAAAAAAGAAAACAAAAGTGAGAGAAAAGATTCACACTTCCCCAAAGAGAAACGATGTGTTAGATGTTTTTTTCTGCCGGCACAAAGAAGGTTTCCGCACTGCAATAGAGACAGACTCCAAATCTTTAAATGGTTTCTGGAGTCCGCTCTATGTAGCACCTCAAACTATTCTATTTTATATCTATCGGCACAGCACGGGTTGTCAACCAAATGCTGGAACATTCTGGTTTATACGAGTCAAAAGATGCAAGAATGTTTGCCCAACATAACCAGCATCGCACTGGCACTTGAATTGATATACAATATTGCTATTTTGGATGTAAGGCAAACTATCCTTGTGAAAAGAAGGAAATGCGTGTCTCATAGTATATACCAAACGCAAGGACATAGAATAAAAGCAATCATAAATACTTCTGCGAATCTGTTTGGAAAGTCTGTTACTCTTTTCCCCAATCCACGAGAGACTTCCACCCATTATATTTAAAACTATATATATATATATATATATATATATATATATATATATATATATATTGTAGGATTTATAGTAAAATTTTGTGAAGTAAAATTATAGAATCTTTTTGACAAAAAATTTATTGTTTGAAACAAGGAATACAATAAATTTGAAGTTAAATTTAGGAAATAACTTTAAATTTCTTGTATTCCTGTATTTCTCTAATTTACATCAGAGGAAATGCTGGATGAACATAAAAGAGATATAAAAAATAGTACGGGTTTGTATTACTGCACACATAGATTCGAAAAAGTTGTCAAAAAACAAATATATAACAAATAAATGTTACCAAAGGCAAGACAAGTTACTTTTCTACCAAACTGGATATATTTTTCGTGTTTTTATTCAATGTAACATGTTTATTCAGCTCGAAAAACATACAGTGTTTACCGATGTATTGGAAAATTCAAGATGGCGCCTCACTCCCTCTTTAACACGGTAAGTTTGGGAAAAGGTGTTATAAATAAAAAATACTATTAAAAACCCGACGAATATATATCAAGCTATGTCACGGTAACATATATTGAGCGAGTTTTTAACAGTAAGAGATATAAAAAATAGTACATTATTCTCTTATTCATTGCAGCATAATCATACGTTCAACTTCAAACAAGTAAAAATAGTTAAATTAATTACTATAGGTGGTGTTTTCTATGGTGCGAGAGAGTTAACCTGTGTCTAAAATTAAATTATCTTCTTTTAATAGGAGTTAACTTATTAATGGTGATACATTAAAGAGATATAAGAAATAACAATCAGTTTGAATGCATTATTCTCTTATTCATTACAGCATAATCATACTTTTGACTTCAACCAAGCAAAAATAGTTAATTTATTTCAAATAAACAGCGGCAGAGACTTTTTGAATCAGCGCTTATCACAAATTCAAGCACAATTAATCAACATGGAGGTTTTCATAATTTACCGCTATTAATACGTGAACTCCTATTAAAAGAACATAATATAATTTTAGACACAGGTTAAATCTCTCACACTATAGAAAACATCATCTATAATAATTAATGCATATAATCAGTCAATTAATTGCATAACAAAAATACACTCATTTCATTTCAGTTACATATCCATATTTGAATTGTAACGGATATATTTGTTCCAAAAAGAATATGAAATACATCATATCTTTTTAAATATATTAACGCTATATGTACGGCATAATTACGTTGACACACTGGTTCTTGCTGGATCACCGAAGTTAAGCAATGTTGAACCTGATCAGTACTAAATGGGTGACCATTTGGGACTTCCAGGTGCTGTATGTACTCTCCGCTTATCTCGGCATTGTTTCCAGACGTCCTGGACTTCTCCTTGCCACTGGACTCAAACAGTGCCGATTCAGGAGAGGTGCGACTGGGGATTGCGTAACCTTTGTCTCACAATTACACGCGCAGCTACCCCTACAGGGAGTATCCTTTGTCTTTTGAGACTGAACAGAGGCATTGAACGGCTATATGATGTGAAAAAAAAGAATCTTACTCTCTTTGCAACGTATAACGGTTTTGAATTTCCAACGACTTTTACGTTCTGAAATAGAACAAAGCCATACTTTTCACAGCTAATATATTTTCATATATTGTACTGGCATTTTTTTTTCTTCAATTTATTCATCCAGAAGAAATCTTACAATAAAGATGAAACGTTGATGAACACATAACTTGGTTTGTTCCTTTTTTCCTCTCTTTCTCATCAGAATACTATTTCCATTATTCTCTTCATATATCTGGTTTTATACACGGTTTGTTGCATTTTGGCAATAACCTTGGTTTGATAACAAAAGTATTCAAATTTGCATTGGACAAATATTCAAACTCTATATAGATATGATCTGATTTGCACAACTAAAAGGAGGTTCTTTCTCAAAGAGTTTCAAAATATACTTTTAACAAGTGTAAAATACTTTTGACTGACACTTTCTAATTAAATAATCTTATTGCAAGATAAGAATCGATTTTGAATGGCCTTGCAATCACTCAGAAATTATGAATCAATATCTGCATTTTACAAATATTATATCGACTATTGATGTTAATCTTTATTGATTTCTGTTGTGTAATTGGCGTTTATGTCTTTGCTTAAACAATAAGCAAAACCCAAAAACAAAATAGCCTGCATGCCTAGTAGCTTTTAATCTAGCTTCAAGTTTCATATCACTTTAGAAATTTTAATGTAAACATTGGGGGGTGGGGTAGCTAATGCCATTTTCATTTACTGGTGTTGTGAGCAATGTTGTCTCCAAGGGAGATAATTGGCTCCAATCCTCGAGGGTGTTGCAATGATGTGATTTTACGCTCTTATCCCTCCCTCCTCCATGTGATAAGAAATTAAAAACTGAGACCTATTCTCATATGAATTTTGTTTGTAAATTCTCCTCCTATAATCCTATAATCAAATCACCACGATTAAAGTGTACCTAAGTACGTTTATCCTGCCTGCATTCAGACATTCTTCTTTATCAATTTAAAAATTCATGCATTTCAATAATTTTATGAGATGGATCTATTTCTTGATTTAGAATCCGTGTTCTTTCCTGTTTAATTATATTTTCATCACATTCATGTATTTTCATGTTGTCTTTAACATGCTTTTAAAATCATGTTGGCATTACTAATTGAATGCCGGCACCTTTAATAAATGGTAAATGCATTTCTTAATGTCTGTTTTTTTTTTTTGTTTGTTTTTTGTTTTATTTGCTTCTTTACCGACCACTTATCATATTTTTGAAATTCCTACTCATTCAGTATTGGTTGAATTAGGACTAGAGTTATTGCCCTTGAAGATAATAAGATGCTAGAAGTTGTTATAATTGCGGTGTTTGGTACTCTCTCCATGATCCCAAATTAAAAACCACACTATTTCTTTTGTTGATGTAACTCCCAAACTGTTTCCTTCAATAATTACAAGAAACCTTCTCTACCACCAATAGCAAGGGCCAAAGATTCATTATCCGAAAGTACTTCTTTTAAACTCCTTGGCCTAACGTTCACAGGAAATATGAGTTGGAACAATTACATTGAGAGCATTGCCAGGACCGCTGCGAAGAAGGTAGGCTCTCTTTACCATGCTAGAAAACTACTAACACCCGAAAGTATCCTGTACCTCTATAAGGCCACCATTCACCCATGTATGGAGTATTGTTGTCATATTTGGGCTGGTGCATCTGCTACTAGTTTCTCGCTCCTAGACAAGGTTCAAAAGAGAGTCGCCAACCTGATAGGTCCTGAACTGTCATCTAAGCTGTAGCCTCTGTCCCATCGACGAAATGTTGCGTCCCTCTGCTTATTCTATAAGTATTTTAATGGTGAACGCTCTGACGAACTGCAAGTACTTGTGCCCCCATGACGTAAATACCCTCGACAAACCCGACAAGCAGCTAAATCCCACCCCTACTCCAGTAGTTTCTTTCCCAGAACCGCTAGACTTTGGAATTCCATTCCGACTTCCTGCTTCCCCAACTGTACTGACATGCAGAAGTTCAAGTGTAACATGCACCGACATCTTACTGCCCAACTCCCTACATAGTACCTCAGCAGCTTATGTCTCTGATAGTAGCCCCCTACACCAAAGTGGTAATGTGCCTTGTTTGGGGTGAAAATGTAATACAAAAAATAAACAAAACAAAAAAAATGCATTTTATATCTGCTTTTTTAACACAAATTCATGAATCTTTCTAGTGTGAAGATGCAATTGGCTGTGATCGTTCCACATACTGTGCCGGTCCAAGAT
The DNA here is from genome assembly GCF_053919585.1 of Euprymna scolopes. Taxonomy (NCBI): domain Eukaryota; kingdom Metazoa; phylum Mollusca; class Cephalopoda; order Sepiida; family Sepiolidae; genus Euprymna; species Euprymna scolopes. Next base: position 23,073,711 of record NC_136524.1, on the reverse strand, counting down.
TGTTGACAGCTTTGTCAACAGTGCAATGAACAATCCTCACACAAAGCTAAAAATCAAAAGTCCAGTTTCTAAACAAATAATACATATTTATTATGCTTTTAAGTTTACAAGTGGTATCCATTTACTTAGGCAGTATTGAATCTTTGTATGACCGGACCAACTTTCCAGCCCCATTAACAAAATGTTGGCTGAGAGCCATAAGAGACCCAATCTAGTTAGAGAAGCACACTGGTAGCTCTTTCTAGAACCAACTGCCTTAGTAGCTCTCACCAGAACAAACTGCCCTCAAACGTTTAACTCCTATTCTTCCTCCTCCTCTTCTGTGGAGAGAGGGTTGACTATAATTGCCTCTCTTTTTATTCTTTTGGGATTTCTTCAGTCGGCTAGTTTCGCATTTTGTGGATATTCATATAAGATCACATCCAATAGTCTGTGGCATTTCTTTTCTTACAAAGCTAATTCCAATAGGATTCTTCCTTCAAACGTAGAATTTACTTTTTTTTTTAAACAAAAGGAATATCTGTTGAGTGGCCTGGCTTTGGTCAGAGATATTTTCAGATCTCTGTACTCCCCCCCCCTCTTTCCCTGGCCAATCATTTATCACTGCAACATCTGGCAATTTACATGCTCCGTCAAAACATGTGCTATGCACCACGTTTGCACTAATAGCAAATTACCACAGTTGAAGTGGATGTAAGTTCATTAAAATGCATACATTTACGCATTATTCTCTATTGCTTTAGTGATTTGCGTATTTTGATATTATAAAGAGACAGATGTATTGTTTAACTAAGACCCAATGCTTTTCTCTATCCTTTGTTTACATATTCATGTATTTTCATGTTATTTTAAATATATTTTTCATGTCTCATGTAATGCATCCAAAACCAAACTCTTATCCTTACATCATCAACGCTCTGATCCCCACCTGACATCAATTGTGATGGATGGCTCTCGTCTGGGTGAGGCCCCATGTTTTGACAAGCTTCTGAATTTGACCTTTACTCCTGATCTGAAATGGAACATGTACATCAAGTCTGTTGCCAAGGTCGCTGGAAAGATGGTGGGATCCTTCTACCGCTCCAGAAGATATCTCACTACTGATGCAATTCTCTATCTATATAAAAGCCAAGTACGTCCAAGGATGGAATACTGTTGCCATATCTGGGCAGGAGCTGCTAAAAACAGCCTATCCTGCCTTGACAGAGTACAAAATAGACTTTGTGGCTTAGTGGGGGATGCCCTTTTCTCTACCCTGCAATCTCTCTCCCACAGAAGAGACGTTGCGAGCCTATCCTTGTTTTATCGTTATTTCCATGGCAGGTGCTCGTCTGAACTCCAATCTCTGGTCCCCCCTCGCCAATCTTTCACGAAAAACACCCGTCTAGCTGAATCCACTGTGAAAAATGTCCCCCACTCTATATCTGTGCCTAAATCAAAACGCGGATTCCATGAACAAAGCTTCTTTCTTAGAACTGCACGCCTGTGGAACTCTGTTCCGTCTGCCTGCCTCCCACTGGACTACAACTTGGATGTCTTCAAGTCCAACGTAACCAAATTCCTAATGAACCGCCCCCCCCTTAAGTAAACACTTCATCAAATCTCCACACTAACGTAATGTACTTGCAATAACCGTTATCCCTGAGTGGCTTCCGGGCTTTGATAAGTGGTGATCACTGTGTAAAAAAAAAAAAAAAAAAATGTCTTGTCGACATTTCTTTAATGGAAATTGTTCCAAACAAGGAGCTAAAAAACGAATACTACGTTAAGGTCAAAAGCTTGGCAGCAATAAGTGTTAGATGGAATAGATTCTGAACCAGAAAACAGCAATTCTCTCCCCTTTGTCAGAAATATCGCTCTTGGAATGTGAGGACTAATGGACAAAATAAGGGAAGCGAGAGTTATATGACTGCCAAAAGTAAACCCAAGATCCACTTTCTAATCTACTTATGCGTACTAATATAATATTGACACATGTAATAACAGGTGTTAGATTTGTTTGCTAACACAATTGTCCTTAATTTTCCAATCACTGATATACTTATTGACTTTATAATTTTTTGTGAATATTTTCATCTTGACCTAAATGCAAAACCTCAGAAGCGTAAAGCTAAATCCCCTATCTTTTCTTTGCCAAATATGGTAACACTTAAAGGCGGTCCGAGGTTACGTCGACTGAAACGTTGTGTAAATAACACTCAAGATGAGAACATAAGTTTGATTAATCCAATTAATACAGCTATTTATCATTTGGATATTAAATATTTCAGATGATACTAGTTTGTAAGGAGTAAGGTCATTTTTGTGATGCTGCTCCTGGCTTTGGATAGTGTATTTTTGGTGATAATAACGTTATTGAAAAGTGCCAAGAACAGCACTAACAATTAATATAAATTTAGTTAAATTGGTGAATGAAAAAAATGGATAAAAACATGAATGTTATAAATGGGTCACCAGTTAGCAACAGATTTTGAAATGAAAGCGAAAAAACATGAATTAACAAATAAAATATATTTATGTATTATGTGGATTGTTCGGACTACTACTTGGTCGCTGTTCTTACAATATTTCAGCCAATGTAACCTCCGACCTTCTTCACGTGTATCTTCACAATGGTTGTTAATGGTGAATGGTGAAAAAGGATTTTTTTTCTTTTTTTACTTTTTGTGAAAATACAACTGAAGAAGGTTGGAGGGTTACATCGGCTGAAATGCTGTGTAAATAACAACCAGGATGAGAAAAGAAGTCCAAACAATCCAAATGATCCAAATTATCAATCCTCATCCTAAAAATTCAGAAACATTATATCAAATCGGTAAGGAGCCAAATTTATACAAGAATGGAAACAACTCGACACTATTTCATAAATACTCTAAACACATTTTGAACTCAAACGATCATGGTTCGTTTGAAAAAAATAACAAAATTATTATTTTTTTACCATTCTCCAATAACAGCTATTGTGAAGTTACACCTAAAGAAGGTTGGAAGTTACATCGGCTGAAACGTTGTGAAAATAACAACCAAGATGAGAATAGTAGTCTGAATAATCCAAATAACATAAAGATTCACAAGTTTGACATAAAAATGCATCTGAAGAAGGTTGGAAGTTACATCGGCTGAAACGTTGTGAAAATAACAACCAAGATGAGAATAGTAGTCTGAATAATCCAAATAACATAAAGATTCACAAGTTTGACATAAAAATGCATCTGAAGAAGGTTGGAAGTTACATCGGCTGAAACGTGAAAATAACAACCAAGATGAGAATAGTAGTCTGAATAATCCAAATAACATAAAGATTCACAAGTTTGACATAAAAATGCATCTGAAGAAGGTTGGAAGTTACATCGGCTGAAACGTTGTGAAAATAACAAGCAAGATGAGAATAGTAGTCTGAATAATCCAAATAACATAAAGATTCACAAGTTTGACATAAAAATGCATCCGAAGAAAGGTGGAAGTTACATTGGCTGAAATGTTGTGAAAATAACAACAAAGATGAGAATAGTAGTCTGAATAAACCAAATAACATAAAGATTCACAAGTTTGAAATAAAAATGCATCTGAAGAAGGTTGGAAGTTACATCGGCTGAAACGTTGTGAAAATAACAACCAAGATAAGAATAGTAGTCTGAATAATCCAAATAACATAAAGATTCACAAGTTTGACATAAAAATGCATCCGAAGAAAGGTGGAAGTTACATTGGCTGAAACGTTGTGAAAATAACAACCAAGATGAGAATAGTAGTCTGAATAAACCAAATAACATAAAGATTCACAAGTTTGACATAAAAATGCATCTGAAGAAGGTTGGAAGTTACATCGGCTGAAACGTTGTGAAAATAACAACCAAGATAAGAATAGTAGTCTGAATAATCCAAATAACATAAAGATTCACAAGTTTGACATAAAAATGCATCTGAAGAAAGGTGGAAGTTACATCGGCTGAAACGTTGTGAAAATAACAAGCAAGATGAGAATAGTAGTCTGAATTATCCAAATAACATAAAGATTCACAAGTTTGACATAAAAATGCATCTGAAGAAGGTTGGAAGTTACATCGGCTGAAACGTTGTGAAAATAACAAGCAAGATGAGAATAGTAGTCTGAATAATCCAAATAACATAAAGATTCACAAGTTTGACATAAAAATGCATCCGAAGAAAGGTGGAAGTTACATTGGCTGAAATGTTGTGAAAATAACAAGCAAGATGAGAATAGTAGTCTGAATAATCCAAATAACATAAAGATTCACAAGTTTGACATAAAAATGCATCTGAAGAAGGTTGGAAGTTACATCGGCTGAAACGTTGTGAAAATAACAACCAAGATAAGAATAGTAGTCTGAATAATCCAAATAACATAAAGATTCACAAGTTTGACATAAAAATGCATCTGAAGAAGGTTGGAAGTTACATTGGCTGAAATGTTGTAAAAATAACAACCAAGATGAGAATAGTAGTCTGAATAATCCAAATAACATAGATTCACAAGTTTGACAAAAAAATGCATCTGAAGAAGGTTGGAAGTTACATCAGCTGAAACGTTGTGAAAATAACAACCAAGATGAGAATAGTAGTCTGATTAATCCAAATAACATAAAGATTCACAAGTTTGACATAAAAATGCATCTGAAGAAGGTTGGAAGTTACATCGGCTGAAACGTTGTGAAAATAACAACCAAGATGAGAATAGTAGTCTGAATAATCCAAATAACATAAAGATTCACAAGTTTGACATAAAAATGCATCTGAAGAAGGTTGAAAGTTACATCGGCTGAAACGTTGTGAAAATAACAACCAAGATGAGAATAGTAGTCTGAATAAACCAAATAACATAAAGATTCACAAGTTTGACATAAAAATGCATCTGAAAAAGTTGGAAGTTACATCGGCTGAAACGTTGTGAAAATAACAACCAAGATGAGAATAGTAGTCTGAATAATCCAAATAATACAAATTATCAATGTTCATCTAAAAATATATTTACATCAATAACTTGACAGAAATATAAAATATTCTTATAAATGCTAAACTTTTTGAGAACTTTTAAAGATTTTGAATATGAAGTATGCAAGAGCGTCAGAAAATTTATTTCAAAGTTCTGTTGTGTGTGTGTGTGTGTGTGTGTGTGTGTGTGTGTGTGTATTTACCTTCTGAATGGCTGAATGCATTGGAGAAATAGTAGTAGGCTTAAATGAATTTCAAATGCCGCATTCCAGCCTTCTAGAATGGACATTATTGGTGTTGAGAGTAAAGGCGCATCGCGTTTGCTGGAAGAACTCTAATTTCAGTTGATTAAGAAACTGTTATACAGGCTTGGATAATTTCACACAGGATTGTTATTGGGGGGGGGTCTGAAATAATTTTTATTGGTTGAAAAATATTTTGAGTTCACACGTTCCTGTGAAAACTAACTTGATGGAGAGAGTAAATCTCAGCAAAATGTGGAAAGAAAAAGAGTAGCCATGAAAGGCATTTGGTTTTCAGCATTAGTTCGAATCACATCTCAATGTAAAAAATCCCACCGCAGCCTGCCATTAATGAGATGAAAAGAAAACAAGAAGAGAGCGTAAGCCAAATGAACAAAGAAAGAAAAGAAGTAGCTTATTGTGCTCGTTCGCATTTGTATTCCATTACGTTTGTAAACCATGCCTTAATTATTAATTTGGACTATGAGTTCTTTCATATTAATTTCGATTGTTTTTTTTTATTATTATTACACAAGAAATATTAGGAGCAATATTATCTTTAATTTTATTATTAGATGTTGCTTTTTTTGTTTTTAAAAAGAAGATATGTCTAATATTCAAGTAGAAAGGCTACATTAAAAAAAAAAAGATTACAAGTTCTTGCAGTTTACATTTTCTAGTTTCTTACATTAAAAAAAAAGATTACAGGTTCTTGCAGTTTGGAATGGTTAATTAAAAAAAATATATATGGTATTTTTCGCTACAACAGGATAAGTTTCAAATGTTCAAAGGAGGAGCAGTCATCTGAATTCTTCACTCTGCTTGACGACTCCACTTTTGAATTCCTTTTTGAGAAGAGGATGTTACACTAAATCTAATCCCGGATATTTTACATTAAAATTTAGCAGTAAGTCTCATATTTACTGATTTGATTTGTGAAAGATCTTTTGAGAAATAAAAAAAAGCTTTTGTGAAGATTCATAAGATCTTTTGAAAAAATAGATTTTTGTAACCCAGTACTGTCTTGTTGGTTTTAGTCATACTCTCTTCCACCATTTCAGTTTTTCTGCATTGTTGTCATCTTCCATAAATACCTACACATTAAAAAAAATTTTTTTTTTAATAACGAATGAGTCAGAATTATATTTATTGTGTAACGTGATGATACCCCAGAGGGTCACATCGGTCACCAAAGATAACCTGGACGACACCCCATGAGAGGGTCAATCACTGGTATATGAGTTCGTTTTAGGTCTTTCCAATCATGGAATGCCCAAAAAAGTTCAACAGTCATTCTGGTCACCCCCCAAAAATCTCACAACATGATAGTTTGGCTTTGATTGTCTATATGGGGACAGGGTTTGGTGAGCGATTTTGGTTATTTTGTTTCAACAAAAAAAGTCTGCCAATCCAGGGATATAGGTGCGGCCACACATCACATTGTGATTGTTTTTATTGATCTGTAGGACTGACAGTCACCCCTAAAAGTCAAGAAGTAGGATGAAAATAATACCATTCCCCAAGAAATAATAGTTTCTTAGCCCACCTCTTTCTCCTCATAAACCAGACACAAACCAGGAACTACTATCCAGAGTCCCTCTCTCTGCCTTCCTCCTTAACCAAGCCCTAGCCAGCATGATAGGCGAGTAGTCAGTACACTCTTAGCCCCCCCCCCAACCAACAAGAAGTACGTTGCCGGTGAACATTATTAGCAAGAGGTGTACTCTCTCCAAAATGTAAAAATGCAAATAAAGTCCTTTCCTTTTAAAGGTTAACATTTGTATTACTTTTATTATTCCAACTATCACTAATAAAGACAAGTGCCAGCTAGTGTTACAGATCCGTAGGCCACAGCCCTCTTCTAGCATTGAAGTAGGCACTCCTCTTCCGATAGATGTCCCCTGAAATATCACTCAAGTTCACCATCTTGGTCCGGTAGCAACGGTAACAACCTTACAGGAGCAATAAGTAAAAACTCCAGTCGTGGGTTTTCTTTTAAATAAAAATTATATTAACAGAAAATATACAATTACAAAGTTCTAATATAATACCACTGTACAAAGATAAATGTATAGGCAACTGAAATTAAAATCACTTCAGAGTCCACAGTTGAGCACGCGTCACATCATCCGTGACTGACAGCACTTTCACCTGGAGAAACAGGCTCCCATAATTCCGGATTCAATTTTCATATATCATAAACCTCGATAGGTGGGATAATGACAGACACAATTAAGTGAATCTGTCCTTTTTTTGTTTCCTTTCTTTTTCTGTTGTCACCAACAGTCTGCAAATACAGGTATTGGGGAAGGTTTATGGCGGTCGGCATATTTTCCACCAGTTGGGGGCTTCTATTCAACTCACTGTTGGCTCAACTTCACTGTACTCAGCCCAACTGTACTCAGTCCAACTGTACTCAGCCCAACTACTCAGCCCAACTGACTAAGAGTCGCTTTTCATAAGCTTATATAAAGAGGTGATGGGTGGGTGAATGGAGTTCCCAGTTCAAACTAGTCAATCAGGGGTCGTTACAGCATATCCCCATCTTTTCTGATTGTTATTATTAACATATTATTATCAATCCCAAATCCGCTAACTGAAGCTATTTTTCCTCGGTTTGGGTTGTGTCATCAACCAAACAAATGAAGTCAGCAAAGCAATCGAGTATTGCCCGGGATTATTCACACATAAAAGCTCTAAGTCAGCTCCATTATGGCCGTTATTAATGTAAAATTCGACGACCATAAGTGGTTGGGTCACAGTTGTCATCTTGTTTCTTTTCAGCCTTAGTGACTTAGTATTACATTTCTATACAATAGCAGTTCTGAATAGCATAATATTGTAATCATATTTACAGATTTTCTAACCAGAAGAACATTACTGCTTCCAAGCAAGGGAAGAGTCTATTAGGTGTGTTTGCTCATTGTGATAGTGTATAGAAGTGAAACCTGACCAATGAGGGTTGAGGATATGTGTTGCATGGAGAGAAATGATATAAGAATGATACAATGAATGTAATGTTAATCTTAAAGGTAATCTTAGATCTGATGACCTTGTTGGAAGATCATACCTGGACACTATAGAGAGCTGTGTATAGAACCGGATACTTCAATGGTATAGTACACTTGAAAGAATGGATGGGAGTTCTTTGGTTAGTAGATGTAGAACAGTTGAGGTAGCAGGATCAGTTTACATGAGAAGTCAGAGGAAAACGTGGGGGGAAGTGATAAAGATGAACTTTGGAGAAAGACGAATAAATGAAAACTTGGGCAGAGATAAGTTTGTTTGAAAGTCAATTTCTAAAAGCCGTCTAACGCACAATAGCATGTAAAATAAAAGTTAAACTAAATATGATGATAATGATGATGATGCTGACACATTCCGGTTTGGTAAGGAAGAGAGAAAGAAAGAGTGAGAGCGAAAGAGAGAGAGAAGTTGTGGTCACATCATCATGGTGTCCAAGGAAAGCAAAGGCGAAGGAAAGGCTGCTTGAATATGTCATTAAATCTTGTGTGCAAAGTGCGAGCTGGCTACTGCAATTCAGAAAGTTTTAGGGAAAAAGATGAGATGAAGAGATGAACAGATGGATGAATCATTCCAGATGTTGTATTGAAGAGATCTCCATGTATAAGAGGTAGCAACATGCAGATGGAGTGGGGGAGGGCGGCAACGAGGCGGTAGCCTCAGGCATTAAAATTGAGGTAGAGGAAGTTATCCTTTTATATTAAATCTATTTCCCATTTTTTTTTCTTTGTGGAAATCATTCTAGACAAAGCATGAAGCCACTTGATAAAAGGAGCTAAAAAAAGAAAAGAATACAAGAAGGTAAAAGTAAAAAAATAACCAACAATAAGTGTTAGATAAATAGATTCCGACCCAGAAAGCAGCAATTATTTCCCCCTTGCCAGAAGTATCGCTTATGGAATGTGAGACAAGATAAAGGAAATGAGGGTTACTATGAGACCCCACGTTCCCCAGCTTGCCAGTCCTAACATTTGTTCTCTTTCATTTCCTCTTCTTATCATGACTGTATCATCGTCTCTTATGTATTGACGGTTACCGAGAGGCTGTGCACGGGTTCATAAATATGAAAATAAATAAAACAAAACCAAGGAGAAAAACACAAATTCCGACACTTTATGTGAATATTAGTTGTACTCCGAGCGTGTGTGCAACACCATTAACACTCTAAATGCTGTAGTCTACACAAATGTTCTCTCGAGGTCGTGTTTGTCAGTCAGTTGATAAATTCATTTCACCATCTGTTCAGAGTCACAAGCTGTCCAAGCTCTAACTATCATCAAGTGTCCCATTGGCTCTCAACTCTGTCTGTCATTGATCATTGCAAAAAAAAACTCCCAATTGTTGCCAATTGGACACTGTCATAAAAACATTGTAAAACACTAGTCTCTGTAAACTGCTCCCAGTATCATAAAACCCGTTGTCAATCTTAAATCACCCACAAATTAAATCTAAATATATCTACATCCATTGTTCGATCCTTTTGTTACAGTCATTGGTACATTTTAATTAGGACCCTCACCTTAGCTCTCTTTTGTCTGCGTTAAAGAACAAATTCTGATATATTGTCTGCTGATAAACCCTATTTCCTATTTCTTCTGTTATATTCCTTTTTCCTTTTCTTGCCTACTTCCTAACATGTATGGGAAGGGGCATTAATTACAAGGTTGTTGAAGGTAAAAAGAAGTTTCACTTTCTACTCTCCTTAATGTTTCTCAGTACTATACTTTAGTCTTTGGGGCATATAACCAAGGAGTTAATGCCAGGCATCACCAAGCCTCTGCATGCCACTGGGTGTAGCACAAGCAACATAATGAGATCCAATTATGTTTTGTATAAGGCAAAATGAATTTAAGTAATATTGGTACAGTAAAAATTGCACCTCTACATATTACTGATGAAAGGAGAGATGCTTCTAGTCGAGGAAGGATGGGAGATGTGATTTAATCTAGTTACTTTTAATCTATCCCAAGCCAAGCTTCTTTCTTATTACCATCAACGCTCTGATCCCCACGTGGCACCAATTGAAATGAATGAGTCCTCTTTTGTGGAAGCTTCCTACTTTGACAAACTTTTAGGACTGACCGTCACTCCTGCCCTAAAACGAATGACTTAGATCGAATCTGTTGCCAAGGTTGCTGGAAAAATGGTTGCATCATTCTACTGCTTCAGACAGTATCTCACTTTACCCGTTGTTGTTGTTGTTGTTGTTGTTGTTGTTTCATCCAATGTTAGTAGGTGCAGGTGAAACGTGAGCCAATTCCACAGAATCTTTCACGTTTTTTCTAATGGCTGGAAATACTTGATGCTTCACCAAGTCTATCAAGGATATTTTTTATCGTGACGCCATCACTAGATGAGTTTCTTACAATGGCTTAAGAAAGGCCCATCTACCCTCGAGAGAAGGATAGACCGCACCAATTTCCCAAATTGGTATTTTTACATCATGGTACATACCAAATGGTCACTCATCTGTACTGGCCAGGCTCAATGTTGCTTAACTTTGGTGATTTGGCGAGAACCGGTGTGTCAACGTAATTTTGCCTGTATAAGGGCTAAATTCGTCTTAAAATGAATAGAAGAGATGCTGTTCAGAATATATTTTCTTGCCTTAATAGAGTACAAAACTGACTTTTCTGCTCCCTACTATCTCTTTGTCACAGAAGAGACGCTGTTAGTCTTTCTTTACTCTATCGTTATTTTCATAGCAGATGTATGATGAAGCTTCAATATATGCTCCGCCGCACCGTAATCCATTCACAACAAAAACTCGGTCAGTTATTACCGCTATCAATAGCTGCCCCATCCCGCTTCTTTCTCTCTCTATTTAAAACCAAACGAAACTTCTATGAACAAATTCTCTTTCCTAGAACTGCCCGTCTGTGGAACGCAATACCATAGGGCTGCTTCTCAATTGGCTACAACATGGTCATTGTTAAGTCCAGTGTAAAGAAATACTTGTTTAGCTGCTCTCTTAAATAATCGAATTTTGCTCAATCACTATTACCATTACCAATCATCTAGGTGTTGTCCATCTAAAACTCATTAATCCTTATCCTCGAGTGGCCTTTGGGCTTTGATAAGTAGTAACTCCTTAGTAAAAAAAAAACCTACCAAATTACTTTGTAAGGTAAAAATTAATTCGAAAACCGTCTAAAGTGAAAGTTAAAGCTTACAGAGGCTGATAAAAAGGTTTTTATGCAGAATATTTCATCCAAATTTTACCGGCAGTTTACATAAAAACGCCGAAAGGTGTCAAAACGTTGAACGAATGAAATCACAGCAACTTTTTTTTTTAATAACTGCTTAATAAGCGAAGCAATTATTTAAAACACACACACACACACACACACACACACACACACACACACACACACACAAACATTTATTTGTTACCACTGGTTTATTATTTCAAAAATAAAATATTTATCTAAATTTGAAAAAAAAAAAAAAAAAAAAAAAAAAAAAAAAAACACCAGCGAAAGCAAAAATCGTAATTTTTAAAAAATAGTTTTATATTTATGCAGAATACGGACGTAATGAAATACTAACGTTATTATTTAGAACCCCCATTTAAGATTAAAACATCTCATATTGTGTATATAGTTCATTAAAGCTATTACTTAATATCTCTAATTATATGAATTTAGGCATAGTTTGGAAATTTTATTTCTTTCCCCCCATTAGACAGTGCTGGGAAGAGTGAGGAAGTCAACATTCGCCCCGACGCCCCTGTCTTACTCCTCTCTAGAGAGGTTTGGGGTTATTTTGAGCCAACTGCTATTCATGGTGTACTAAGGAACCTCATTCACCAAAATGAGGCAGCCCTTCTTCGCTAGAGTACATAGAAGCAAGCAGTCCTGTTTTTTTAGTGCTCCTCCTCCGTTGACAGTCAATGCTGAAAGCCTGTCTTTGAAGAGAGAAAGTCACTAAAGATTGACCTGTCGACGTATTTCCTTCATATTCTTTTTGTAAAGGAGAAAGAAAAGGAAAAAGAATATTAATTTCCTAATATTAATTTGTCCGGATGGGATTTTTCTCGTAAAAGAAACTTAAAAAAATATATATCCAGAAAGAAAAGGAAAAGTTTTTTCTTCATATCGGACAAACAGACTTTGAATGAAGTAAAAAAAAAAAAAATTTTGTTACTTGATGTTTCTATTATTTTCAACCCTTTTTTTTCAAGTAAGCTGTCTATTTTCTATTTTGTCAGAGGAACTTGATAAATGTACGTTTCATTCCTCTGTATATTTCTTCTAAGCCCTTTTTATATAACTGTTACTCACGAACTTTGAAAGCTTCCGAGCTTTGGAAACAAAGGCAACTTTTAAATAAACTGAATTTAATCATCTTTCTGGGTTCTTTGATCATTTACTCTATTTAGCTATTGTTTCACAGCATTTTGCCTTTGCTATTTTTTTAAGTAATCACGCAATGAACGTAGATAACCAATTAATTGTCACCTTAAATAATAGCATGAAACTGTATATTCCACCAGACTAGATGAATTCTTGTTCTGGAATACAGTAAGACCAAGATACAAGTAAGTAATTTTTTTTTTTTTTTTTTTTTTTTTTTTAATTATTTTTTTTTTTTTTTTTAATGGAGAGTAGAAAACGCATTGTGGATGCGTTATCGGCAGCTCCTGTTACTCTCGCTTCTTCTTATTTGTCCCTCAGTCCTCATTTTTTAAATGAGTGATTTTTCTGACAAAGGGAGAAGAAAAAGCTGTTTTCTAGGTTGGCAGTATTTTTGCGCGAACAGTTGGCAGAGTTGGTGGAAATTTTCTGTTTCTATGTCTATCCTTGTAGCCATGTCACTAGTAAGGGTGCTGGAGGTAAACGTTTTGTCTGGGCTGACGTTATCCGCCTGATAGTCAGGGACCCGAACCTTGGATTAACCACTAAGGAGGCTGTCCTATCAGCAGGTGCAAAGTACTGGGGCTGCTGTATTGCCATTTGGTGAATGGAATCTGGACCATGCAGTAGCGTCTGGTGGGGCCTCTCGATGCCATACTAGTGGGTAATTGTTACGGCTTTACCTTATCATGTGGTACAAAAAAAAAATTCTTCGTTTCTTTTTCTCTCTTAGTTTCCCCTCTCTGTCCTGCTCTAAGTAAATCTGTCGACCTAGTCCACAAATTCCAAAATTTCATCATGACAAGTTTCAAGAAAAAATACACGATTAAACCCGGTTCTCCAACTTCCAACGTAGACCCCTACTACCATGTCTCCTTCTCCAACATCAGGGGTCTACGTTCTAACCTTCCAGAGGTTGAAACCCAATTACAGGAGACTAAACCAGACCTTTTATTTTTAAGTGAAACTGGCATTGGACAGGCTATTTCCCTTGATGAGTTTGCAATTACAGGATACTCTAACTTAACTTCTAAATCTGACCCCCAAGATCGCCATGGGCATGGAATATGTGCCTATATAAAAGATAGCTTTCCATGTGGGAGGGACATCTCCAGGGAAGATCCTAACTTACCCTATATGTGCTTCCGGGTTGCTTTAGCTCACACTACTGCATTTATATTTACTCTCTATCGCCCCCACAACAGCGGAGTTACTATCTTTCAAAGCATATCTGAGAAAATTGACCAAGTCCTTTCTACTTATCCTTCAGCTAACATTCACGTATGTGGAGACTTCAATGTTCACAACGTCGAATGGTTGACCCACTCAAACAAGACCGATGATGAGGGGAGGTTCTGTCATGATTTCTCCATTGCCTATGACCTCACTCAGATTGTTCAGGAACCTACCCGTGTGCCCGATAATGACGGCCAGTATGCGAGCCTACTAGACCTTTTTCTCACAACTTGCCCTGAACTATGTTCAGTTTCTGTTCTGTCGCCTCTTGGATCTTCCGACCACTCTGTTGTATCAATTAAGATAAAAATGAAATGTAATAAGTCACCAGACGTACCTCTTCATCGTACAGTATATCGATACACTAAGGCTGACTGGGATAGCTTCCGTACATTTATATCTGATCTACCTCTGCATTCCATGTTTAAAAAGGATGTGTCCTCTATAGTATTAGACCTAACTGAATGGTTAATTGTAGGTATTGACCATTTCATACCCTCTAAAAAGTTTCAGCAAAAACCTAACAGCCAGCCATGGTTCTCTCCAGAATGTGCTGCTGCCATTGCGCACAGAAATCACTTTTTCCACTGCTTCAAACGTAATAGATGTATGGAAACTAAAGCCGTTTTCAGGACTGCCAGCAACCATTGTAAGAAAGTAATAAGGAACGCAAGAGAGTTATATGCTCAATCTGTTAAGTCCAAAGTAGCTGAGCAGCGGCTTGGTTCCCACCAGTTTTGGCAAATAGCAAACAGAATCCTGAACAGAAGCGTGTGCTCCATCCCAACTATTATCAATGGACCTGAGGTAATCTCGTCAGCATCAGACAAAGCCAAACTCTTTGTCAAGAACTTTGCAGCTAATTCTACCCTTTGCGACCAAGACCGCCAACCCCCAATATTTCCTCTTGTATCAGAAAACACGCTACGTGATATACGTATATCTGTACGTGATGTTGCCAAGCTAATCAAAAACCTTGATTCCAGTAAAGCAACTGGCCCTGATGGTATTCCAATTATAGTACTCAAAAAACTTCAACCTGAACTAGCGCCCATACTTACAAAACTGTTTAAACGTTGTCTTAAGGAGAATAGTTTCCCATCTCCCTGGAAAATCTCATCAGTATGCCCTGTATTTAAGAATTCAGGTGATCGCTCATCCCCCTCTCAGTACAGGCCAATAAGTCTCCTGTGCGTCATGAGTAAGTTGCTAGAATCTGTATTAAATACAGAAGTAATCAAACATCTCAACAAAAATAACCTTCTTAGTGACACTCAATATGGTTTCCGTTCTGCTAGATCTACAGCAGATGTCCTTACAGTTATATCGCATAGGATTAGCAAATCTCTCGACGGTGGCAATCTTTCTAGGGCAATTGCTCTTGACATATCTAAAGCCTTTGATAGGGTATGGCATAAAGGTTTACTTCATAAGATCGCTAGCTATGGTATAGCTGGAAAAGTCTTCTCAATTATTAAATCATTTCTTTCTGATAGGTTCATAAGAGTAGTAGTTGAGGGGCAAAAATCAGAAGCTCACAGTATTAATGCCGGTGTCCCTCAGGGATCCATCCTGGGCCCAACTCTTTTCCTGATCTACATTAATGATCTTCCAAATCATATCCTTACATCATTTGTAGACATTTATGCTGACGACACTACCATTTATGGTACCACATCTAAGACAGTAAACGAGCAAGTTCTCTCCAATTCTCTCTCCTCTGATCTTGAGCACGTAGTACAATGGGGAAAGGAGTGGCTGGTTACTTTTAATGCATCTAAAACCAAGCTTCTCTCTTTACATCATCAACATTCTAATCCACATTTGTCATCAATTGAAATGAATGGCTCTCGTCTTCAGGAGGCCTCAAGTTTTGACAAGCTTCTGGGCTTGACCATTACTCCTGATCTTAAATGGAACACGTATATCAAATCTGTTGCCAAGGCCGCTGGAAAAATGGTGGGATCTTTCTATCGATCCAGTAGATATCTCACTGCTGATGCTATTCTCTATCTATATAAGAGCCAGGTACGTCCAAGGATGGAATACTGTTGCCACATCTGGGCAGGAGCTGCTAGAAAGGACTTGGCCTGCCTTGATAGAGTTCAAAATAGACTTCGTAGCCTCGTAGGAGATGTCCTTTTCTCCTCCTTGCAACCTCTATCTCACAGAAGAGATGTTGCGAGTTTGTCTCTGATGTATCGTTATTTTCATGGAAAGTGTTCAACTGAGCTTCAATCTATGGTCCCCCCTCGCCAAACTTTCACAAGAAACACTCGTCTAGCTGTAAACACTATCAATAATTTCCCCCACTCTTTATCTGTCCCTAAACCTAAACGTAGATTCCATGAACAAAGCTTCTTTCTTAGAACTGCACGCCTGTGGAATTGTCTTCCGTTTTCCTGCTTTCCGGCTGACTACAATATGGTTTTGTTCAAGTCTAAAGTAAATAAGTTCTTGATGAGCCGTTCCATATAAGTTATTAAATTTACCAAATTGATAATGTGGTGATGCCTTTGTAAAAAAAAAAAAAAAAAAAAAAAAAAGTAATCACGCAATGAACGTAGATAACTAATTAATTAAAAGTGCTACACTTTTAACATGAAAAAGCAATCTATCAAGTGTTTGAATTTTTTTTTCATCTATGCTCATCCATTTTAAACATTTTAAAATAAATTTTCAATCAATTTTTTAATTCTTTTTTTTCCTTTCATTAAATTAATAGAAACGAGGCTTTATATGTTACTAAGGTTATTCCTATGAGATCGAATATGTGGTGTCTTTTACCGGAGACGATATTTTCAATCAGACAGCAGACATCTTTATAGCTGCTAACACTTCACTGTCATTATTTATAGAAAAATTCAGTCTGAAATGAGAGAAAATTTGAATACTTATTAGACATTGTCTTTGAGTGTCTAAGGTTTCTCTGTTCACGAGTTTGTCAGGTCAACCTGGAATGGCGATACTTTTCCCTACAAGTAAAGCCTAAATATTCAAAATCATATCGTGTTCGAAGCCCAAATAAGATTTCCTCAGTATGGATAACCCACAAGGAATGGTGCACCTTTTCCAAGTGATGTTACCTCAAGTAATAGCACGAGTCTTGGTACTCTGTCAGACTAGATGAATTCTTGTCCTGGAATCCAGTAAGACCAAGAGACAAGAAAAATATGTAATAACATATTTAAGTGGTCAATTGGGGAGAGAAAAATAATATTCTCAACTCCAAAGGAGAATTTTAATAGAGTATTCGAATATCTATGTATCATATAGGGATCAAGTGTTAGCCCTTAAGGGAGGGGGGGTTGATTTTTAAGAACTTCAACTGAAGTAAAATAAAACGAGAGGAGATTCTAACTGATCAAATTTATTTCAACTGAGATTCATTACATTTGAATTATAAGTTTGTGAATATACTGTAAACAAAATCATAATGAATTCTTGTCTTGGAATCCAGTAAGACTAAGAGACCACAAGAAAGATATAACATATTTAAATGGTCAATTAGGGAGAGAAAAATTATTTTCTCAATTCCTTTACTAACTCAGTGTTTGAAACATAAAAGAGAACTTTAATGGAATATTCGAATATCTATGTCTCTCATACAGTGATCAAGTGTTAATCCCAGGTTGGGGAACCCTTGATTTCGGAGAACTTCGACTGAAGTAAAATGAAATAAGAAGTTGAATGCCAAATGAAGCAGCAAGTTCTGGGAACACATACCAGAAAGAATAATTGGAAATAAATCATATACCATCTGCTATGACTATGATTCCTACAGCTACACGCCTAGAAAACGGAGTTATTAACTCTGACAGTGATATGAAACAAAAAGGAGAAAGAAACAACCTTAGTAGAAGTTAGTGTCCTCCAATGATGCTGAGATAAACAGAGCTGATAGGGAAAAGATAACGAAATACCAAGGTCTAATGCATGACATGAAAAGAAACTGGAATCTTAGGATTCATCATTCCAGCAACTGAACCCATGAAGAAAAATTTAACAAAAAAGAAAAAAAAAATTTTTAAATGGTGGATCAAATGCATGAGATATAAACATTTGAACTTCAGATTTAGAATCTTAAATCCTATAATTGCTGGAATAATGGAGATTTTTCTAAGATTCGAGTCTCTTGGTTTGAATGTATAATATAGCGGACGAATGACTGGCCTTCTGTAAGATATATTATCCTTAGCTAAAACCAGCTGACAAGAAAATAAAAAAAAACCCAAAAAACAAAAAAGACAACAACAAAATAGAAAAATAAAAATAATAATAAATGTTTTTTTTTTTTTTTTGCAATTATAACTTGATAATTAATGGTGAGTTACACAAATACAATGGACAGGTTTCTGAAGAAAATCCATTTATTGAATTCAAATAATATCAAATTGACACTTCTCACATGGGGGAAAAACAAAGCAACAAACAGTCATTTCGATCCATTCATCCAAAATGACAAATTTCTATCGATATATGCAAGATATTTCGTTTCTATTTATTTATTTAAAATGTTATATTTCCATCCATTTTGGAATACTGCTATTTCTAGAAGTGGAAACTGTTATTTCAAACTTAAGCGTGACTAAAACAAAATCTTGTATATAATAAAAGAGGTGCGGTTTTTCCCCTCTATATCAAAATACCATAGGTTTTTAACAACAGATTGCACATAAAAATGTATTATATTTGTTATTAGCTATTGCATTATTTAGCTATAAAACGTTATTTCATACACATTATTTCGTAATACATTACATTTATTCCTAGGAGCGCCATCTCCATCATCGTCCTAACCTACAGAGAAAGTACTTCAAATTTTCCCCCTTCTTCAATAAGTCCTCTTATGATCCCATTCTACACCGCATGCATTTATACTTTTTCCTACTTTCCTAGGTCTAAGCCATCATTAACTGACTAGTTTAAATAAGTATGACAAAACAATGAAAATACTGTTTTAATCTTCAGTATGAGAGACCAATAAAAATTCCTCTTATGACCCCATTCTACACCGCATGCATTTATACTTTTTCCTACTTTCCTAGGTCTAAGCCATCATTAACTGACTAGTTTTAAATAAGTATGACAAAACAATGAAAATACTGTTTTAACCTTCAGTATGAGAGACCAATAAAAATTCCTCTTATGACCCCATTCTACACCGCATGCATTTATACTTTTTCCTACTTTCCTAGGTCTAAGCCATCATTAACTGACTATTTTTAAATAAGTATGACAAAACAATGAAAATACTGTTTTAACCTTCAGTATGATAGACCAATAAAAATTCTTTTTTAAACCTAAGCGTGACAGACCAAAATAATGCTATTTTAGGATGATGATAGACCAACGTAATTGACTTGGAGTTATGACTGGCTTTCAATTGCCACTATTTGAAAGAATGCCTCGAGCCTGCTGTTGGCCCACTAAGCCAGCAAGATAAATTCATAATTCTCATAAAAGTTTCTGATGACTTTTTTTTTTTTTTTTTTACTATTTTTCAAGAAATCTAAACAAGAGTCGGGAGTATGTATGTCGAAGAGGCACAATTGCTATGAGTTCATCAAAGCATATTTCCATTCAGATACTTATAAAACAGGTTCAGGGATGCAACATTATGGCGATGGGACAAAGATTCAAGCTTAGTCGATAGTGCCAGATTTGAGACTCTTTTTTAAACCCTGTCTAAGAGTGACGGATTAGTGGTGTCATAAGTAATTTTCTAGCACGGTAGAGGAAGCCCACTTCCTTGATGATAAGTTTTTAAATTTAGTGCTTAAAAAGACTTTCGTGAACATTTAAATTCAAATCATATTTCATCGATTATTTTATTTTTTATTCATATTTTATCAATTATTTTATTTTATTTTTTTATTTGTTGAATAAATTTAATTAGTTTTTATCGACTTTTATTCGTCAATCTAATAAAAAAAATTTTCAACACACGAGTGGGTGAGCTTTAAATTTGTAAAATTAGTAAAAACTTACCGAAAAATTATAAGTAATTCCATCCGTCCATTAATGGGAAAATTCAGGATAAATGCGCAGCAATTTACTATTTAATCTGAATAAATATATCTCACATTCATTAGATTAAAACCGACATCAGTAAAATGCAAATTCAAGATAAAGACCTAAAAGAAGTCACTGTAGATAAAAGAAATATTTGAAAAATGATAGTGAGGACCATAGATAGATATTTGTACTGGTCCGCTTTTTGACTTCCGAGAGATTATAAGAAATTTAAATAAAGATAACATACCAAACGCCTTTTCTCATTTATCAGACAAAATTCCCTCTTTAAAATGATTACTAGTAATGCAGTCAGTGTCCTTAGATACCTACAGTTTACTAATCCAGTAAAAAAAAAACAAAAAAAACCCTGCTGGTCGTATTTCTGTAGTCGCAGAGGGGATGTGTCAGTCAAAGTTTCCATTTTTTTTCTCTGCCATTGATGACATCTTACTGTTATTATAGTTGCTGTTGTTTTTGTTCTTCTTAGTCTTCTTCTTTTTTATCTTTTGTTGTTGTTATTGTTGTTGTTCTTCTTCTTCTTTTTCTTCTTTTTTCTTCTTCTTCTTCTTCTTCTTCTTCTTCTTCTTATTATTATTATTATTATTAGTAGTAGTAGTAGTAGTAGTAGTAGTAGTAGTAGTAGTAGTGACTCACCAGGAGCTTTCACACTAGCCATCATCAAAGATTTATTTCTGTCAGCAACCTGTGGTGTTCCTTGGAGTCTAAGTGGCAACAAGACTCCTCAGATTTTTAGTACTCTCCACCTCTTTCGATAACCTGTGACAAATGAGTTTGTGTTATGGTAACAGCCGTTTACTACGGATTTATTCCTAGCAGTGAAGATTGGTCTTCACTGGAATTTGGGGGGCAATAAGCCTCCCGAAGGTCTCAGTCTTCTTCCCACTCATCCCATGGAGGTCAAGTTAGTGTTTTCTCTCCTCAGTCTTTCACTCCTAGATCCGCCTCATTTAGTTGGCATGGCGCCAGTTTATGGTGGCACATACACAAAAGAAATAAAAAATGGAAGGGGAAAGAAGAGGCGCAAGAGCGTTAACTTACAATTATATAGTTTCAGTTTTCATGATTCCATGTGATGTCCCTTTGATCTTTACATCTGCAGCAGTTTCTATATGTCCGGTTTGTGCCTGTAGCTCCTGTGTGTTAGTCTCTGCATCCAAGGATTTTCCTTAATATTTTAGCCTCTTTCATTATTATTATCCATTGTATTTTCTCAGTCATCCCTATGATTCCAATCTCTCCCATTATCACTATTATTTACTCACTAGTAGTCAAACAGGCTGTCATCAAAGATTTCTCTTTGAGAACAACTTGTGGCATTCTCTGGAGTCTGAAATTTCCAGTACTCTCCATCTTTTTCGATAACCATTGAAGATGAATTTGCGTTATCATAACAGCTGTTTACCATTGACTTCTAGTTGGCGGCAACTATTGGTCTTCACTGGAATTTGAGTGGCAAGAAACCTCCTCAACGTTCCAGTCTTCTTTGCATTCATCCAATGGAGGTCTGGCTAGTGCTTTCTCTTCTCAGTCTTTCCATCCTCCTTGACCCTCCTTGCTTATTTGATATGGTGTCAGTTTTTAGTGACACATACAAAAAATTTTTTTTTAATTCAGGGAAGGTAGGGGTTAACTTACAAATATACAGTTCCAGTTTTCATGAATCCATGATACTCCTCTGTGTTTTACATCTGTAGCATTTTCTGCATGTCTAGTTTGTGTCTGTAAGTCATGTGTATTAGTCTCTGCATTCAAGGGTTTTCCCTAATATTTCAGAAGTTTTCATTATAGTATCCATTGTATCAGTCATCTCTCTGATTCCAATCTCTCCCATTCTCTTTTGAAAGGTTTTTGGTATTCTTCCTACTGCTCCTATTATTATTAGTGTTATTCTAACTTTCTTCATTTTCCATATTCCTTTGAGCTCTCTTGCCAGTTCAGTGTATTTGCTCCCCTTCTTCGACTCCTTGATCTTCACTTTGTAGTCTGCTGGGACGACAAAATCTACAATCTGACAGATCTTTTCCTTCTTGTTAACTAGTATAACATCCGGTTATCTCGCTTAGATGGGTTTATTCATTTGTATATCCATGTCCCATAGGATTTTGTGACTTTCATTTTCAAGTACTGCTGTCAGTTTGTGCTTGTACCACTTGTCTGTGTGTTCAAGATTTAGTTGTCCACATAATTGCCAGTGTATTGCTTTCCCCACTTGCTCATGTCTGTTCTTATATTCTTTTTTTTAACTAGGGACTAGTTTTCTGCATTCGCTTATGTGGTTTATTGTTTCATCTCTTTGTTTGCAGAGTCTGCATTTCTTGTGTCTTGTCGACCCTTACTTTTATGTGGTTGATTCTAATTGCATTATCTGGTGTGACTGTTATTAGGGATTCAGTTTCTCTGTATAGGTTTCCTTTTTGTAGCCATGTCCAAGTGCTTCCATTAATCTCATCTCTTGTCATCCTTATGAATCATCCATGTAGTTGTTTCTCTTCTCATTTTTATTTTCTCGTCTTATCCCTTGTTTCTTTCTGTTTCTTTTTTGTTTTTCAATGTCTTTTAGTAATTATTCTTTCAGTATTCTTTTAGTAATTATTCTTTCAGTATTCTTTTAGTAATTATTCTTTCAGTATTCTTTTAGTAATTATTCTTTCAGTATTCTTTTAGTAATTATTCTTTCAGTATTTTGCTTTATGTATTTTTCTCATTTTTTTCTTGTGTCATTTATGCAGTCTTCTATACTCACCAGCCCTCTTCCTCCATCTTTCCTTTTCACATAGAGTCACTCAGTATCATCCTTTGGATGTAGTACATTGTGCATAGTCATGAGTTTCCTGGTTTTCTGATCGAGATACCTCAATTCTTTTTTGGTTCAACTTATAAACGGTCCAAAGTAGCTTACTAGTGACACTGCCCATGTGTTTATATCTTTAATTAGATTTCTACTATATAGCTTTGTTTCAAAGAGTTTTCTTGTTCTTCTTTGGTGCAAAAAGATGCAGAAAAAGAATTCCTTTCCAATTTTCTCTTTCATTTCTATTGTTTTGATGGTGTCTGCTTTTAGAACCCCCAAAGTAGCTATCATGTTCACCTAGTGTCCTCATCTTCGTTTGGTTGGGTAGTATCATACCTTCCGTTGCTTCCAGTTTTCCCTTTCTCATGATCAGGAGCACACACTTTTCCATGCCAAATTCCATTCAGATATCCTAAGTGAAGCTTTTGATTGTGTTTATTAGCATCTCTAATTCTTTTTTGGTTTTTGCAAACAACTTCAGGTCATCCATGTACATGAGGTGGTTTATTATTTCATCTGTATTAGTGAATTGTATCTTGCTTAGCATTTTCTTAGTATTATAATGAATAGTAGTGGTGATAGGGAATCACTTTGGAAGATACCTCTTTGTATTTTAATCTCTGTTATGTATTGTCCATCAGCTGTCAGTTCAAGTCTCTATGTTTTCATTGTATTTTCTATTAAATTGACTATCTTGCCTGGTATTTTGTACATTCTCAGCCATTTAATTATCCATAATTGCAGGATTCTGTCATGTGCTTTCTTGTAGTTAATCCATGCCATGGCCAAGTTCTTTTTCCCTACTTTTTACCTCCTTCAGAATCCTTTGGTCTATGTATAACAGATTATGTGTTCCTCTTTTTCGTTTTTGGCATCTTTTCTTAGAAAGTAGTCCACGATTATGAAAGGAATGATAAATTTGTTCAGTTGTGCTGTTAGTATTTTCCACATTGTAGGTAAGCACGTAATAGGCCTGTATTTGCTCGGGGTGGGGGAGAGGTTCCTTTTTCTGCGTCTTTTTGTGTCGAAGTTGTTTTATCTTTGGTCATCCATTCTGGTACATGTGCTTCCTGGATACATCTTTTTAGATTCTGAATTTTTTATTTTTTATTTTTTTATTTATTTATTTATTTATTTATTTTATTTATTTATTTTATTTATTTTATTTATTTATTTATTTATTATTATTATTATTATTATTATTATTATTATTATTAGTATTATTATTATTAGTATTATTATTATTATTATTAGTAGTAGTAGTAGTAGTAGTAGTATTATTATTATTAGTAGTAGTAGTATTATTATTATTATTAGTAGTAGTAGTATTATTATTATTATTTTTATTATTATTATTATTATTATTATTATTATTATTATTATTATTCTTCATCATCATAGTACTCTCAACTTTTGGATGTTTTTAGTTGGATTTTTTTTTCTTGAGCTACAGGTCAATTCCTTTGACTTTAGACATTCAAGCTGTACCTTAACAATAGGCGTATTTCTTTACTAACACCCTTTTAATCACACGTTAACGAACATGACGTAATAAAGTTGTTTCAAATGTAGAATGAGACTTATAAGCAGAATGTTTACATACTTTTTAACAAGCAGAAAGTACGAATGGCTAGAGTATTTCGGTTACAATTTTCAAGAATTACTCCTCTTATGGGATGGTGAATATTTGAAGAAAATCTGAAAACATTAATGACACACCCTTATTCAATTTCGTCGGAATGACCCAAGTAAAATACTTTCTGAAGACACGAAATTAACAAAACAACAACGACGACGATAGAAAAAAAAAAAAAAAAAAAAAGCGGTACATGAATAAAATATCCACAAAATTATAATAAAAATGAATTCTCAATATGGCCCAAAATTTTAACTAAATATGACATACCTGAAGTTTAATTGCAAATATGCGATAGGAATGGTTTTATATTGTTGTTTTTCTAGTAATGTTTAATGAAGAAACATTTCCACTTAAAATCTATTTAGTTTAACACATGTAATCCGAAAAAAAAAAAATGTATAAAATTCGTAAATTGTGATTTTCACAAAATGGAGTCTTTCAGGATGCCACACACACACACACACACACACACACACACACACACACACACACACACACACACACACACACACACCACACACAAAATGTGTGTATGTGTATTGTGCAGATTAAAAATATTGTGCAGATTAAAAATATTTATAGATGCTTAATTCCCCTCACTTCTTGTGGTAATTTCGGATAACCTAGAGGTATGAAGAGAATATAAAGTGGAAATACGTGCATTTGTAAGATTTAAAATATTAAAGCTCCTTTACGGAAAAAGGTCGAGCCCTCTCCAGGGAATTAAGAAAAGCGGTCAACTAGCACAATGCAATTTTCCAACGTCAGTCGTTGAATACTTTTGTACTGTTTCTCACTGATTTGGCATTTATAGATACCTAATTTCCTTTATTTCTTGTGCTGATTTCTGATGGCCTGGACGTAGAATCACAGCTTATGAAGTCGAATCTCCCAACTGGTAGAAACTATCACATCCTATACTGAAGAGAACATAAGTTCGAAATACCTATCTGTAGGTTTAAAAATAATCGTCTATATTTATTTAAAAATATTATCATTATATAATAGATTCTCCCATCATGTTCGACGTATGAGGTTCTGACAGTAAGATTTTTCACTGTTTCAGTGGTGCTTGAATCGTTGATGACATTTCAATCGCGCTAGTGATTTGCATTGTAACCCACAGCAACAGCAGGTGTAGGTACTGGAAGCTTTTGATGAGTAGTTGCGTGCTGCCGTCTTTCGATTTTCTCTTACACTTGTGCAAGTGAGCAATTCTTGCGATTTTTAGCTTCAGTTTGACCCTTGAAATGATATTTAGCCTGTTGCATGGCCATCTCCCCTAAGCTTCTTAGCTGTATATTTACAGATACGAGGTTACTTTTCAATTTATCTTTGTATTTCAACAAAGTCTCACATCACTACTTACTCCATCAAGTTCACCATACCATTTTGGATATTAAATGGCACACACACACACACACACACACACACACACACACACACACACACACACACACACACACACACACACACACACACACACACACACACACACACACACACACACACACACACACACACACACACACACACACACACACACACACACACACACACACACACACACACACACACACACACACACACACACACACACACACACACACACACACACACACACACACACACACACACACACACACACACACACACACACACACACACACACACACACACACACACACACACACACACACACACACACACACACACACACATATTACATTTTCACCCCCAAACAGGGCACATTGCCACTTTGATGTAGGGGGCTACTATCAGGGACATAATCTACAGGGGTACTATGTGGGAGTTGGGAAGCAAGATGTCGGTTCACGTTACACTTGAATTTCTGCATGTCAGTACAGTTGGGGAAGCAGGAACCCGGAAGGGAATTCCAAAGTCTAGCGGTTGTGGGGGAAGAAACTACTGGAGTACCAGGCTCTCTTACATCTAGGGATCTCTACTGTGAAGGGGTAGGATTTAGCTGCTTGTTGGGTTTGTCGAGGGAGTACGAATGCTTGCAGTTTGTCGGAGCATTCACCGTTAAAGTACTTGTAGAACAGGCAGAGGGATGCTACATTTTGTCGATGGGGCAGAGGCTGAAGCTTAGATGATAGTTCAGGACCTATCAGGTTTTGAACCTTGACTATGAGTGAGAGACTAGTAGCAGATGCACCAGCCCAAATATGACAACAATACTCCATACATGGGCGAATGGTGGCCTTATAGAGGTACAGGATACTTTCAGGCGTTAGTAGCTTTCTAACATGGTAAACAGAACCTACCTTCTTCACAGCGGTCCTGGCAATGCTCTCAATGTAATTGTTACAACTCATGTTTCCTGTGAATCATTGTCCATTGCTATTGGTGGTAGAGAAGGTTTCTTGTAATTATTAAAGGAAACGAGTTTAGTCTTGGCACCATTGAATGTGAATTTTTGTCCCCATTCAACTACAGATCAGAGGTCATCCTCTAGTGTTTCTGCCATTTCTTTAGATATGTGTTCATTTGTTTTCCTGTCATGTCTATTATAAAGCGTGGTATCATCAGCATATATACCCATCTCACAGATAATTTTGTCAAGGAGGTCATTTATGAATATTAGGAATAATAGAGGTCCAAGGATAGACCCCTGAGGCACTCTCGCATTTATATCATATTGTTTAGATGTACGACCATCAAGGACAACCTGGATTTTTCTCTTATCTAAGAAGGATTTAATTATGTTTAGTATTCTTCCAGTGATACCGTATGATCTGATTTTCCTAAGAAGACCTTCATGCCTGTCAAAAGCCTTAGATATATCTAGAGCTACCGCCCTACTCTCCCTTGCTTTGTCCAGTGAATGGTATATATGTTCAGAGATTACAATTCGGATATCTGCTGTAGAACGGGCTTGCCTAAATTCATATTGTTCGTCGATTAGAAGCTTAGCATCTGTAAGGTGATGGACTAGAGCTTGGTTAATTATGAACTCAAATATTTTGGCGAAAAGTGGGAGAAGGCTAATAGGGTGATAATTTACTGGGTCAGTTCTTTCGCTAGAATTCTTGAAAACTGGTACCACAGAAGCGGTTTTCCAGCAGGCAGGAAAGCAAGATTCATTAAAGCATTTGTTGTAAAGTTTGGAGAGAACTGGAGCTACTTTGGCGGAGCACTTTTTTAATAGCTCAGCCGGGATGAAATCAAGTCCACATGCTTTTGAAGTGTCAAGATTTTTTATGATAGCATGCACCTGAGAATGGGTGATTTACAGATCATTTAGTGTGGCATCTGTCCGCAAAGGAAAATCTGGGAGGGGGTGGTTAGCAGGGCAAACCGACTGGCAAGCATGTTAGCCTTCTCAGTTGCTGAACAAACAACCTCATAATTGTTGGATAGTGGGGGAATTGTTGACTGCCCATTATTTACTATACTGTTGTAGATTACAACACGGGTTCCTAATTTCTGTGTTCGATGTGTTTTTTGGTGGTTTCAGTAAATTCTCTCTTAGCTGTCGCTATTTCTTTCTTACAGTTACTTCTAGCCTCTATATACTTCTGTCTGTTTGAGTTAGACTTATGTCGGTTAAATCTGTGGTACGCATGCTGCCTTTGCACAATGGCAGCTGCACAAGTAGAAGTAAACCATTGGGGAGAGTGGGGCTTGCTATAAAATTTGCTTCACTTGCTGTTTTGAACCATTCAGTGGTCTCATTTGTGCACTGTTCAGCAGGAAGTGAAAAGATATTTTGTCCTGGGGCGTCTCTGATGAGATCCCTGATGGCTTCCCAGTCAGCCTTTTTATATCTCGTTGTTTTGAGCAATGGCTCTTCAGTTTTAGCCCTAGAGTTTAGGGCGATTTCAACCATTATCACTGCATGATCAGCATTCCCAAGTGGGCTGTGGGGATTCGTAACACAATTGTCAAGAACTGTGGTCAGAAACAGATCTAGAAGTGGTGCATGTTGTTCTTGCTGGTCTGGGAAATGGGTTGAGAACATAACTATCTGTGATAGGGAATGAGATATAGAGAAGCTATGTGTTATGCTACCAGCTGCGTCTGTGTAAGTAGAAAATCCAAGTCAGTTTCTGTGGTGGACATTGAAGTCACCAAATACATACACTAGTGTCGAGGGAAAGTTCTGTATCTATGCTGCCAGAGACATTGTTTATTAGAGTACAGTCCTGGGTCGAGGGAGAGCGGTAGAGAAAATAAAAGTAACTAATGTTATGCAGCATGTTAAGTCTAAAGCACATAAAGGCTTGATCGTCCGATTCTAGTTTTGTTTTTCTAGTCAAGGGGAGGGTGTTTCGAATATAGACTCCAAGCCCGTGCATATGTCTGTCAGAGTCCTTACAGCAGAGTGGGAGATATCCGGGAATGTTTAAGTAGTTAGAGAGGATGGAGGAGTGTAGGTTAGTCTCACTTAGTGCTAAGATATCCAGGATGTTTGTTTGGAGAAATGCTTCGACATCATTTAAATTAGTTCTAAGGATGTTCGTAAATGCAAGCCTCAAAGGAGGAGGCAATTTGGTTTTGTTTGAGTTTTGTCCTGGTTTAAGCGTAATTTTAGATTGTACTGTCATTTTTTTTTTTTTGAGTTTCAGTTTAGGTAAGGGGTGCTGAACAAGTGGTTATGCAGAATACCAGACATGCTACACAAGTAGACCATTAGTTGACCTTCCATTTACTAGGATTGTGGTCTCAGGAAAGCCCACCGGGGATGAGGGCAGTGTCCCTTTCCATGCGCGACATGGTACTACAAACATCCCAATATTATTCAACTGTTGATGGAGCAGCCGCTCTAAGCGATACCAAAGAGTTAGGGCTCCTGTACTACCAGTTGGGAACAGCGGCCAGGTACTGTTAATCCAGTACCCTCAACCCATCAGACGATAGTCAACCCAATCTACTTGCACTGGCATTATGGCATTCAAGCACTCCCAAGTGCCTAGTTTAGAGGGATGGGATGTGTCGAGTGGAGAAAACGGCGTTCATTGCTCTAGTCAGGAAACAAGATCGACAACTGAGTGTTTCTGTCGAATCTCTGTGATTCGACCTCTATGCCTGGCTAATAGGCAAAGAAGGAGTATGGAAGGCAGGCGATAGACAGAGCCTATCTTCTCCTTAAGCAGTTTAGGTTTGCAGACCGGTAATTTCATCAGCTCTAGGAAGGTTGTCATCCAAGACTGGAGAGGCCTCCCTCCCTTTAGGTTTAACTTCAGAGTTTTCCTTCTCCTAAACGGATGACCTGGGAAGATCTATGGGTCCATCAGCACCGAGAGGATTTGCCCCATGCCTGAGTCCTAATCCAGGTATTTCTGCGACCCCACGAGGGTAGTTAATGTTACTGGGTTAGTTTGTAAAGGTTATATATTTACTGAAAAATTACACTCCTCAAAGTGATTAAGAAACATTGCTATTTTATTGTTACTGGGGGTGAGTAAAGGATCATGCAGTGGAAGCAGCTATATTTGCAACAGGTTTGTTGGAAGGAGTTAATATTTTTCCTTTAAATTTATAATTAAATTTTTTTTATGTTGGCTTAGGAATAGGATAACGCGTTACAAAGTGGCTTGATATTAAGAATTAACGAAAAAAATTTATTTCCCAAGCTCTGGATATTTTAGATGGCAGGAGGTTTAAGATGTATATTCAATGTAGATACAAGTAACATCATTTTTGATATGAAGTACAATATATTACAGGTATAATTGGAAGAAAATTATAAGCTATGGCGTATTCAGTATGTATAATAAAGTAAATAGATATATGGGCAGATTTCCGGTAAATGCAAATATATGGAAGTTGTAGGTATTAAATAAGTTTCACTTCTAATGAAAATATCTTGGGCTTT
Organism: Euprymna scolopes; assembly: GCF_053919585.1. NCBI lineage: Eukaryota > Metazoa > Mollusca > Cephalopoda > Sepiida > Sepiolidae > Euprymna > Euprymna scolopes. Next base: position 23,043,590 of record NC_136524.1, on the reverse strand, counting down.
CGTTTAAAAATCATGAAGTTGTATTTTGCATTACAGAGTATCGGTTCAGTTTTTGTATTTATCATTGCAAAACTAAGAAAGAGACAGCTATTGCTATGTAATGTAGATTGCTGTAAATCTAAGTACAGACTATAGCTAGTAGGTATCTACCTGGATAAGAATAAACAAATGCATGCCTTAGAGGTAGATGTTTAGTGATAATGACTTCCAATCGATCAGCATACGAAGGTTAAGGGCTGAGATCTAACGATCCCCCTCCAAAGGCGTGTGTAATGTACGAGTGTTAGTGGCAGCTTGGGGGTAGAGCAGATCGTTAGTTTTCAGAAGAGGATAAATCTTACAGAATATAGTAGAATAAATTATTAGAATTTAGAGTGTCAAGTAAAGTTTAGTTAGAGAAAAAAATAAAAAAATTTTTTTTAATTCAACATGCAAATCAGACAAAGGCAGTCGTCTTGGAGGTAAAGTATATATTGGATATACATAGAAAGCAAGAGGGGGTGTTTGTACTGTAATGACAGAAACTATTAGTGCATAGCGTGTCGGAATTCGTAGTTAAAGACAGTCAGTTAGGTCAGGCACAAAGCATTGTGTATCTATTCAAAAATAGTCTTAGTGATGTATCTAAGATCACTGTATATTTCAGATACAAATATAATTGAAAGTAAGACAAACTATATTCAGTGGTTTGATATAGATAGCAAGAAAGCCACATTTTTAATACAAGCAAGCTTCTAGTAAAAGTGCTAATAAGTGTTAATTTTGAAAATTCATTTTTATCCTAACAAAATGTATACGTGCTGATGATTTCGTTTAAGAATCAGGAAGTTGTATTTTTCATTACAGAGTATATATATATATATATATATATATATATATATATATATATATATATATATATATATATATATAATCATTATATATAATCATTATATATATATCATTATATATATATCATTATATATATATCATTATATATATATCATTATATATATCATTATATATATATATCATTATATATATCATTATATATATATCATTATATATATATCATTATATATATATCATTATATATATATCATTATATATATATATATATATATATATGTATATTATTTTTAATAAAGGGTTTAGGCTCATTACCGTTGGGTCCCAATTTCGAATCTCGCTACATACAGCCACTCTGATGAGTCGTAGATGACGAAACACGTGTCAGTGGATGATTCCATTTTAAAAATAATTTTGAGATTTAGTTTTGAAATTCCTGAGTTGAACAAGATTTTTAAAGGTAAGTCTTTAGTTGGTGGTCTAATATATATATATATATATATATATATATATATATATATATATATATATATATATATATATATATATATATATATATATATATATACCGCTCCCCATGCGGGGTACCAAGTTGGTTAAAAGGGAAAATTATTCCCAACTCGCATTTAGGTAAAAATGCACTTTCGTAAATAATTGAATTAATTCAAAACATATGGCTAAAACCAAAACAAAAACAACATCTATATATATATATATATATATATATATATATATATATATATATATATATATATATATATATATATATATATATATATCATGATGCAATGAATTGTAGAATAATGTATTCAGTCAGGAACTTGCTATTTTTTTCATATCTCTTGTATGTTCATTGAGTCTTTTCTCTAGTCCACGTTGAGTTTCACCACCGTATATATATGACGGCACACATATATAGGTCATATCATATATATGGAGAGAACAAACCAAGTCATATCGTTACGTTTCGTCTGTATTTCAAAACTTCCTCGGGAATATTAAATTGAAGAAAAGAAAATACCAGTACAATATTTGAAAATACACTAGTTGTGAACAGGATATCTTTGTTCTATTTTAGTCTATTTCAGAACGAAAAAGTCGTTGGCATTTTAAAATATGTATGGCGTTGTAGAGTGGAGTGAATGAGATTGTGTTAAACGTCATATAGGTGTTCACAAATTTAAAAAGATACGATGTAATTTATGTTATTTTTGGTATAAATATAGCCGTTATAATTCCAATATGGATGCGCAATTGAAATGAAGTGAGTGTTTTTTGTTTTGTTTTGTTATTTAGTAACTGATTAATAATATTTTTATGGCGCAAGTGATTTAAGATGTGGTTAAATTTAAATTTTGTTCCTTTAATATGAGTTTACTTATTGAAAGTGGAAAATTGTAGAAACGCGCTGTTTAATTGTCGTTGGGTTTGCAATAAGCGTTGATTCAAGAAGTTTTCGTCGAAATTTATTTAAAATAAATATGGAACATACAACATTGTCCTGATATATATATATATATATATATATATATATATATATATATATATATATATATATATATATATATATATATATATATATAGCATAAGCCTGATGAATCCTAGCATGGATGAAACGCGGAATATTCTGTGTAGCTTAATCGCCATATATATATTTTATAACTTACTATATATATATATATATATATAATGGGCGGAAGTCTCTCGAGAGCTTTTTCAGCTATCATCTCATCAGGAGAAAATCGATAGCGTAAAAATAATAATATTATGTCGAAAGTAAAGAGTTCTGATGGGGAACTATTGAATTTGCCAAAAATTACGTGGACACTAAAATGAAGTTTATTAACGTTTAAAAAACGATTACAATATTGGCACAACGAGGGGGGAAATTTGAATCGTTTTTTAAACATTAATAAACTTTATTTTAGTGTCCCCGTAATTTTTGGCACATTCAATAGTTCCCCATCAGAACTCTTTACTTTCGACATAGTATTATTATTTTTACGCTATCGATTTTCTCCTGATGAGATGATAGCTGAAAGAGCTATCGAGAGACTTCCGCCCATTATATTTAACACTGTATTTAAATTCTGTACATTTATATATATATATATATATATATATATATATATAAATACTTGATCGAAACCAAAACGTAAAGACAGTGAGTAAAGTACGATAACCATTAGGCCAGCTTGACACGTCTTTAAAAAGACTTTGCAAACCTACTTATTCTAAACATAAGGAATCTGTCACGTGAACGCTTCAGGCATGCGCATTCATGAAAAATTTCCGCATCTCTCAATACCCCATATACCAAATTCCAAGTCTACAGATCAAAAGTTTGTTGAGTATATAGGTTGAGAATCCCCCCCCCCCTCTCTCTCTCTCTCTCTCTCTCTCTCTCTCTCTCTCTCTCTCTCTCTCTCTCACAGTCTCACTCTTATAGATATATAGATTAATAGAAATAATAGTATTGTTTCATTGCAGACTGATACCAAATCTTCATTAGGGCATTTTTTTTTTTTTTGCTAATAGACAACAAAGCAAAAGTGGCAAAAAAACAAAAAACAAAAAAAAACAAAAAACAAAGGTGCTTGTTAAGATCGAGTCGACGGATCGATTTTTTTAAATGTTTTTTTTTTGTTTTTAGTTTTTTACAAAGGAGTCACTATTTATCAGGGCCCGGAGGCCACTCGAGGATAAGGGTTAATAAGCGTGCAGTGGTCAATGGGACAATGTTGTAATAATCGTTAGTAGTGGAAATTTGGTAAATTGGATTACTTAAGAGGAACGGCTCATCAAGAACTTGTTTACATTGGACTTGAAGTCGACCGTATTATAGTCAGCTGAAAAGCAGGCAAAAGGAAGAGAAACATACTCCTATAGGGCATTTAAAACCATCGACTTTAATCAGCTTTTCAATAAATTCACTAAACGCAATTTTTAATTCATCTCTCGTCTGAAGACGACTCATGAAAGTCGAAAACGTTCGCAACTACGGCAATTTTATTTTTTTTTATACTCAAACAAAACGTTCGAACATTGGCCCACCTAATAGAAAAAACGGATTTTTAGGAGTTTTAATGCTTTTAGGGCACAACCTAAGATAATAAATAATTCCATACAAGCTTCTGAAATGACAAATGCAACAACTTCATAAAAGGTAACACAGAAAAGGTTTATTAAGGAGAATGTTCACCGGGTGATATGTTCCTGGTCAAAACCTGGACTCCGGCTACCTGATGCTATCACGGTAGTTATTCTCAGTGGAATCGTCAATACCGGTAGAAATAACACCGAGGTGGAGAGAGCGAAGAAAAGGGGTCCGTTTTGTTTGGTGTCTCTCTCTCTCAGTAAGGAAGAGTTCTTATTCTTCAAACCGGATGCTGGCCGATTTCCTTAGGGTGAAAGAAAGGATCAATGCGCCGCACCCCTGATTGGTCAATATGTGGCCAAATCGCACAGGGGAGAGGCATTAATTCGTGAAAGAAAAAAGTTCTATTTGTTTCTGCTACAGATTGCAAAAGAAACAAACAGGAATTATCCCTATTCTTCAATGAATCATGCGTATTTGTATCTTAATCTTTTATGAGAAATTCAATTTGCACACTTATTTTAACATTTTTAATTTTTTTTTTTTTTTGTGCTAGAGTAGAAAGTCTAAACTGATGATATGAATGAAATATTGGTAAACATTATTATCTTATAAAATAATAAAACGAAATAAAGATATTATCTTTGATAAAATTCATAATGAAAAATAATATTCCACCAAATCCATATTCGATATATATCGATTTTTAGTGATATGAGGCGTATATATTTTTTAAAAATATTTTCTATAATCGACAACTTGTTTTTCGTGTGATCGAATTTAAATAAATAAATTAATTAACAAAAAAAGAACTTTAAAATAATTAAAAATTTAATTTGAAATACAAATATGAAAGTATGCTCAAAATAATTACTATTTGCATGTATGATGGCGGTGGGGTGGGAAATATGTTGGAGGGTCGGTATAGCCTCATCAGGTTGTAGTCATGGAAGATGACGACCGCTCCGAGCCCAGCATTTATGCTAATTGTACTCGGAGGGAGGAGACATGGACACGTCAAATTTCAGTTATTTAAGACCTCCCACCCCCTCTGAATAAATGAGAGCACACTTTTATTTATTTACTTACTCTTAAAGCAAGATGCGACATAAGGCTGAAAAGTGGGGATAGTTGGCTCCCCAGGGGGCACTCTAACTGCGTACAAAGTTAGGCAAATGATAAGTTCCAAAGGTTAAACAGTTTTCACACACACACGCGCGAGCGCCCCCCCACATACTTTTATATATAAATCCAGGCTTGAGATATTCCAAAGTAGGAACTAATAAACTTAACAAGGTTGTTAGATAGTGCTCGATAACAAGAGCAAAATAAGAAAAAGAAAAAAGTCAGTTTTTTTCTTTAGCGTCAGATGTTTCAGGGTCGCCTAATGAAGTCTCATTGACTGAAACAAATGGCTGTTTGTAGCGACCAAATGTAACTGTTTGTCTTCTTATATATATATATATATATATATATATATATATATATATATATATATATATATGTTTTAAGAAAAATAGAAAAACCGAATGAAATTATTAAAAAATCAACGTTTCGTCCTTATTTCAGAGGACATCTTCAGGATAATTGAAATAAAAATGTCGGGAAGGACAAATAAGGACATGGGTAGGATTCAAAACTGTCTTTTTCGCACGATCTATGACTTTCTTTTCTTACATTTTTATTTCAATTATCCGTAAGATGTCCTCTGAAATAAGGACGAAACGTTGATTTTTTAATAATTTCATTCGGTTTTTCTATTTTTCTTAAAACATAACGTCAACCACCGCTGGTATTTTTTCATTCCTTATACACACACACATATATATATATATATATATATATATATATATATATATATATATATATATATATATATTAGACCACCAACTAAAGACTTACCTTTAAAAATCTTGTTCAACTCAGGAATTTCAAAACTAAATCTCAAAATTCTTTGTGTTCACAGAGCTAGGATCTGTATCTTGGAACGGTCGGAGAAGAAAAGTGAGGGCTTTAGCCGGCAAGAGAGTCTCTCCGTCGGCGAACGAGTGCCAAAGAACTGATTGGGCTGACGGAAAGACTTTCTCTCCTGCCGGGCCTCTAATTTTTATGGACAGCTAATTCTTCCTTCACCACTTGGAGATTGCCAGTTCTTCTTATCTTCTCTCTTTTCCTCCTTCTTCTTCTGAAATTTTCTTTTGTTTTCTTTGTTTTTCTTTCGAAAGAATTCGGGTATTGGTTAATGTATTTCCTAGAGCTACCTCTATCGTGTCAATCCGGAGAAAACAAACTTGTCAATTGTGATCTTTTTCTGCTTTCTTATTGTTATTGAGACTAAACTGACGGGGAAGGGGATAACCCCTTTTTAAATTCTTTTTCAATATAAACAAGTGGTCGATTCTGCAGATAACCCTCGCTATAGGCCTGTCCAAAATTGCCATTCTCATGTAATATTAAGAGATTTACTTTTCGCTTATCCACAAAAAGAAAACATACTATCGTCTCTCCAGACATCTGGAACTTTTAACAGTGTCAACCAAGTTTGCGCAGCAAGGCAACCTGATGTTGCCCCGGCATTAAAATAGCGTTACACTAATACCAAAACATGTGACGTCAGCAAATAAAACTAGACTTAATGAACAGGTCTTGTGGTTACGAAGGTTACGCTCATGTATAATTTTCTGTTGCATAGGTGTAAAGGTCATGTACACCTGTTGATCTTTGCCCTTGTCGGTATTTGCTTCCAACATAAAACGCCAAGCAAGCAAACTCAAAGCTATGATCTTGTGGTTTCGGCAATATCATTTATTTAATCTCTCTCTCTCTCTCTCTCTCTCTCTCTCTCTCTCTCTCTCTCTCTCTCTCTCGACAAGATTTTTAGATCGTCCATCTTGCATTCCATATATCTAAAGTTTCTATTTTTCGTCTCCAGTTTAATCAAAAGGACATATCTTTTATCATCACTGTTCGTTTTTGGTTAGTTCTCTGATTTTCACAAAAGCTTGCATTAAATTACATTACGACAAACAAGAAAACCAATAAATAAATGTGTAGTAAATTAGAAATCTATGTGCGAGACGAACGAGTATTTTTTTCTTCTTCGTTTGGTTTCCTTTTTCTTTTTCTTTCCGTTTTCATGGCATTTTTTGGCGTCGGATAATGGAGACGCGATTCGAACGAACTCTAAAAAGCAAATGGCTTTAATTGCTACCTTTTTTTTTTTCTCAGCTTCATTAGGATTCATTTTCTTCGTCACTCCCAAAAGCAAGAGGTTTTCATAGAAACATGTAAACTCAAAATATTTTCCAACCAATCAAAAAATCGGTGTGAAATTAAACAAGTCTATAAGAAGAAAAGTGGCTTAGTAAATAGAAATTCATACTTCTTCTGGGTGATTCTTGCGATGCGTCTCGACTCATCAATAATTCTGTAAAACTGAAATGGGACATACTGAGATTCCTTTTAACTTACTGATATATCTCCAGTGAACATAGCCACCCAGAAGGTAAACTCTCTCTCTCTCTCTCTCTCTCTCTCTCTCTCTCTCTCTCACACACACACACACACACACACGCGCGCGCGCGAACACACACACACACACACACACACACACACACACGCACGCACGCACACACACACACACACACACACGCGCGCACACACACACACACACACACACACACACACGCACGCACGCACGCACACACACACACACACACACACACACACACACACACACACACACACACACACACACACACACACACACACACACACACACACACACACACACACACACACACACACACACACACACACACACACACACACACACACACACACACACACATAACTGAATTTAAAACGAACTTTCTGAAACTATTGTTTACTTCTTATTCAAGAACTATCAAACTTCTCAACAAACTTTTGCAAATGACAAGAAGAATCGACCGGCTGCATCGACCTGGTCAGTTTGCTTTTCATTGTTGTGTCTACTTTTCGCTCTGCCAGAGTTCTAAATTATGTGAGAATAAATTTCTCAAACCATGTTTCCATGGAAAGTAGATTGACTCAAGAAATCCAAGTCTAACTTGAACAATCTGCTGCGAACACAGACCCCACAATGTTAAAAGCATACCACCACAAATATCTATTATTTTTTGTGGATGTTACGTATTATTAGTTATAGTAGTTGCATAAATACCATGATGAAGAAGTTTATTTATTTATTGACTAGCTTGGGGGGGGGGGTGCTAGCCGAGTCGTAAAATACGCTTAAATATATTTCATGCAGATTTCGTATTTATTATTACAAAGCCAATGCTCTAATGAATATTATATTGTATCTAATATATAGTACAGATTTCGGTAAATGTTTCGTTTAGGTCCACCGCCACAATTTTCTTAAAAATGACGACATTTAAAGGTTTTCGACTATGCTGAATACGAAAATCGCATTGAAATGTTGCAGAGATAAGTAGTTATCAAGATAGAAAAAAATGCATTATGCACGGTAATTTTGGCGGCCATTTTTTTACGCGCATGCGCGCGCGCCTCAAGCATTCAGAATTTTACACGAAGGAAAAAAACCAAGATGGCCGCCAAAATTACCGTGCATAATGCATTTTTTTCTATCTTGATAACTACTTATCTCTGCAATATTTCAATGCGATTTTCGTATTCAGCATAGTCGAAAACCTAAACATGTCGTCATTTTAAAGAAAATTGTGGAGGTGGACCTAAACGAAACATTTACCCAGATTTCAAAAGTTAAAAAATAAAAAAATAAAATACGATAAAAATGACTTGGGTGCTATTAGCTAAAATCGAAACCAAAACATGTAGCTCTTCGGCTGCGTTTCCTACCGATGTAGCTCTCTAAAGATAGATAACAAAGATTTAATATTAAATGGTTTGAAGAAATGTAGGTACGTGCAAAATGATTAGGCGATGCTTAAAATGTATAAACATTTTTACCTCTCCTTTTACTTAAAAATTCGCCAAAAAATCCGTGAACCAACCAATTTTAATTAAATTTTCAGTACTTATCAAATAATGATCACGAAATATAAGGAACCATTATTTTCATTTAAATTTTAGTGGGAATGTATTATTTTGTTTAAACAAAAAAATACCTTTACTAAAGTTATAGTTTTCAGTAGTAACCAATATGCATTAATTTAATTTTGCTTTTCTTTTTAATTAAAATAAAGTATCATAAATTATAACAATTAAAAAAAAAAAATTTTTACAGGAACATTACGAAAAAAAAATCTGTATTAGTGAATTCAATATAACTCGAAGAAAAATTAATTTTCCGAACTATAGATATTATCATTGAATTAAGTAAATGTTTATTTAATATTTTCACGCAAAAAAAATATAATTGCAAAAAAATATTTTCACTTTTTTTAATTACAGGTTTCGCATATTTTTTATATGTGTGATTCTAATATTTTCCTTGCTTGCATGAATGTGAAACTTTCGGCTTAACATAATTGTTATATAATCTTGAAAAGTAAAATTTTTTTTTTGATTTAAAAGCAGGAACATAGAAAAATAATTCAATTAAAAATTGGTAAAAATTAGACAAACGTTCACGATATGAATATACGGATGCACATCTTTTAGAAAAAAAAAAAGAAAAGAGAAACAGCACCCCTACCTCCCTTTAACTACCTGACGCCATTCTCAGGCAGCCTTTCGACTGTCTTGAATTTTGGTCTTCCGTATTATCAATGTGACAAGGACTTTGTTTTTTTACAGTGGAACGAAGCGAGAATCTACAAACATGGTGTTTGTAGAAACAAGCTGTTTTTTTTATTACTTAATTCAATATCTTAGGAATTTACTAATTATCTTTGAAATAGACGCAGAAAACTAATATTTATCTTTCAAAGGATTTTTAGAATGCATTTATTTAACTTCGAAATTTATCTGAATTAGTTAGCTTGCTGTGAAAACATTTTGTCATAACTTTTTTTTTCACGTGTACAAATATATTTTTTTCCTTTTGAAATTAACTTTAGTCTTTAATCTTTCAAATACAATCAAAAGTAGTCGGAAACCTACAAAAAAAAATATCATAAATCAGCTTCCAAAACTATGTCCCCCTATCTTTATTCGGCCATTTTTTCCCATACCTAAAGAAATGAATTGAATTTTGGCATGGGGATGAGGCAAAACATTTTATTAATACATTTAAAACGATTTTTTAAAAGAAAAAAAAAAACACAGAAAGAAAAAGGAATGCCTAAAATTATTCAAAGCTAAAAACAATCTCATCAAATTTTAACAATTTTAAAGAATTAGATAGTTACCTCTCCTGGAGCCCGTCGCCTCCTCGTAACTGGAAATTGTCAAAATGGTTGCGTCGCGATCGGTATCATTAAAATTTGATGTTCCTCTGTAAATAGAAAAACTAATTGATCAAATTAAGCGATTTATTTATGGGAACTTTATTCCATAACGGGTACGTACATCATAGAGATGTTTCTTTATCTTTATTTTTTAATATCTTTGCTAAACTGCACTAACATCATCGTTTGTTTTAACGTTGAAAAAAAATCTTAGTACTTGATTTTAAAGTGAACGTAAATCCGCAAGAGCCAGTAGTGTAGTGGATAAAGTACTTTGTATTAATCCAGTTGTCAGTTTAGGCGTTGAAGGTGCAGCAGATGAGTTTGCAACATGCACAAGCAGGCTCGAATTCTTGCGGCTGGAGATGTTGAATACACTTACTTACCTGGCTTATCCAATCAGAAGCTAGCTCTCAGTCACATGAGCGACTTTATAAAAGCTTAAACCTGCAACACACACGCTCTTTTTTTCTTCCGATGTCTTAGACGTAGAACAATTCCACGTGGAATGGGCCTGTCGCCCCCAACTTCTCACTTGGGATACACACAAAGACTTACTCAGCCTACGGGCTCGAGTTTCAACTATGACGTGAAAGCAAACAAGCTAACATGGCTACCTCCATGTGTGGCACACACACACACGTACTCTCTTTTTATCACGAGACTCTCGTCTTGTCTTTCCAAACTACATTTTGGCGACTTTTGATGTGATAAGAAAAATAATATATTGTGGCTACACACCACTACTACATACATTAACATGCCCGAACAACATTCTCTTTCAACAAGCCTGTATAATTATCAACGTCTCCACACGGCTGAATAGAGCTGAACGGGAAAAGATAACAAAATATCAGGACCTAAAAAATGATCTAAAAACAACATGGTCTCTGAAAGAAATAAACATTATACCGGTTGTGATAGGAGCAACTGGTTTAATAAAAAAGAATCTTCATAAATACTTAGAAGCAGTCCCTGGAAGACCAAGCTGTGACGAAATACAAATAGCAGCCATAAAGGGAACAGCGTCTATTCTTAAGAGAGCCCTCGGATATAAACTTAAATCGTAACGGAATCAAGTGTTAGCTCCAGGAGTTAGCTCCCTTGATCTCTTAAAACTTACCGAAATAAGCGAACACTTTCAACAACTAACCCTTTCTCTATTCAGCCTGTTTCCTTATACATTATTCTTACTAACGAAGATAACCAATAAAGTTGTTTATTAAATGAGATCTCTTTTCGTGTCTTTATTGCTACTAAAAAGGTTAAGTCCGCAGTGTGGGCGACACTTAAAAGACAATTGCGAATTGATTAGGTCGGAACGATACCATGCTACCCTTCTGGATTAAATAAAGGCTTTCGTTAGAAATTATGTGCAAATTCCTGAGTTTGGCAGAAAAATGCCCGAGTTCGACAAAAATATACACCGAAAGAGAGTCAAAGGTTACATCGACCGACACATTGTAAAAATAACACTCAAGATGAGAACAGTAGTTTGAAAAATTCAAACAATACAAATGAATGTAATTGATTTATCATTTTGTTATATTATAAACGAAACTGAGGTTTTAAAAAGGTAGGTGTTGCTGAGAACAGAATTATTTGTTTTAGTCATTAGTCTTGTTTTATGTTACAAAAAAAAAAAAAAAAAAAGAGAGAGAGAGAGAGAGAAATATTTCGAATACGTGATTTTTAAAGAGAACTTAATCGATTTACTTTCTTTGTTTTACGTTAAACAAATACGGTCGTTTAGGTACGTAATTATTGGTATTCGATTTGCTTTTTCAGAAATGGAAGTGGTCGTTATAAAGGAAAGTTGTCATTGAAACTTATTTATGTTTTTTTTTTAATGAAGGAAACGGTCTTCGTATTGGTTTCTTAAAATCTAGTTTAAAAGGAAAGTTCTCGTATTATGTACTCGGTCCGTGAAAGAGAAATCTTTCTTGACAGAGGCAATTTTAATTTTGTTGCAGTCCATTGACCCAAATCGGGAGGAAGGGGAGAATTTCGTCACAGTAAAGAATGGGGATAGGAAGTAATAATATGAAAATTAAGAGTACCCCCCATCAAAAAAAAAAAAAAAAAGAAGAAGAAGAAGAAGAAGAAGAAGAAGAAGAAGAAGCCGTTAAGTAAATGAAATGGAAACAGCTATTTTCATTCAGAAATGTAATATTTAATTCCCTGACAAATAATGCAAGTAATAAATTGTTTGCAATCGTAACAGTTATTTCCCTTTGATTTATTATAATTATTAGCATTCCAGCCCGGCGTTGCCCGGGTGTTTGGAGGTGTATGTTGAGCAAAAAAAAAAAAAAAAAAAAGGTAAATTTTTTAAAACTTTGACTCCTATTATGACCCCTTAACATGTATTATTTTGGGCTCAAATCAAGTTATTAAGTTAGATCCATGGCCAAGGAATCTATATCTAAAATTTCAAGTGTTTAGATCAAAAATTGTTGGAGGAGTTTGGTAGAGTTCTCAAAGGTCAAATCGTTGAACTTTGACTCCTTAACAGCCAAATGTCTAGCCAAAAACCGATTACAAAGATTTTCCCAAATCTCAGTACTTTGTATATCAAATTTCGAGTCTGTAGACTGAAAATTGACAGAATTATTGCGTTGGAAAATGTACACAGACACACACACATGTTCACTTTTATATATATAATAGATAGATAGATAGATAGATAGATAGATAGATAGATAGATTAAGCATTTTTTTCATTAACGTATGATTCAAAACAGAATATTCCCGAATGAAATAATGTGGTTGTTTGTACAAAAATCACTGATTATTTTGTTGCGATAGTGTAGTTTGATATACATTGATTTGTATATCAATGAAGCTTCGCCCTCCAAGAAAACGTCCTAAAAAGACTAAAGTCAGAATATAGAAACTCGTACGAACGCTGACAACAATCCCCTCTTTTTCTTTTTTTTTTTTTTTTTTAATTACAAGCTATTTTAGCATGAAATATAGTTGATGCGATGGAGACGAAAGTTGGACTTGGGAAAATTGAAAGCGTCGCAAAAGAGAAAGATTAAACGTTTCGCGTCGAATTTTGAAAATTGACATTGTCGAGAGATGGAAAGATTTAAATGTGATTTTTTTAAGTCAGACTTTTTTTTAATCGTGGTCATATAATGAAGAATTGCGATTCTACTGTCATTTTTGTGTCTGAGAAAGTAGTAAAGTCTAGTGGTGTTTGAGATGCTAGTAAAGCCCAGCAGTGCTTGATGGACTAATAATGTCTAGTGGTATTTGAGAGGCTAGTGGTATCTAGCTGTGTTCGATGGGCTAGTAGTGCCTAGCGGTGTTTGAAAGGCTATGAGTGTCTAGCGGTGTTTGAAGTTGATGCGAATGTCGCTCTGGACACGAGGTTATAAGGTGATTTTAAGGATCATAAGAATGGCTGTAGTTAAATATACATTGATTTGTATATCAACGAAGCTTCATCCCCTCTCAAGAAAACGTTATAAAAAAACTGAAGTCGAGAGGGCAGGGGAATCGAATTCTTAGGACCGAACTGAACAGGTCGGAATGTAGAAAGTCGTATGAACACTGATAACAATCACCCCCCCTTTTTTTACAGATAGCAAGAACTACGACATGTTGGAATTGCATAACCAATTAAATTTGACCTGTGTATCTTATTCTGTATGAAAATATTTTTTTAAAAATAGAATGCACATGCTTGTTAGTTAAAAAAATAGATGCCGTCGGATGTGTTCGTTTAAACTAAAAGTGGTTAGCCAAAATGTATAATTGTCAAGCAGCCAAAATTAAAGAATACGAATACCAGAACTATGGAATCTACCTATACTGATCGGTGGTGTGTTAGTAAGTATTTAATATGGCCGGATTATGAGTTGCTACCCGCTATTTATAAGACGATTTAGAAAGAAGCAGTAATATCGGAATAAATGTAATAATTTTTAGTCAGTTCATATGCGTGTCACGTTGTTACAGTGGTAACGTCACCAGCTTTGAATGCTACCGTTTTGCTTTCAGTTTCGATACTAGCTGATGGCGCCCAAATACTGTTTTTTTTACTTTTGAAATCACGGCTCTATAATAATATATACGAAATCTGGACAAATTAAAATATATTTTAGCGTATTTTACGACTGAACAAGCCCCCCCCCCACTGTGAATAATTATGTCAGCCGCTTTAAGAAACTCGTTTCTTATCGTTGAGCACTTTCAGTTGAATTAATAGTTGGTCAATTTAGCTCTTATGCACAGGTCGTCATATAATGACTAGATCACTCTGACTGACGTTAAAAACATTTAATGAAATAAATGTTTAAAATTTAACAACATCTCTCGCGGTTTATTGTAGCCGAATGGATATGGTTCTTGCTAATGTAGCCAGAAATGGCTTCTGTCGTCGAGTTCAAATCTATTGACTAGTGTTAATCGTGACACCCTGCACTGAAGATTCCCGAAAGGGTGAAACATTAGTGTCTGTAGGTATTTAATAATTATTATAGTATATATATATATATATATATATATATATATATATATATATATATATATATATATATGTTGTTGTTTTTTTTGGGGGGGGGTATTAGCGATGAATACGGTTAATATTAGCTTCTTCGCCTCGAAGCTCATATTTATTTAGAAAATCGCTCATAATTTGTTTGGACGTATATATAACATTTTAATTTATTTATTATTTTTAAAACAGTAATCTAGCAGATTACTAATTACTAATCTACGTACACGCGTGTTTCGAGTTAACCAACTAGCTCGACTGTTTCTAGGGATCGAACTCCAGACAGTGTTTACCACAGTCCGGCGCCTTAACCGTTAGGCTACGAACCCTAGATGACTTTACCGTTCATCTGTTGTTTACCGTTGTTGTTGTTGTTGTTGTTGTTGTTGGTGTTGGTGTTTTTTCAAACGATGAATACGGTTAATATTAGCTTCGCCTCGAAGCTCGTATTTATTTAGAAAGTCGCCCATAGTTTGTTTGGACGTATATATAACATTTTTATTTATTTATTATTTTTAAAACATTAATCTAAGTACACGCGTGTTTCGAGTTAAATAACTCTCATCAGCGTAGCTCGACTGTTTTTAGAGATCGAACTCCAGACTAACCGTTAGGCCACGAACCCTAGATGCCTTTATTGTTCATTTTTATCGCTTATAAATTTACATTTGTTGTTATTGTTTTTTTTTTTTTTTTTTTTTTTTTCAAACGATGAATACGGTTAATATTAGCTTCGCCTCGAAGCTCGTATTTATATTCACTAAAGTAAACGATGGTAGAATGTTTTCAAAATTGGATTTGTTAAAGTTAATGAAGAATGTTCGAAATACCTGACAATAAACACACATAAAGGAATTTTTGTAGGTTAGTGTGCACTTATCCTAGTGTGCTGGCTTCATAATTGACTTTGTGTCTAACCTTCTAGAAAGGAGGTAAATAATATCAAGGCCAAGAGCAACTTAAGGATAAAAGTTAGTGAGATAATGATTGTCAACCGAAAGGAGAAGAACACTATGGTAGTACTCATATTGACCAAAGCATAAACTGTGTTCGATTACTTATAGTTTATAAAATAATTTGTGGACATTGGATTTGCAAACGATCAAGTTGTAATCAACAAGAAAGTAGTCCCATGGTAATGTTTCACAGATCAGGACTCCTTGTAAAGAAGCTTTATCCAATAAAATTCTGTCTGGCACGAAGCACATGGGAAAATAAAGGAAAGTTATTTTCCGTTGTGGTAGGAAAAACGAGTCCTTGCTGTGAATGTCTTACCAGGAGCAACTGGTGATTGTAGCTCAGTCGAGCACCTTCCATCGAAATATTCAAATTAGGTTATCGACTGTTGTTATAGATTTTGGTAAGGTTAGAAGAATCTTTGGTAAACATCTGGCATCTATTTTGATAAGGAATTATTCACTGCGACTCTACAAAGGGTCGAGATAACAGGGTGAGGGGTAGGGTGTTGCTGACACAGATTCAGACAACTTATACGGTGCAGGAAAAGATGTCGTTCACATACACTGAGTCTCAATTTAAAAAAAAAAAAAGAAATAGAAAAAAGATTATTGCTTAAGAAAACAAAAGTGTGTCAACAGACATCCACTCCCATTTGTACAACAGGGTGGGTTGATTTTTAACTTATTTGATTATCAAATGTGCGAGGAAAATGTAAGTATTGACACTACAAACTGAAAAAGAAAGCTGATTTTTATTTATTTATTTATTTATTTATTTATTATCACGCTTGCAATTAATTGGTGGCTCGTCTTGCGCCTGTAGTTAGCTGAAAAAAACTACCGATTGGAGATAGTGTCCAATTGAGTCGATATTTAAAAGCAACATTCGTTACTGCTGCTGCTTCTCATTATGGTGGGTATTGAAACAAACATTATCGAAACTACAACGGCAGAACTTGTCCAAAATTAACGAGTGCTTGTTAAGATAGAGTCGACAGATGAATTTTTTTTTTTAATGGAGTACTATAGGGTCTTCCAAATGATTGTGAAAAATAGAGCGCATGCTCTCGTGACGTCAGACGTGTTTTAACTATATGAACTATGAAAAAGCAGGAGCGACTTAATGATTTTTTTTTAAACCTTTGTTTATCTTCTTCAAACTGCAATTAATAATTAATCTTTGTTATAATTTTGTTAGGTTTTAAGATTTACACAGTTTAACAATTAATAATACTATAAACATTTGTATATTAAATATGAAATACGGTTTTACTAAATATGTACGAGTGTTAACTACCGGCTTCCATACTTTAGTTTGGTAAAAAGAGACAAACAAAATATGAGGAGGAGGGGGTCTACAAAATGCTTAATATTTGTGCAATAATATTTTCAAATCGGTTTTAATCTGGCGATAAAATAGCTGATAAGAGCCACGTTTACATTGAAACATAATATTTACAAAAAAAATCTATGTTGTAACGGGAGATTTTGAAATAATGGAATTTTAATCGTTTTAATCTTTAAAAAATTAATTAATTTTAAGGAAGTTTCTTTTTCTTGGTAATTCAACTGATTATAGTATATATTAACTAGAAAAAAAAAACATTATTAAAAAACAAACAAACATAATATTAAATTTATATCAATTTTTTAATTGCAACTTCAAGGTAAGTTTTTGTTCAATATGTGTATTTAAATAAAAAAAAACATTTTTTACTTATTTGAACTCTTATGTTTCATAATAAATTGAAATTTCGATAGATTTAAAAATATATTTTGTTACAAATTTCGAAAAAATAAATGGGGGTGGGGATACGCACTAAAAAAAAAAAAGGTATTTCCATTCATATATTTTACGGAAACTGCATTTTATATGTAATTTCATTCTAAAATGGATAATGTGCGAGCCTTTTCAAGTCTCACACAAAAACACACATTCACATTTCAAGCTATATTACTTGTCGCATACATACGCGCACACAAACATACACGCCTACGTCCACATACGTACATATATTCACGTTTGCGTGCATACACTCACATTCACGTGTATATACACACACACGCTAACGTACACACATGTACTCACACGCACGCAAGCATGGACAACGTCACTTCCGCTTTCAAAGAAAATCCACACATGCGCAAAAGACCACCGGAAACGAGTATAAAAGAGAAAGCAACAAGCGGCTCCTCCTTTTAGGCCCAGCTACGGACCGACCGACCGCGAGCCTCACACCACTTTACTACTATGTGGGGCAAAAAGCTAACAGACCGTACGTACACATTCACACTCTTTCTCTCTCTATCTACTACTGGTCCCTGAGAACACCTTCGCGTAGCTGACTGCTAACTGATTTCAACTCTCTATCCTCTTCTTTGTCTATACGCTGGACTATCATTCCAATTTCCACTACAACACTCATTTCTCTTCCCACGCACGAACAAACGATAGTGACCCGAACTTGAGATGAACACACATTTCCTTTTCTTTCTACAACACTCGTCCCGCAACGAACATTGGTTACACACGCGCGGACATGAACACGTGTTATATCTAAAACATTCTTTCAACCGTAAATAAACGACGTTTATCTTATCCATCAATTGAGTCTTTGTTTCCTTCAATTTCATTCGTTTCATTATTTTCTTCTACTACAACACTCATTTCTCTTCCCACGCGCGAACAAATGATAGTGACCCGAAAATGAGACTCTACTCCATTTCCTTTTCTTGTCATGAGCAACATGGATGGTGACCCCGTTATTTTAAAATGAAATGGATGAGGTCATACACACAGACTCTCTCTCTAAATAAACCAGCTAACAACGAGAGACGCACGCCAAACAATACACTTTTCTTCTCACCAGTAAACAACGAGAGACGCACGGCACACTATAGACTTTTTCTCACCAGTTAACAGTGAGAGACGCACGCCAAACTAAACACGTGTGGTACCCTTTTCTTTCATTTGTTTCTTTCACGAAAAAAATTCCTGTTTGTTTAATTTAATTTAACACGTCGTTCGTTTCTTCCTCGAGACAATTCATTTTCCCTATTTTGCATCACCACCACAAAATGGTGACAACCGAACGCGAGACGAGCAAGCATTGCCTCTTAAGCATTGCCTCCTAAGTCCACAACAAACTGGCGACCGACTGACGCGAAACGATAAGCATGGCAACCCTACCGTTTTGAAATTAATTGTTTTGAGCGAGACGCGCGTTTTATTTGATAAAGAAAAAAAAACGAACTTTTCAACAAGAAAAACAAGTGAACTACTACCAACAAGTACCTCAACGAACTACAATGACGAAACCTCTCGTCAGACACGGCAAAAAACGAACACGGAGCTGTCGACTTCATACCGAATTTAAAGAAAAATTCGAGCTCGACAAACATTTTTCACGATTTCCTGACATTATCCTGCAACAAACGCGAGGAGCAAAATCACATAGCCTATGCAATTCCCTCCCGCACAGCAGACGCAACAACAAAGAAACAATTACAGGACATCCCTATCAACACATAGGAAGAAGTTGAATCAACAATACGAGTTGAGATGCACCACGCACGCTGATAAACTCACAACTTGGAAGTTTCGTTGACAGCCGGCAACCATGAACGAATGCACAACAAACGCCCGTACAGACAATGTACACACACTAACGCAGACTCACATGCAAAGACAACGGCAACCAAACTCATCGTTCAACAAGAACGAATGCGCAACTAGCACCAGTCCAAACGATGCACACATTACCGCAGACTCACTTGCGAAGATACCGTCAACTGGGCACACAGACGACGCCACCACGAAACAAAAAAATTTTCCTTCCAAATGAACAATTCACTTCTCTGTCGAAGCAACTCTTTGCACATGTCAGCACACAACAAAAAACCAAACAAATGTCACCCCAGAAAAAGAGTAAACGTATTTTCCACGCGTAAGTAAATACTTTTTTTTTACGAACACACTCCAGTCGCGAGAATTCGCTTCTGCTTGTGTTTGTTGCAAATCCGTCTGCTACAAATAATCATCAACACCTCAATACGGAAACTCTTTCAACAACTAACCCGCTTCCTTATTCTTACTAATAAAGATAACCAATAAAGTTGCTTTTAAACATTAGAATGAGATTTCTCATGTCTTTATTTCCACATTTTAGCGATGATGGCGAACATGCAACGTCCATCGACACTTTTTTTTTTTTTTTTTTTACATTGGTGCAGCTTCTGCAGCTTTGTTTAGTTATCTTCGTTTTTCTTAGCCTCTTCAAAAAAAAAAAAAAAAAAGAACATGGATAAAAAATAAAATAAAATAAAATAAAAAATAAAATAAAAACTTTCAGTACCACTAACACTATGTTGCCATTTGTCATAAAGAACCCATTTTTCATCGCAAAGCACAACCTGATCGAGAAACGGGGCGTTCTTATTGTGTAAAAGAAGGGAAGATGACACTTCATAACAGCGTTTCTTTTGGTTGTCGTTCAATTCGTGAGACACCTATCTATCAAGTTTTTTTGTCTTTCCAATCTCTTTCAAATGGTTGGAAATCGTCGTATACGTTACATCTAATTCAAAAACAACTTCTCGAACAGTTGTGCATGGATTGGCTTCGACTAAGGGACTTAATTAATCGTTGTCAACATCCGATGGCTCATCACTATGCTCATCATCTTCATGACTCTCATCATTGCCACGGAATTTCTTAAATCACCATTGTGATGTGCATTCAATAGTGGTTCCTGGAACAAACGCTTCGTTGATATTGTGAGTTGTTTCAAAAACTTTTCGGCCTAGCTTGAATTGAAATAGGAGAATTGTGCGAAATTATTTTTTTTCCATCTTGTATTCAAGGTTCTGAAAAGAATATATAATTGTTTTAAAACGATTGTAATTAAACCGATTAGATGGAGCGAAAAACACTCTATAAAGCTGATATATATATATATATATATATATATATATATATATATATATATATATATATATATATATATATATATATATTTATAAATTAAAAATATTCCAAGGAAAGCTTATTTAAAAATATATAATTTGAAATCAAAATTAAAATTTCATCAAGAACTGTCTTTTCAATCTAATAGTAAACTTTCCAAAGTCACAGAGTATTTCACATTCATATAAGCAATAGAAGAATATGAATGTTAAATAAATATATCTGTGGCTTTGGAATGTTTACTATCTACATTTTTAGCAAAGGTTATAGCCTGTCGACTTAGAATAAATGCTTTATGCCAAATTCATAGTTAAATATGGTTAAATTTGTGCTCATTTTTGCATTAAATACTAACTCCTATTAATCCATATTAATGCTTAGTTATCCCTAACAGCGCATCTAATGGATACCATAATACTTAGTTCGCTGCACCTTATCATAACAAAAGTTCCATACAAAATTTCAGTTAGATTGGCACAGTAGTTTCTGAGAAAAAGTGGAATACACAGACAGACAGACAGACAGACAGACTAAGAGTAATACAATATAGGTGTTTATGACTGCTGCAGAAGCGGCAATTTCGGAGAGACTTTCCAGAGAGAAACGCTCCAAGTCCCTGCTAGATAAATTCAAGGCGACAAGAAGAGTTCAGGATAACATTGAAGGTCGCAGTAGGCAGTCACGGTCATCCAGTACATAAAATAGAATCGTGACCGTGTCAACGTCCAGAGAGGCATTACAAATTTTAGTGTGGGATTAGTCACAGAGATTCAGCACCAAGGAGCTTGGACCAAACACAATCTGTAGAGCTGTGCTCACAAAATGAAAGTAAACAGAAAAAAAATATCGTGCCACTTTATCACAAACAGTTACATTTTTTTTTTTTAAATTAAATGCCAAGCTTTTCTCTCCATAATTTACAGCGGTTCGATTAGGCACTAGGGTGGGAAAGTGGGGTTGAAAAGCCAGCTCCCTCGAGGAGGATCGCTCTGGCTTGCAAAAAAAAAAAAAAAAAATGTCTGCATCCCCATCGTCAGCATTCCTTAGTACGGGCGCATCAGGCGATTAGCAATAAACTAACCGCTTCTCAAGAGAGAAGGCAAAGTCTTGGAGGATGGATCTCCTAGAAGTGAATAGTACCAGGTAGGTTACAAGTTTTTGGACCACACTGTTTAAAGGCAATAGTTTTCTTTTTTTAATTTTTTTTACAAGAAAAAAATGAAATAATTAAGATAAAAAAATGAAATAATTAAAAATAAAAAAAAGAAGATTATAAATTTTGTTGAAATACTCTCATTTGATCTTGTGACCCTCTTGATATTTATGTGACCTTTTGAAAAGTTCCCACTCTCTCTATTTGTAAGGACTGGTTCCAGATAACGTATCACAAATCATCGAATAGATGTATGGTTCTTGGTAGCATTGACGATTTGGCTCTCCCCGACCCATCTCATCCCAAAGCGACCCGATCATTACTTTCTCTTTCGCTGGCAAACAATAAAAAAAATCAATTAAGTAGATATTCGATGCTTATAGAACTTAAAAATAGCTAAGATAACTTCATTCATGTCAGTAACATTAATCGCTCTCTCTCTCTCTCTCTCTCTCTCTCTCTCCCTCTCTCTCTCTCTCTACACACACACACACACACAAACACACACACACACACACACACACACACACACATATATATATATATATATATATATATATATATATATATATATATATATATATATATATATATATATATATGAGCAAACAGTTAATAAAATATGTTAAAAAACACTTTGAAATAAGTTAAAAACATATTTAATCTGAAAAGGAAACCCTAGATAAATGGATAGTCCTTAATCTGCGGAGTTTCGAAGAAATACTCTCCTTCTCATCAGAGGGTAGGAATTAGCAAAATGCGGGAACGGATTTTGCATGCAGAAGTATTTGATGAAACAACAAGTAAGTCAAAGATCTTACTTGAAAACAAAATAAGTTAAGCAGAGGGAATATGGTAAAGAAAAAGGTGATTACACATTAATGGATAGTCTGGTGGAAGATTAAAAATCCAGTGACGGTAAAATCCAAATGTAAAACTTCAAGAAAGTTAAAAGAATTTCCATTTGTACAAGTAAAATCCAAGGAAATCCCATAATTGGAAGAAGATGGTCCATAATAATCCAAAGGCAGAAATCCATGGAATAATTCACAAAAATGTGTATAAGGAAAAAAATAATATTAATAAAAGAAAAATAAGATGTGCTTTTCACTCTACTTCCGAGACATAACTATAAATAAAAAAAGATCTGGGAAGAGAAAGGAGAGAGAGAGAGAAAAAAATGATAAAGTTAAATATAAAATATAAAATAAAGGGAAACAAAAGTCAAAATAACCCAGACAGGAAGTGTTAAAGGCGCGAAAATATATATAGGGCAAAATAATATAGGTCAACTGAAATGTACAGGTCATCACTTAAAAAAATGTCAGCAAGAGTTGTTAAACGACACTAAAAGGAAAATAAAAATAAATAAATAAATAAATATATAATAAATAAATAGAAATAAAGAATAAATAAATAAATAAAAAATAAAATATAATAAAAAATAAAATATAAAATATAATATATAATATAAAATAAAATAAAATAAGAATAAAAATAAAAAATAAAAATTATTTAAGGGGAGAAGATGGCCGGTATCTGCAATTTCAGGAAAAAAAAGTAAATTCATATAGTAAAATTTAAGTAAATATACATACAAGATATGAAAGTGCGGGTAGATTGATATATTGGATAGATAGGAAAGTTTAAAGAATAAAACAGAAAATGCAGATAAAAAACCGGCCATGCAAAGAAGAGATAAAGAATTAAAATAAAGGATTATTAAATTATAAAGTATTAAGAAGTATGTTGAAAAACGATAAAGTTAAAGAAAAAATATTTTATATCTATATAAAGGGTAAAAGTAATAACTATGTAATTTCAAAATTGCCATAATTAAATTTGGACTTATGTTTACAGAAAGAGATCAGTTCATTTTTAGAATTTATTATATTGTTACTTTGAGGGGAAGTAATTATAGTTATAGCTTCGGTTGTGCAGAGGCAACATGACTTAGAGCCGGGAGTATAAGACTTAACTCTTTTTTATAATAGTCCATTTGATTGAGAAGGGAGTATTGTTAGAGTTAAGTTTTTTAATTAAAGTGGTTAGAGAAGTTCCTTGGTTATTATTAGAATTATGGTTGTTAAAAGAAGAAATGTGGTTTGATATTCTTTTCTTAATTAATGTTGAAGTAGCGCCGATATATGTATGTACTTTATTAAAAGCTCAAGGTCTGGTATTAATATTAGTTTGCTGATTTGTATTAGTTAAATAGTTTGAATTTTGTTCAAAGTGTTCAACAAATGGTGGGACAATGTCTGTATGAGGACTATTTTGGAGGGAATAATGAGTGTTGTTAGTGTTAGGATCACTGTTAGGAGAAATATTATTATTCTCATTATTATTATTATTATTATTATTATTATTATTATTATTATTATTATTATTATTATTATTATTACTAGTTGTATGATTGTAGATGGATATATATATATATATATATATATATATATATATATATATATATATATATATATATAATTTAAAGGAGATTAGAACAATAGTCTAAAGAGCTGAGTGTATTTCAATGTAACAGTGGAATTACTAGTTTAATTAAAATACAGGAAATAGAAAGTGCTCGTTGTAATTTAGATATATAATAAGCTCGATAGGTAAATATCCTAGAGCTAATTCAATATTAAGTAATGTGATTGATAATTTAAAATTTAAAAATCAATTTCATTTATATTCAAATAAACATGATCGTGACACTGATATGACAATGTTTCGGACAGACAGATTGTTAGAGTAACCAATGTCTGATTAAAAAAGGTACATTTCTCTAAAAGAACGTCTCTCTCTCTCTCTCTCTCTCTCTCTCTCTCTCTCTTCCACTCTCTCTCTCTCTATATATATATATATGTATATATATATATATATATATATAGAGAGAGAGAGAGAGTGAGAGAGAGAGAGAGGTTCTTTTTGCATATATATATATATATATATATATATATATATAGAGAGAGAGAGAGAGAGAGAGAGAGAGAGAGAGAGAGTAAACGGAAAGAAAGAAATTTATGGTGTATTTTTTATATCAGTTCCATGAATTCAATATCAACAAAATCTTTTTGTGTACGATCAGTTTTGAGATGAAGAAAATTTTTTTTATTGATTTCAACATGTCTCTGCTTTAACACCGATTCCATAATACCACAAATAGAAGTCTTCATCTTTTAAAACGTTATAGAGAGACACACGTACTACTACTACTACTACTACGACTACAAGAGCTAAGAAAACAAATTCATCATTGCCTTCATAATCATGGACTACTCCCCAAGTATGCTGAAAAGGAAAAAGAGGAACACATGACTTACTATACCATAGCCCAAAAAATTCTGAAGGAGATAAAAAGTAAAAAAAAAAGAACATAGCCATGGCATGGATCGACTACAAGTAAGCGTATGACAAGATTCAGCAGGCATAGATCATAGAATACCTGAGAATGTACAAAATACCAGGTAAGATTATCAATTTGATTGAAAATGCAGTAAGAACATGGAGACTTGAACTGACAGCTGATACATAACAAAAATTAAATTACAAAGAGGTATCTTCTATGGAGATTCCCTATCACCACTACTGTTCATCATAGGCCCTAAACAATTTACTAACAAAGTTCCAAGTGGAATACAAGTCTACTAATACAGATGAAAGAATGAACAACCTAATGTTTATGGACGACATGAATTTTTTTTTTTTTTTTTGCAAGACTCTAAAGGGAACTAGAGACGCTAGTATACACGACTAGAATCTTCAGTCAAGATATCTGTATGGAATTCAGTATGAAGAAGTGTACATTGCTAGTCATAAGAAGAGAGAAACAGAAAGAAATGGAAAGTATAAAACTACCAAACCAAGTGGAAATGAGGACACTGTAGGAACATGACACCTACAAATATTTGGGAGTTCTGGAGGCAGACACCATCAAAGCAACAGAAATTAGGGATAACATTGGAAAAAGATACCTCAGAAGAACAAGAAAGCTCCTCAAAACTAAACTATGTATTAGAAACCTAATAAAAGGCATAAACACGGGGGCAGGATCACTAGTAAGATACTCTCTACTGTTTATAGGTTAAACAACAGAACTGAGGCACCTCTACCAGGAGACAAGGAAACTCATGACTCTGCACAATGCACTACACCCAAAGGATGATGATGACCGACTCTATGTTAAAAGGAAAGATAAAAGAAGAAGTTTGTATAAAAGGATGTGTGAATGATACAAAAAAGAATTAGAAAAATACATAATGCACAACACAGAAAGGATAATTACTGCAGCAAGAGACACCAAAAAAATTAACAAAACTGAAAACAGAAAGGCAAGGAATAAGACGACAAGAAAAAAAAAAAGCAGCTACACGGACAATTCATAAGAATAACAAAAGATGAGACTCACCAAAACACTTAGACACGGCTATAAAAAGGACACCTAAACAAAGAAACTGAATCACTAATAACAATCACACAAGATAACGTGATTAGAGTCAACCTCAAAAAAGCAAATCTTGACAAAACACAAGGAAACAACAAATGCAGACTCTGTGGGCAAAGAGATGAAATGATAAATCATTTAAGTTGTTAAATGTTTTTGACTACTAATGGGGAATATGACACCAATGATTTCGACGATCGTTTTTATAACCACAAGTTATAACAACCAATCAATGAAAAGCTTCCAGAGTTACTATAAAAATTATCGAATTTTGGATTCAATCAGTTCACTGTCGTCTCCGTCATGAACCTGCATTTGATTCTTTGCTGCCATCTTTGTTACTGGGAATTACTTGCCATTCAAGATCGGAACTCCACTAATTCTTCACTGCCATCTTTGTTCAATATAATGTCTGAACACTTAACATAAGTGAATGCAGCAGACTAATCCCAAAAGAATACATGAATTGACAAATTATGCAGACAACTGCAGCTTGAATACTCAGACAAATGGTACAAACAAGAACCGGCAGCAAACCTTGAAAATGGAAATCACAAAATTCTATGGGACATAGATCTACAAACAGATCCAAACTCATCCAAATAAAAAGGCCGGATATCATAATGCAAGTTAACAAGAAGGAAAGGTCCTACCAGATCATAGATTTTGCTGTTCTAGCAGACCACAGAATGAATATCAAGAAGACTGAGAAATGGAGCAAATACATGGAACTGGCCAGAGAACTGAAAAATGAAGAAAGTTAATAAGTTAAAGTTAATAATAGTAGAAGCACTAGGGACTGAAAAACTTAAAAAAAAACAAAAAAAAAAAACAAAGAATGGGAGAGGTTGAAATCAGAGGGATGGCTGAGAAGATACAATGGATAACAATAATGAAAACGGCTTAAATATTAAGGAAAACTCTTGAATGCAGGAACTAATACACATGAGCTATAAATGCTAAACGTACTTATAGAAACTGCAACAGAAGTAAAACAAAAACGTAAAAACACACATAAATCAAGAAAACTGGAACCGTCTAATTAGAAGTTATCTCCCCCCCCCCCCCCCCCAAAAAAAAAATGGTCGGCGTCAACTGGCACAACACCAAACAGTTGTGGAGGGTCAAGGAGGATCGAAAGACTAACAAGAGAAAGCACTACCAGACCTCCACTAGATAAGTGCGAAGAGGACTGGAATCTTAAGGAGGTTTTTTGTTACCCAAATTCCATTGAAGACCAATGGTTCCTGTCAACAAGAAATAAATGTTAAACGGCTGTTGTGATAATGTAAATTCATTTGCATAGGTTATCGAAAGAGGTGGAGAGGACTGGAAATTGGAGAATACTTATTGTCACTTAGACTCCAGGGAACACCACGGGTTGTTTTCAAAGACAAATCTTTGTGATGACCCGTGTAAAATATCCTAGTGAGTAATGATAATAATGTGCAATTTCTAGGTGCGGTGCTGATTGATGCAAGCATTTAGCTTAGCTTCCTAGTGGTTTTGCCTAATCAGAGACCATCTCTCAGGCAGACAAGCTTCTTCATCTTTTCTTGGCAAGGATAAAACACTGCGAACAACTTTACATTGCTTGGACCAATCCCTTAGCTTCTCTCTTGGAATTCAATAAAAATCCTCCCGGGTTTCTGGTCCTGGGTTCAATTTTGACAATAAGCCACAAAAATCCATTATAGCTACCGCCGGCATCAGGTGGACCTATATTACACACACACACACACACACACACACACACACACACACACACACACACACACACACACGCCTACGTAACTATTTACACTTGGCCTGGCTGTTACGTCACACACATTCTCATAAATTAACACACACACACACACACACACACACACACACACACACACACACACACACACACACACACACACAGGACATTCATCCCTCCCTTAATATATGAACTCTTCTTTCTCTTCCCTACTAAATTTATTTAACACCATGTGAACTTTCTGACCTAGCACACGTTCCTGGACTTTTCTCCACTCACATACATACATACATACAAAATACCCAGGCTTTCTACTATAGACATTCCCAATAGATAACTTGTCTTGATGTGGGCACACATTCATACATATAGTACATAAATTCTTTCCTCTGCATAACACACACACGCGCGTGCGCGCACACACACACTTATGTACACACGCATACATACATCATTCCACATACACTATACATTTTAATAAACATATTTCATATTTGGTTCCACATGCAATAGATGCTTTATTGAATTATATTTTCTTCAACTTGTTACTTTGATTTTATTAATACATGCTTGTATTGTGAACATGTGTGTGTGTGTGTGTGTGTGTGTGTGTGTGTGTGTGTGTGTGTGTGTGTGTGTGTGTGTGTTAGAAGCTTGTCTGCATTTTGCAGAATTAAATTTTGCGTATGTGTATGTATCTTTTCCTTTTCTGTTGGCTGTAAGTGTAGAAAAAAAAAAAACAGCAGGAGTCGTTAAAGGATCTTAAGCATAAATAGCAATCCTTTGTTGGGTATGTGGCATGGTCTCTGGCTTTCATCTGGCCATTCTGGATACATTCATGTGTATTTAAGAACAAATATTTCCACTCGGTACAGAGATAGGAAGAAGTGAAAAGGAAAGAATGGGAATGAGTAAGATCCTAGCGGAGACATAACGGAGAATGAGCACAGTTTGGGGTAAGTTTTTTTTTTTTTTTACATAGGCATCACCACTTATCAAGGCCAAGAGGCCACTCGAGGATAGGGGTTAAAGAGTGTACAGTAGAAATTGGAGAATATAGTAATCGTTAGTAATGGAGATTCGGTAAATTTGTTAACTTATATGGAACGGTTCATCAAAAACTTGTTTACGTTAGACTTGAAGACAACCATATTGTAGTCAGCTGGAAAGCAGGAAAACGGAAGACAATTCCACAGGTGTGCAGTTCTAATAAAGAAGCTTTGCTCATGGAATCTACATTTAGGTTTAGGCACAGATAAAGAGTGGGGAAAACTAGTGATAGTGTTTTCTGCTAGACGGGTGTTTCTTGTGAAAGTTTGGCGAGGGGGGACCATAGAATGGAGCTCAGCCGAGTATCTGCCATGAAAATAACGATAAAACAGAGACAAACTCGCAACATTTCTTCCGCGAGAAAGAGGTTGCAGGGAAGAGAAAAGGACATCCCCTACGAGGCTACGAAGTCTATTTTGAACTCTATCAAGGCAGGATAAGTCCTTTCTAGCAGCTCCTGCCCAGATGTGGCAACAGTACTCCATCCTTGGACGTACCTGGCTCTTATATAGATAGAGAATTGCATCAGCAGTGAGATATCTACTGGATCGATAGAAGTGGTTAGAAATAGATTTAAAAGGCTTACAAATTGGACAGCGGCATCAGGAACGTGAGTGGGTTCATCAATAATCTGGGTTAGATCATAGGCAAGAAAGAAAGCATGACAGAATCTACCTTCACTCATCCAACGTTGTGGACGTTGAATGTTGGTTGAGGGATGGGCAGTCAGGATGTTGTCAATTTGTGTTATGATATTCTCAAAGATAGTGGCACCATAGATGTGGGGACGGTATAAAGCAAATAGGAAAGTGATGATGCATGTATATTACTAAAACGTTTTCATGCCATCATTTTTCACGGCAAGTGCTCGTCTGAGCTCCAGTCTATGTCCCCTTGCCAAACTTTCACAAAAAGTACTCAACTAGCTACAATCACTATCAACCATTTCCTCCACTCTCTACTAGTGCCTAAATCTAAATGCAGATTCCATAAACAAAGTTTCTTTCCTAGAACTGTCCGCATGTGGAACACTGTTCCATTGGACTGCTTCTCTGTCGACTACAATCACTATCAACCATTTCCCCCACTCTCCACTAGTGCCTAAATCTAAATGCAGATTCCATAAACAAAGTTTCTTTCCTAGAACTGTCCGCATGTGGAACACTGTCCCATTGGACTGCTTCTCTGTCGACTACAATCACTATCAAATATTTCCTCCACTCTCCACTAGTGCCTAAATCTAAATGCAGATTCCATAAACAAAGTTTCTTTCCTATAACTGTCCGCATGTGGAACACTGTTCCATTGGACTGCTTCTCTGTCGACTACAATCACTATCAACCATTTCCTCCACTCTCCACTAGTGCCTAAATCTAAATGCAGATTCCATAAACAAAGTTTCTTTCCTAGAACTGTCCGCATGTGGAACACTGTTCCATTGGACTGCTTCTCTGTCGACTACAATCACTATCAACCATTTCCTCCACTCTCCACTAGTGCCTAAATCTAAATGCAGATTCCATAAACAAAGTTTCTTTCCTAGAACTGTCCGCATGTGGAACACTGTTCCATTGGACTGCTTCTCTGTCGACTACAATCACTATCAACCATTTCCTCCACTCTCCACTAGTGCCTAAATCTAAATGCAGATTCCATAAACAAAGTTTCTTTCCTAGAACTGCCCGCATGTAGAACACTGTTCCATTGGACTGCTTCTCTGTCGACTACAATATGGTAGCTTTTAAGTTCTTGTTGAGCCGTGCCTTTAAATAATCTAAATTCTACCCAATCTACTCTACACCATTAACTAAATCTCACATTCATTAACACTTATCCTCGAGTGGCCGTCAAGGTTTGATAAGTTTTATTATAAAGTGTAGGATTTCTTTCAGAATTCATTTCAGGCAATGGGGTAAGTCTGAAGTGGTTGTCTGATTTGCTATTTGCTTTCTCGGTTTCCTTCATCACTAACTTTTGTGTTTACTGAATAAAAGTATATTCAGTTGCATATGTATAAATAAACAAATCGATACATATTGGCCTTTATTATAGAGTGGAGGATAATGCAGGTGAAGAAAGTCGTTTCCTTTCTTTCGCCTGGCATATCATTTGAGAATCCATCCAGAATAATCAATCCAATAGAGTATGAGGTATTGTGGCAGTGGTGACCTTCTTATTGTGGGATGTCCTATTAATTCTGTTTAGGTCTAGAGATTGACCTTTGGAGATCTCAGACCTCAGTCCAGGAAGGAGTTAGTTTATAGTCAGCTGGCCAAGGCGCCCTCAACAAGGTTACTCAGGCAATTTTTAAGATGCAAGAGACTATCACTTCTTGTAAATTTGCTTACCCCCCCCCCACCACTTTTCAGTTTTGTGCCATATGTTTCCACGGTGGGAGGGAAGTCAATACATTGAGGATAATGGAAAAGATGTCGTCTGGTTAGATTTTATTTTTTCTAGATAATAGCAACGACTTTTTTAAATTGCACATGAAATATTAGCAGCCAACCACCACCAAAAAAAAATAAATAAATAAAATAAAATAACCATATGTTGTTTATTTTGATCTAACCTACTGGAAATGTTGTGTTTAATTAAGGTGTTATTTTATTTTTTTTATTTTTTATTTATTTCTTTTTTGTGTGACATAAAATCAATTATTTTAATATCTATTAACACTTTTAATACGGGTTTAATTTTTACTTATAAGATCCTTTTAAGATCAAGGTTGTCTCATTGAAAGAGCCGAGAGGAAATATAAGTATGTGTGTGTGTGTGTGTGTGTGGGGGGGGTGATTTAAAAAAAAAATCGACCCGACATACACACTTAAGGACGTACATCTATTATATAAAGGAAGTTGCCTGCGCATATGCGTGTTAGCATGTTCAACCAAAATCAAAAACTACAAAACAAAGACCTACAAAGTTTCATTAAGGAGGCTATCTTTTTTTTTCACTAATCTTAATTTGGAAATAAAATTTCGACTCATTACTCGAGGGATGTATGTGTGTTTGTATGTCCATTTAAATGGGCTGAGCAGAGTAGTAAGAGGGAGTTGGGAAGATTAAGATAAAGTGACGGTTAGAGCTAAAAGTTTTAAAAGAAATATGTTACTTTTGCCCTAGGCAACGCCGGGTATTCCTGCTAGTGTAAATATACATCTGTATTTATATAAAGCTAAGTAAGTGTACATGTTTATATGTTTGTATGTACAGGATTAACTTCTAAACTAATTAACAGATCATTATTAATTTTGAAACACAGCTGCTAGGTATAAGGTATAGATTCTGTCTTGCAAAATGAATATTTTGTTTTGAATAGCCAGTTTGTCTTGTGGATTGTGGCACCATATTCTTATTTTTCCTTATTGTTATTTTTTTTAATTTTTAAAATCCATTAAACTATAAAGGTTGATCATCCAACCAAATGCATCTACACATATGCCATTACTTAAATCTTAATTCTACTCTGTCTGTCCCCCAATCGAACACAGAGCAGATGCAAATTGTGCATCAGTGATGGATGCATGTGGTCATATCCTACGATCACAATAAATGCACGAGGAATTCTCTTAAACCTTTAAGTACATGCCAATGTGTAAATTGCAGGGGAACCTCACCCCATATTTTTTCCCACATCAACCTATTTGGCATCCAATATTCACTATTTTATCACTTCATTGTTTTTTATTATAATTATTTCTACTCACTAGGAGTTTTCACGCAGGCCATGATAAGAGGTCACTCACTAACAACAACCAGTGTTCCCTGGAGTCTGTGTGACAAGTCTCTCCAGATTTCTAGTAGTCTTCATCTTTTACAGAAGAGACTTTAGAAAAGTTTCTGTCTTTCTCTACTCTATTGTAATTTTCATGGTAAAAGCTTGACTGAGACAGAACCTCCATGAACAAAGTTTCTTTCCAAGAACCATCTGATTGTGAGACACAATACCATGGGGTTGCTACTCAGATGACTATAATATGATCCTTTTTAAGTCCAATGCTAACAAATTTTTGTTGAGCCATCCTCTTAAATAATCTAATTTCTGGCTAATCTCAACCATTGTTACCAATCATCACATTGTTGTTTTCTCACTGTCCTCCTGATAAACTATACCTCCTTGAGTGACCTATGCGCCTTGATAAATGGTGACTCTTTAATATATTTAAAAAATTATCTATTTACATCCCTCCATGCCAGTGGAACTCTCTTCCATTTGCCTGCTTTCCAGCTGACTACAACATCGTCATTTTTAAACAAGTTCTTGATGAGCCGTCCCCTTAAATAATCCAATTTACCAAATTTCCAACTACTAACCATTGCCCCATTGACTACCATACACTGATTAACCCTTATCCTTGAGTGGCCTCCGGGCCTTGATGAGTGGTGATTCCTTTGTTTCACTGTCAGTTTTATTGTTGTTACAATTATGTTCTTAGAGATTTGGTCTTCTACCTGATTGTGTCTCATCTCTTTTCTCTCTCTCTGCTTTGGAATGATGAAATTACTCCTCCTCCAGTCAGCAGAAAGTTTATGGATCAGGTGGTTGAGAGAAGTTACTGACATGCTACATGAAGGACCAATTTGAATTGGTATGCCCGCAAGGACTTGTAGCATAACGGCTAAAGCAGTTGGTAAACAATTGTAATTTACACTTTTCTGGAGGTTGAAGGTTCAATCCTCAGTATAGGTGACACTATAAATTGCCTATATAAGCTGCTAGAAAGGACTTGGCCGGCCTTGATAGAGTTCAAAATAGACTTTGTAGCCTCGTAGGAGATGTCCTTTTCTCTTCCTTGCAACCTTTAGATGTTGCGAGTTTGTCTCTGATGTATCATTATTTTCATGGAAAGTGTTCGAATGAGCTTCAATCTATGGTCCCCCCTCGCCAAACTTTCACAAGAAACACTCGTCTAGCTGTAAACACTATCAATAATTCCCCCCACTCTTTATCTGTGCCTAAACCTAAACATAGATTCCATGAACAAAGCTTTTTTCTTAGAACTGCACGCCTGTGGAATTGTCTTCCATTTTCCTGCTTTCCAGCTGACTACAATATGGTTGTCTTCAAGTCTAACGTAAATAAGTTCTTGATGAGCCGTTCCATATAAGTTATCAACTTTACCAAATTTTCATTACTAATGATTACTATAATGTCCAATTTCTACTGTACACTCTTTAACCCTTATCCTTGAGTGGCCTCTTGGCCTTGATAATGTGGTGATGCCTATGTAAAAAAAAAACAAAAAAAAAACTATAAATACAATTGCAAATTATTTAGAACTTCTGCCCAGTCATGACTGATGGAACAAGAACCTGCTATCTCTGTGGATGTAAATAAAGGGCTTCATATGAAATTTCATGTAGATCCACGAGTTCAAGAGAAAGATTCCCAAGTTCGACAAAATACCCCTGAAGAAGGTTAGAGGTTACATTGACTGAAACATTGTGCGACTAACTCAAAATGAGAACAGTAATCCGAATAAAACGACTTATCGATCCTCATCAAAAAAAAATTCAGAAACATTGTGTTAATTTGGGACTATAAGCATCTCTTCATCACCATTATGTGAGGGAATAACTGGAGGCTGGTTTTGTCTTGCCAATTTTCATTTGTTACTGCTGTACCAAGTTGTTGGCAATGTACTAATATACTTTGCTACAGGTTATGTAAAATAAGTTTGAGCCAGACAACTGCTATTCTGAAACACTTTAAAATAATAAAATAAAAGTAAAAATCAGCAAACGGGATAACTTCATTTTTAATTTAAGGATATAATGAGAGTTGTCTACCTTGTGTGACTTGTGTGATGTCTTTCGGCGGTCAGAGCCCTCCAAGGTCACTGCGGCAAGTGGCCTCCAGTTGGGACGGTATAGGCGGCGGCGAATCAATAGACCGCTGCACCGTTTCGCTGTCCCTCTTTACACAGACAAGCATGTGGCATAAGCTATTGGATTCACTGCGTCTCATAGCGGTATAACCGGGGATCTGAGGTTCGTCTGGTACAGACTTCAGCCAGGTATCCAGCGCCGACTTGAACGATTCTGTTTTGCAGTTCGTGATCTCCCTGATGTTACGTGGTAGGCAATTGAAGAGCGTAGGACCCCGGGAATTTAAACTCGATTCCCTGAGCCGTCGGATCCAGTTGTCCCTGGCACTGGTTAGGGGTGGTACCACACACATTAAGTTTAAAAAGTGTACAAATAAATAGAAACTAGACAACACCATGTAGGCACAGCTAATGAAAAATTTAAAAAAAAAACAAAAAAAATAAATAAATACTATTCGTCCTCCATTTTGATATGATTAGTTGAGGTACCAAAAACTAAAAATAAGAACTGTGTGATTAAAATACTCTACGGTATCTTCCACACAAGGTTGAATTAAGAATGGAAAATTCCATTAGAAGTAAAGAGTATAACAAGAGTGGACAGGAGTACTCAGTGACAAGTAGTGATGAAATCAGATATTTTTCTCTTTGGGCGGTGAAGTGATTGCGTTTAGACATTAACAAATGATAACATTAAGCCCAGAAAGTTCTTATATAATCATATGATGGTCAACGTTTCAGCACTATTACCATATTTTAGGTTTTAATATATATAACAATAATACTATGCTGTAGGGATTGAGGGTGAAGACTTATAGTGCATCCATTTTTAAACTTATCGTGTTCATGACTTCATTTTAATTTTGCTTCTAAAAAGAGGTTCAGCATAATTTTGAGCAAAAAAAAAAAAAAAATGAATAGAAATGATTAAAAAGAACAACTGCGTCACACTATCGTAAATTGACTTAGCTCTATGAGTGCCTCTTCATCACTATTATTTTAATAAACGCTTGACCTGCTCTCGACGGGTCAAGCCAGCAGGACATTCCATCAAACTTCTGAAAATAGGCTTTGTTTTCTTTTAATTTTAGTGGTTGAATAAGATTTTCATAAACTTTTGAATTTTAGTCGTATTTTGTCAAATGTTGAAGTTTCTAGTTATAGAATAAATTTTCAGTTTCAAGGGAAATTTTATAGTTTTATTCTCATCAATAATTTATTCAGCCATTTCAGAATTAAAGATTTAAAAAAAAAACAACACGATCATAAGAAAACAAAAACAAGTTGTTTTAAAATTTTTATTTGGTATTTCATGTTTTATTTTAAATTCGACTTTACAATCAATTTGAATCAATCGATACTTCATCATGTTTTATTTGTCGCAATTTCTTATTTGCTTGTATCCTTCCCGTTACCATTATTCTTGGTAAACAACTTTCTACAAACAAAGAGAAGCCTGTGGAAAAAGAACAGCAAGAAAGTTAGATTAGTATATATATATATTTATATATATATATATATATATATATATATATATATATATATATATATATATATATATATATATTACTTAATTTACTCACATAAAATTAATATACGAAAGTATAGATTTATGCGTAAACTTTAAGTATTTACTTCAAAAGTGCTCAATACGTAGGTAGAACTAGTTAGTAAGTTATAAAATGTATATGGCGATTAAGGTACACTGAATATTCCGCGTTTCATCCACTCTAGGATTCGTTAGGCTTATGCGCGAATTCTGTGGTTGTTTGTTACTTTTATATGCGCATCTTCTATTGAAATTTTAGTTAGCCAATCAGCTTTCTAGTATCCACCGCGCCCTTCCTATCAGCCAATGAGAATGCATTTATTGGACAAAGGCCTATTTGACCTCTGGTTGACCTGTTCCTTTGTGTGTGCTCTATATAGCCTGGATATTTAGCTTCTTGATATGTTTTAAATCTAGGTTAGTGTTTTTTTTTTTTATTAATGTTAGTTTATATATAATGATGAAATGCAGAATATACAATGTAGCTTAATCGCCATATACATTTTATAACTTACTATATGTATATATATATATATATATATATATATATATATATATATATATATACACATATATAATTATTTACTAAAATAATTATTAATATATAAGAACATGTAGTTAATAAAACGTGTTAAAAAACACTTTGAAAAAGAGTCAAAATTCTTCGAAACCCCGCGGATTAAGGACTATCTACTTATTTTGTGCTTCCTTTCTAAAATTAAATATGTTTTTAACTCTTTTTCGGAGTGTTTTTTAACATGTTTTATTAATTACTTGTTCTTATTATAAGCTCTATTTCCTATTTGGTTTTATCGAGCTTTTACATCTGATTGAGATTACTTTATAAATATTAACTCTTCAATATTTATATATATTTATATACTTTAGTTTTGCTGACTTGGATTATTTTGGTAAACTTAACTGTAATTCTTATTTCATATATATATATATATATATATATATATATATATATATATATTATATTTATATTATATATATCTTATTTCATATATATATATATATATATATATATATATATATATATATATATATATACACACAAGGTAACCAAAATGTCCATTTTTAAAAGAAAAAAAAAGAAAACACTTTATGATAGATGTAACTTCTATCTAGTCTTTGAAGTAAGATCCAGCACATTCTGGTAATATGTCTCCAGCTGTTCAATTCCCTCTTAATAGAAATTGAGGGGAAGGGGGTGAATGCAAAGAAGTCTATGAGGGCTTGGACAAGTCTGCTTCATTGGTGAAGGATTTCCTACCAAGAAATAGAAGACGTGATAATTGAGTGGCACAAGGTCAGGTGAATAAGGTGGATGGCACAAAGTCTTCCACCCTAGTTACTGTATAGTATCCCTAGCCACTCGCACAATATGCAGCCTGGCATTGTCACAGAAGAAAAGCACACCTTTGCGATTCACTAATGTTGGCGCCTTCTTGCGCAATACCTGTTGCCCATGTTTCGATTGCTGTGAATGTAGGTTTCCAGTGATTGTTTGTCTCATTAGTAGCAGTTCATAATGAACCACTTTACGACCTGTCCACCACCAAGCACAAAGTATAACCTTGCGTGGGTAAATTGTGTGAAGAACAGCATCCTGAGGAGACAATCAATGTCTGCAACGCTTGGAAGTTTCATAAAGAGCCCACTTTTCATCAATGGTAAGCACTCGACTGAATATGAATGTCATATGGTGGTGAGAAAGTAGCAACATACAGGCTGTCACTCATTGTCCTTCATGGACCTCCAACACAACAGCATTTGCAGAACCCATATTCTCAATTTGTATGTTTTACCTAGGCATTTCATCTGTTTCATCGGAAATGTTGAACTGTCTTGCAAGGTCACATGTTAGACCACTGTCTTCTTGAATGGCTGCCTTCAGGACTTCATCATTCAAGACTTATGGTCGTCCGCAGTGAGGTTCATCACAGAGGGACAAAATCTCTCGACTTAAATTTGTGAAACCAATACCTTGCCGTACATGCATCCACAGCACTATCCCCAAACGCTTGATATATACGGCAACTTGATGCAGCTGCTAATAAACCCATTTTGAAGTTGTAAAGCGAACAAGATCTCTAGACACTTCCATTCTTTTCACAGCTGTTTAGGTTAAAATTGATGGTCGGGCATAGTGCACAAGTTTTTTATTACGTTTGATGTTCCTACTTCCGGCTGTCCAAATTTGAAAACAATTACTACATGCATTTTGTCTATATTTCCACTTCATTCAATGGCTAATTGAAATTGGACAGAACGCTTTTGGTTACCTAATGTGTGTGCGTGTGTGTGTGTGTGTGTGTGTGTGTGTGTGTGTGTGTGTGTGTGTGTGTGTGTGCGTGCGTGCGCGCGCATGCATGCATGCATATATATAACAAATAAATGACAAAAGTCTATATTCCAAATTTGATGATGTTGGCCATATTACAAAAATTACATTATTTTTAGCTTACATTGGCATAATGTAAGCTAAAAATAAGGTAATTTCAACCTCTCTTCCAATTTTCAGATTTTGTAATCATGCCCAAATGCATTTTATTTTACTTTGATGGGTTGATAGTTGCTATTTTTTCTGATAGGTTAAAGGCAAAATAGATTCATCGATTGATATAATAATTAAATGAATAATTTTGCGCTATGAAACAGTTACTGTCAAGAATTTTAAGTGTCAACAGAATTAAAGGAATAAATTGTAAGATGACCAACATCATGAAAATTTGAAATATAGACTTTTGTCATATATTTGTTATATGCTCTGTAATTACATTGAGCTTCTTAAATTAAGGATTTGTATATATAAAAAGTGAAATGTAATTGAAAAATCATATTTCCAAAGATATATAAGGAATTCAATATAAGCTTTGTAAATTAGAAATTACAACAATTTATTATTCGACAAAGAATACAAAAACAACAGTTTTTCATCATCATCAGTTTAAGTCTGTTTTAAAAGCTGGCATGTGTTGGACAGCTTTTAGAAATCGACTTCAAAACTAACCTATCTCTGATCAGGTTTTTATTTATCCCTCTTTCTTTCAAATCCATCTTTATCACTTAATTGCCCAACTGATCCTGTTACTTTAATTGTTCTACATCTACTAACCCAAGCACTCTCACCCATTTTTTTAATGTGACCAAGCCAACACAGTCTCCTGTTCTGCACATGTTTTCCGCAATTACCCAGATTTAATCTGCTTGTTATCACTAGGGCTGTGACAACAGCATATTCTTTTCATTCTTTTGACTCTCGTGTATATATCCGACACAGTTAGACACACTTAATCAACCGAGAACCACATCCGTCTATATAAAAACATATAAGATATTAACGGATATATACTCGAGAGTCAAAACAATGAAAAGAATATGCTGTTGTCACAACCCTAGTTATCACTGTATTATTTCCAAATTATGAAATGTAAGTTTTTAGCCCTCACTGACCAGGTATCGATGGAAGAGACTGCGTACACATGCCTGATAGGCACTACCTGTGGTATACAGTGCTAACACTTTCTTGGTTAGTAATGAGTTGGGCTAGGACAACAGCATATTCTTTTCATTGTTTTGACTCTCGAGTGTGTATCCGTTGATATCTTATATGCTTTCATATAGAGTAATGTGGTTCTTGATTGATTAACTGTGTCTAACTGTGTCAGATATATACTCAAGAGTCAAAACAATGATCAGAATATTCTGCTGCCATAGCTCTAATAATGACAAATGCTTTCTGAATTCACTTCATCCACTCCTAATTATTGAAATCACACCAGTACCACCTCTTCCCCGTGCTCCAATTGTATTCTCATCATATCATTGTGCCAGTCATTTTAATTCAAATTAAAATCAATGTTTTTGTACTTGTGTCTGATTTATGACATTCCAAACCTTTTCTACCCAGGCTTTAATATTTGGGGGGAAAAAAAATCAACGTTCTATTTTTGTCTGTTTTAAAGCACACACAAACACATTTTTTTTGCAAGTGATTTAAGGCTATAATTTCAATGCAAACCAGAAAATTAACTATTTCTTGTCTGCTATTTGATGCCGAGCCTTTAATTCTAAGAAAAATCAATGTTTGGTGATGTTTTATTTTTTAACATATAAACTCTTCTTTTTTCTATTTTTTTTTTATTTTTATCATTATTATCGTTGTTATTATTATTATTATTATTATTATTATTATTTGTATGAGTTATGATCAGAAATTATTCACTGACAACAACCGTTGGCGTTCCTTGGAGTCTGGATGATAGTAAGTATCCCCAAGATGTCCAGTACTCTCCACCTCTTTCGATAATCTTTGCAAATGAATTCCCATTATTACAACGGTCGTTTGCCATTGACTTCCTGCTGATAATGACCATTGATCTTCACTGGAATTTGGGTGGTAAGATGCTTTCCCAAGGTTCCAGTTCTCTTCACATTCATCCAGTGGAACTCTGGTTAGTGTTTTCTCTGCTCAGTTTTTCCATCCTCCTTGACACATCACAACTATTTGGTGTGGCGTCAGTCAATGTTGACTCCATTTTTTTTTTTTTTTTTCGGAGGGAGAGGGTAGTATAGTTAATATAAAATTTTGGAGTTTCAGTTTTCTTAATTTCATGTGGTGTGTCTTTTTATCTTTTTATTTTACATCTCTTTGATTAATATTTATAGCTCAGATGAGTTAGTTTCTGCATTCAAGTTTCTTTAAGATTTCTGCTGTCGTCGTCGTCGTCGTCGTCATCATCATCATAATAATAATAATAATAATAATAATAATAATAATAATAATAATAAAACAGGCGGTAATGCTGAACATTACCGCCTGTTTTATTTGTATTATTATTATTATTGTGATTATTATTATTATTATTATTATTATTATTATTATTATTATTATTATTAATGAGTCACCACTTATCAAAGCTAAAACCCACTCGAGAATAAGGATTAATGAGATTGATGAATTGTCAGATAAAGGATGAAGATTATTATAAGAAAGCTCTTGAAGCTGGACTCTCAGTTCTTTAGTCCTTACATTCCATGAATGACGTTTCTGACAAAGGGGAAATAATTGCTGTTTTCTGGATCAGAATCTATTCACATAGCACTTATCATTAGCTAGTTTTAGACCTTGAAGTTGTATTATTTTTTTTTTTCTTAGCCCCTCACATTAAATGGTTTCATGCTTTGTCTAGAACAAATTCCATAAAAAGAAAGAAACATTACCCTTAGAAATTCCTCCTAGTTTTAGATACACATAGGGAAGAATGAGTCACCACATATCATAGCAAAAAGCTACTCAAGGATAAGGGTTAATAAGATGGAAGAAATGTTAGTTAAACACTAGTCAAGCTGAAAACACTACCAATAATTTCCCCTACTCTTTATCTGTGCCTAAACCTAAACATAGATTCCATGAACAAAGTTTTTTTCTTAGAACTGCACGCCTGTGGAACTGTCTTCTGTTTACCTGCTTTCTAGCTGACTATAATATAGTTGTCTTCAAGTCCAATGTAAACAAGTTCTTGATAAGCTGTTCCCTTTAAGTAATCCAATTTATTAAATTTCCACTACTAACGATTCCTATGATATTATCCCATTGACTACTGTACACTCTTTAACCCTTATCCTCAAGTGGCTTCTGGGCGTTGATAAGTGAGGATGCCTATGTACAAAAAAAAAAAAAAAAGGATGAAGAATATCATGAGAAAACTCTTGAAGCTGAATTCTGAATCTTCATGGGGACTACTCCAACTGAAATTTATTGCATTGAAATAGGAAAAGAAATGATGGCCTCTTGTTGCTGAAATGGAATTGTTGGATTTTAAAATAGGGTTACAATATATAAGGTTGTTAATCGATTGACAGTAAGACATTACTATTCTCTGATGCAAGATAGCAGTGAATATATTGATCATTGTATATAGTTCTCTGTATTAGTAAGTTCACATAGGAAAAAGGAGTTGTACGATATTCTATTACAACAGAAACAAACTCAATCAGAATCCAAATTAAAAGAACAAACTCTGGGGGGGGGGGGTTCACATTGGCATATTAGGATGTATCTAAACTGTTATATCCTTAAAAAGGTTTACAATGATACAAAGTTGTTTCTATTTAAT
This sequence comes from Euprymna scolopes, assembly GCF_053919585.1. Taxonomy (NCBI): domain Eukaryota; kingdom Metazoa; phylum Mollusca; class Cephalopoda; order Sepiida; family Sepiolidae; genus Euprymna; species Euprymna scolopes. The sequence goes on along the minus strand of NC_136524.1, from coordinate 23,000,975 downwards.
TGCCTCCCCACAAGGGCAGAGTTAAACACAAGGCCGGATTTTATGTGGGGAAAATCCAGCTTTCCAAAGAAGGGCACCCTGGACAGGAACAAAAATAGATTGTCTCAGTCATGAAGGATTTCTCCTCCACTTACCGAGAACAGGAAAGGTGAACTGCAGTATCAAAACAGATACTACACTGTTCCTAGCCAAAGGGAAAGGTTGTTATTCAAGTGAAAGGAACATCCAACATGATAGTAAAATAAATAGAGAAAATGTTTATTGCCATAGTGAATACAATGAATGGATAAACATAGATTAGTAACGTCTTATTAATCTCCAAAGAAAGATATCAGTCAGTGTCGGGTTCTCCATATGAGTAAGTTCATATAGAGAGGGTGTAGGATTTCTATTGCACAATCTTCTTCTGAGTTAATTTCCCATAAAATTTTGTTCAACATCTTTTCTTCTTCAGATTGAGATGCAACAGTTTTACATTTTTTTTTAATCTAATATTTTTATAAGTCATCAACTTTTTTAGCCGGTAATAGTTGTGGTATAGTTAATTTAAAATTTTGAGGACCCGGTATTTCCTGCAACGAGAATTAGGACACAATATAAAAGAATGGCTTCGTTGAAGAGTAAGGACACCTTATTTTTTATTCATAGGCAGAATTGTAAATGAAGTAAGTAGCATTGTGGTTGTATCAAAAATAATTTTGAAAGCATTCTCTTAGCTTAGTTCTCACAGTATTACGTTTCTGAATTTTTTAGATAAGGGTTATTCATATTATTTGAATTCTTATGACTACTGTTCTCATCTCGAGAGTTATTTGCACAACATTTTGGTCGATGTAACATTTGACTTTCAGGTGTATCGTGTCAAAATCTGAAATATTTCTGTCGAACTCTAGAATTTGCACATAATTTCGAATGGAACGATTTATTTAATCCACGGGGGTAGCATGCTTACATTTCGTCAGCCATGACTGAGTAGAAATTCTGAGAAGTTTGCAATTGTATTTTGAGTGTTGCCCATACTGAGGATTGAATCTTCAACCTGTAGAAAAGTATAACTTCATAACTGAATCTTATCGAGTACTTATCCACTATGCCACGGATCCTTGCACAAAGACCTGTAGCATAGTGAATAAATATTGCTATATGTGAATATTAACACTCAATTTAGTACATTGCTAACATTTTTAAGGGGTCTTAAAGTACATACGGCCATGAGGCTGCCATTACAGAGATTAAGGTCATGTAGAGTCACCCTATAATGCTTATTATTCCTAGGTCCATCCTGATCCATAGTGGTAGTAGATGGAAGGATCCCACTTGTGGGTGAAGTTACATATTTTATTTGCACAATGTATCTAAAAAACAAATTAATCTATAAATAGTTGATAGATTCCCGGAAAAGGATGAAACATGTGTATGAGGATAAAATTTAAAAAAAAAAAATATTTATCATAATATTGTTTAAGGCTCCTAAATGTTAGAACGAGCCCTTTAAGAGAATTATAATTAGGTTGTAGCATTTACTGCATGATGCCAAGTTCCATTTAACCCGGTTGCTGAACACTAGGTATGTCCACTTGTAAAGGCATAAGTAGTCATTAATGTTTTTCTTTTCATCGGGGTTGTTATCTTGGCCGCATGGATTGAGGAGTCCAAACAGATTTTTTTTTTTTTTTTTTTTTACATGGGAGTCACCACTTATCAAGGCCCGAAGCCACTCAGGGATAAGGGTTATTGCGTGTACAGTAATCAATGAGATAGTATTGTAGTATTGGGGGTTTTGATAGAGTGTCTTACTTAAGGGGGCGGTTTGTCAGGAGTTTGTTTATGTTGGACTTGAAGACGTCCAAATTGTAGTCAGGTGGGAAACAGGCAAGCGGCAAAGAGTTCCACTGGCGTGCAGTTCAAAGAAAGAAGCTTTGCTCATGGAATCTACATTTGGATTTAGGCACAGATAAAGAGTGGGGAAAATTATTGACAGTAGTTTCAGCCAGACGGGTTGGATCTGCGTTTTAAATCATGTGACCGATAAAACCATCATCCTCCACACTAATGATTCCCAGAAAAGGATGAAACACATGTATATGTGTATAAGAGTATTAAAAATATTTATCATATATATCTATATATTTCAAATAAAATTTTCTATTCGACTATAAAATATTAACAAACACAAAGTTCTCATTTAGATAGCTCAATAGTGCAATACTAGAGCTACAAATACTCTTGATATTTTACCGTTTCATTCTTCACTGAGAACAAACACTCCTGATGTTCGTCTAAAATCTTTTTTGGACGAACATAATGAGTTCCTGTTCCTAGTGAAAAATAAAGAGGTAAAATATTAAATGTACACACACACACACACACACACACACACATACATAACATTGTTAAGCACTTCAGAATTCTTCAGCATGATCATGCTTGTTTATTTAAAAAAATAATTTTTATGGAAATCGCTTGAGACAAGGCATGAAGTCACTTGATATAAGGAGTTAACAAGAATGAAAGCTGATTATTACAGACAGGAGATGTCTATTGACCTTAATCTTGAAAAACCAAGTCTGTAGGTAGAAGGAAAACAGTGAGCAGAAAGAGAGTTCCACAACCTTGCAGTCTTTGAAAAAAGCTACTGGAATAGGAAGCTGTATTATGATGAGGTATTAAACAGCAAATTGATGAAGATCTATAGACCAACGAGTCAAACGAGCTGAAACAAAGGAAGCAGCGAATAGATCAGACATTTCTGAAGAACACATGCCATAATAGTATTTGTAAAAAGACTAGTAACATAACGTCTCTGAAGAAGAGAGCGGTTGCACTGAAGAAGAAAATGTGGGGATCGATGAAATTATAGATACGTTTCTACAATTTATCAAGACCCTTCAAATGGGGCACAGATTCATCAGTCCAAACATGGCAACAATACTCCATATGTGGTTTGATAGTAGACTTGTAGAGATCGAGAATAGCGTCAGATGTGAGAAAGTATTTAGAATTATAGAGAGAACCAACAAGAAACAGAAAGAGCAATGGATTTAATACATGAACTCCAAGAAAGATTTGATAAGAAAAAAAGACCGAGAAGTTCTGGAGTCGATTTCTCATCGAGAGCAGAGCCATCCATAAGAATCTTAAGAAGAAAAGGAAGACACCAGCGATTAATCTTTTTTGTGTTAAAATAAAAATAACATTAATGTATGCTCCATATGTATCACTAGCGTTTTTGATTCTTCTTCGAATCATCTTCAAATAAGAAACAAATGAACAAAAAAAAGCTGGAGAAAAGGGAAGGAATTTCAAAAAGTAGCCGAGAACGTGAATATGAATTAAATTCTGGTAAGAAAGAATTAGCATCACGGGATGAATTGTATTTCCTTAAGCATTTTAAAACAAATATTGTTAATGGTTTCATATGTGATGTTATTTATTGTAGGTTGCTTGGTTTTAATGAAGATATCTTCAAGTACCTCTATTTAAAAAAAAAAAAACTAGCATGGGTGCTCGGCGTTGCCCGGATGTTTGGATGTGTGTGTTGAGCAAAAAAAAAAAAATCAAAAAAAAAAAACGTGGTAGTAGGAAGGCAGGCTCGAACCCATACCCCGAAGGAGGAGAAGAACGGGGAAAAAACCTGACGCCTTTGTTGTTACGACCACCGCCAAACCGGAAGTGACGTAGGTTTAAATTAAGGCTAGATAATCGAAACGCGAGGATAACTAAAAAATATTGGTGAAAAAAGCGCCCCAATCCCTGTAGAAAAGTGCCCAGTTGAAGGTGAAGATATTAATGTTTTTAGCCAATTTTTCGATATTTGTCGTCTGAAAGGTCAAACTTCAAAACGATACTGATCTTGTAAAAATCCGTCACCTCTGTCGAAAGTTTAGGCAGACATGCAAACATACATACATACATTTATATATTGGTAACAAAAATTTTCGACCCAAACCGATTAAAAAGCTTGGCTTATCTCTGAATACCCTTTATGTAAAATTTCAAATATTTAGACCAGAAATTGTCTGAGTAATTTGGTAGAGACCGCAGAGGTCAATTTTTTTTTAAACTTTGACCCCTATTATGACCCCTTAAGATTTATTGTTTTAGGCTCAAATCAAGTTATTAAGTTAGGTCCATGTCAAAGAAACCTATATCTAAAATTTCAATTGTTTATACCCAAAATTGTCGGAGGAGTTTGATAGAGTTCTCAAAGGTCAAATCGTTGAACTTTGACCCCTTAACAGCCAAATTTCTGGCCGAAAACAGATTACAAAGATTTTCCCAAATCTTAGTACCCTGTATATCAAATTTCGAGTCTGTAGACTTAAAATTGACAGAGTTATTGCGTAGGGAAATGTACACAGACACACAGAGAGACACACAGACACGTTCACTTTTATAGATATACTAGCAGTTCCGCCTGGCTTTGCTTGGGCCCTATGTACTGTTCATAAGGTTATGTGCATATGTATATATTTAAAAGTGTGAATATGTAAAGTAATGCCTTTCTGTATAATAGTCTTCCTTAACTACCATAGAGAAAAGGCAGACAGACATTTTCATTTTTATAGATATATAAATAGATAGATAGATATATAGATAGATTGGATGCAATATATAGTAATGATTTAAAAAGTATACAAAAATCCCCATGCGCCACCACCGAGAATTGAAACCAAAACGTTCAGCTCACAATTTATTTTGCCTCTGCCGTCAATGACCAGGCTATGAAAATATGTTTACTGCAAGGCTAAAAATTAAACCATGAACCAATAACTACTACGCTATGCATTCGTAATGCTGGCGTTCGACCTTCACTTGGCAAATTTCATTTTTTTTAAATTTTAACATTTTGCACCGATTTTTCCGGACTAAAACGCAAATATAAAGTTTTGCATGGATTCAAATACCTTATATATGAAGTTTCATGCCTGTAGACCAAAAACTCTAGGAGGAGTTTGGTAGGCGAAATTTGTTAAACAAAAATATATACGTATACATAAATATATATGGAAACAATTTTGTGTTTACTACAAACTTTGTACGCAAATAATATGCAAGTATAAATCATGTAGAATATCTGCATGGATATAATTACACGTAATAGTTAACTAAAAATAATTACCCCATAAGAAAACCGAAGCAACTAATAGGGAATTAATTAAAATTAATGTTTAAAAGAATATGCAAATTAGCTAGATCTTTTGCTAGTGAATGCAATTCCACAACCTATGTATAAGAAAATTGTATTTTCTTTTTAAATAAATAGAAAAGAAGATTTTTAATATGAATATCAATACACACAAAAGAAAAACGAATTTATAGGAGTATAGAAGACAGATAGATAGATTATTTCAGAATATATTATTTTCATTTTATTAACTAAAATGTGTCTTGAATCAGAGGGGGTTGGGCGTCGTCATATATTTTGTAGCAACCTACAATGAATAACATTATGACAGAGCAATAGGGGGTGCGATATATATATATATATATATATATATATATATATATATATATATATATATATATATATATATATATAGTGAGATCAGGCTTATTCCTGTAAGCCAAAATAGGTGTTTATTTTTCTCCCATCGGGAGAAATGTGACACAAGGGTCATAAAGTTGGATTGAAAAGTTAGCGCTCCAGAGTATGGGGCACTCTGACTCTGCAAAAGTTGCCTGTGCAGCTCCATCGGCATTTCCAGGCAGAGGCGTCTCAGGCGATTAGCAATAAACGAATCCTTTCTCAAAGAGAGACGGCAAAGCCTGGAAGTGGACCTTCTAGAACTGCGCAGAACCAGTATAACACTGCAATCAACAGGAAACAGGTCATTACAGGAATGGTCTAATTAAAATGCCGAATGTGTAAAATCAATTTCTTGATGTCATGTCTTCCCGTTCACAGGAATAAAAATCCAATAAATGTTTGCAACAATGACATACAAGTAAATAAAATATCATCTGATCCATAGGATGAGAAATGAGTGCTGTCTAGTATTATGGCAAAATAATTGGCTTTTCAAATCCATTATGTTTCTGAAGGTTTTAGATGAGGATTGGTTATTCATATTATTATAATTATTCAGACCACTGTTCTCATCTTTGGTGTTATTTTTACAACGTTTCAGTTGATGTAACTCTCGCCCATAATCAGGTGTATCCTGTTAAATCTTTCTGTCGATCTCGGGAATCTGCATGGAATTTTGAACGGAACCCTTTATTTAATCCACAGGAGTAGTGTGCGACTCAAAAATACAATTGCAAATTACTTAGAACTTCTACCCGGTCATGGCTGGTGGAACCAGAGCATGAAGATTCCAAGTCTGACAAAAAGATTCCCGAGTTCAACAAAAAGATTCCCAAGTTCAACACGATACACCTAAAGATTGGACGTTACATCGACTGAAACGTTGTGAAGATAACATCCAAGATGAGAACAGTATTTTTGAATAATACGAATTTCCAAATCCAATCCAGTATTTTTTTAACTTCACGTAATTTCCCCAAAATATAAAGTAATTCACTTACCAACTGCTATCATTCAAATATCAATTCAGGGAATGCTTTTCAAGAACAGGATCACACTTAGTCATATGTTCAACAAGTTCTACAAAGTTCTTTTTAATGGAAGAACTAGTATGGTTACCTGGCGGTGCCCAGGTTTAAGTAGGGGATGACATAACTTGCAACAGAATGCTAAGGACTATGGAATAAGGACAGCATTCTCTTTCTCTCTAACACGCGTGTACGTAGATTACTGTTTAAAAAATTTTTTTTAAATAATAAATAAATATTTAAAAAATAATAAATAAATAAATATGTCAAAATAAAAAGAGGGCAACTTTCTAAGAAAACACCGGATCTCCAAGGTGGAGATGATAACCTTAATATTGCAAAAAAAAAAAAAAAAAAAAAAAAAAAAATCAACAACATATATATATATATATATATATATATATATATATATATATATATATATATATATATGTATATATATACTATTATGTAAAAGGAACTTTGTGGGTGTGGGTGTGTTAATTCCCTACGAACTTGGTAATGGCTGGGTCGATTTTTTTTTAAATTTCACGCGAAGGTACTTGATGTGTCTGAAAGTGATAATCGAAAAACAGCAGACTAAAAAAAGGAAGCCCGATTTTGACCAAAGTTTTATACACCTCAACATCACAAGTGCATTTGAGAAGTTGTATCACCGTACAAGCAGAAAGGCCCAGCCTATAAAATCAACTATAGATTCTTTTTTTTTTTTTTATATAAGACAGGGATGCGTTTGAAATGAATATTTCTTTTTATAAAGCACACTTAAATCATGATACTTGACTTTTGTATGTTTAACTTTAATTTCATAAAATCAACAGTTGGTTCTTTGGTGTATTTTTCTTTCCCTCCTTGCCACGTGGTGCATTTTTTCTCCTTTTTGTCTTCTGACACAAGCACGCGCACACTTGCCAATTTGCATATATGTTCAAAATGTCTGCTGCTGCAGCTAATATTTTCGCTCGCCAATCCATCCTTCAACTGCTGCTGATATCTTCAGACGCACTAATATGTGCTCTGTTACATATATAGTAAGTATTTTTTCTTTTAATAGTAAATGTTTACGCCCCCCCCCCAAAAAAAATGACTATATCAACAAATTATTTAATTCCTTCAAATCTCCGCCCAGCAGTATAAAAAAAAATTAAACAGATATTAAAGTCAAAGTTATATTTTTCATGATAGAAGCGTTTTTTAAATTTAAAAATTAAATATGTATGGAATACGTTTATAAGCCAAATTACAACGCAATATTATGAAAACAAACAACAAATATTTATTTGCTTGAAATTAATATTTCGGAGATAGACTCCATCCTCAGAATTTTATATATTTTTTTTTTTTGTTTTTGTTTTTTTTTCTTTGCCATGATGTTAAATTGAAGAAAAAAACAGTCAGTAAAGACTGCACGCGTTGTCTGTCTTCTGCGGTGTTATTTTGAAATGCCAGAAGAATATCCTTGGCGAACGTGATATGAAAGTCAGGGTTCTGCTTTCTGTGAAGCATTGTTTAAAGTTTAAAATAACATATATATATATATATATATATATATATAATAAAAATAACAAAGAATTAAAAAAAAATTAATGAAGACATAAAAATTATTAAGTAAAAATTTAATTGAAAAAAATATATATTTACCATGTTAATCACATGATCTTCAATTTTGGCTTCTGTTTTTTTTCTTGTCAAGTCATTTACTTTGCATCTTATAAATCTTTTACGTGCAATGGTGGCTTCCATTTCACTGTATGTATTACTAAAAAACATAAATGTGAGAAAACATATGAAACAATAAAATATCCTAAAAACAAGAATGTAACGAAAAAACATAAAGAAAAACGGTACTCCTGCAGAATAAAAGATCGCGCTATCGTCAGGATTTTCCAGGCATTTACATAAAACACCGAAAGGTGCCGAAACATTGAGCCAATGAAATCGCAGTAACCAATGTCATTTAAGAAAACATTAATTTGCTATCATTGGTTTATTAGAACAAAAAATTAGATATTTATCTTGATTTGAACAACAACAACAAAAAAAATTGTAAAAAAGAAAAATATCACATAAAATTTTTTTTACAAATTGCTTTCAGTTGTTTGTTATCCAAAAAAAAAAAATAAAGATTTATTCATGAAACTTATCTTACAATGAATATTTTTTCTTGATTTGAATTTTAATGTTCTTAAAGTTTCCTAAAAATTGTCCAATAATTATTCATTATGTTTTCTTCGTATCAACAAAAAGAATATAGTTTTCATTCTTCAATTTAGTTTTCATTGAATTATATTTCCACTCATTAAATTTAATATTACAAAATGTAGAAAAATGTAATATTGTGTTATGGGTTAAGTATGTGATTGTACAGTTCCTCTTTGTGTATGGCATAATCACGTTGACACACCGGTTCCTGCTGGATCAACGAAGTTAAGCAACGTTGAACCTAGTCAATACTAAATGGGTTACCATTTGGGACTTTCAGGTGCTATATGTACTCTCCGCTTATCTCGGCATTGTTTCCAGTCGTCCTGGACTTTCCCTTGCCACTGGACTAAAACAGGGCCGATTCAGGAGAGGTGTGGTTGGAGATTGTGTAACCCTCGTCTCACAATTACATGCGCAGCTGCCTCTACAGGGGGTATCCTTTGTTTCTCGAGACTGAATGGAGGCATCGATAGAGTTCCTCATTCAATTGCAGGCAACACTAAGTTTTCTTGCTAGTGATCAAATAAGAAACCTGAAAAAAGTTAATATGCTATAACGAAAAACAGTAAAAAAAACAAAAAACAAAAGCAAAACAGTTGCTTCTTTGTTACATAATAATAACCATACAAAGCACAGGCTGAAAAAGTTTTTGTTCATACTAAGTCAAAGGTACATCCTTGACAATTATTCTGACAGAATCTGGGTCATTTGTGGCTAAAATGATGGCCTTGCATCTGCCGGGCTGTGGCTCGGTTCTGTGTAGTTTTAGGAGCTCCTCTCTCTCTCTCAGGCTTTACCTTCTCTTGTTAATTTATTGCTAATTGTCTGGTGTTGATGGGACTGCTCAGATACTTTTTTTTTTTTTTTTGGCTAAGCTGTACATACTTCTTGTGCAATGGCTCTCCAATCCCACCTCAGCCCACCCCTTATAACTGCGTGTCAGATCTTCCTGTGGGAGAGAGAAGGGCGGTAAATTAATATTTTATTTTTAACTTTGTAATTAATGCAACCGGTGATAGTTAATGAATTAATGAATGCTTGGAAATTGACGGCACGCACCTTTTCATGACAAGAAAATAAACAATTGAATTTAAATGCAAAACAAGACAGTAAAAGTAAAAGGGTAAATGAACTGGATGCTACGTGCATATCATAAAAGTGAAGGTAAGTATGACCCAGAACTTATCTTACGTCACACATGTTACAGCTCGTCCTTTTTATCATTATTTTACGTTATCTTAGGTTGTGGAACGGGAGTCGGGTTCAACTCGATTTTTTGCAAGCATTGGGCATACAAGAAGTGCATTAATCTTATTGCTTTTCTTTTTCTTTCCTTTTTACGGAACTCTTTTTGTAAAGTCAAAAACGAAGACAACAATTCAAAAAAAAAACAAAAAAACAGCAAAAAAAAAAAAACAGCAAAAATCAATCAAACCAAACTTCATAAATAAATATTAAAATATATAAAGAACTTGAAGCATAAAAACTTGTTTGCAAAATTACTGGATTCAGTATTAACAAGGCCGATAGCCATTAGTCGTGTGCTCTCGTGTAATGAATAAATGCGTGAATGTAGGATTGACATGAAATTCTTAAAGATAAACTAAAATGACCGAAAAATGGGCTGAAATGACTTAAATAAATAAAAAAGTAAATGACTTAGAATGACTTTAATGAACTTAAGGATGAATTGAATGACCTTAACAATGATTTGAATGCTTAAAAAATAACTGGAATCCTTCAAAAACAACTTGAATGATCTGGAGAATGACTTGAATGGCTTTGAGACTGACTGGTTGTAAAGTGGGTGATCATTTTACATTAAATTAATACAGAAAAGTGATGTCCCACTTTATATCACAATAAGTACAGCATGTAGTAAGAACAGATACTACACTTTGATCTTGGCCAAAAAGCCAAGAAAAGGGTATTTATTTGCTCCCCCACCGAGCAAATTAGGCACAAGGCCGATTTTTAATGTGAGGAGTGAAGGGGAAATGAGGACCAACTTCCCGGGGAGTAGGGGAGCTGGATAGTGACAATTGGTATGAAGGGTTGCTCCTACATTGACCAAGGTCTTATATGTGGAGTTGCCCCCACATATGGTCTTTGCTTGCAGTATCTGTTCCGGCAGATACTACACTTTGAGATATTAAATCCTTTATTCATGTTAAAAATACAGTGAAAATCAACGATGAACAAAAAACTTAGGCACATGGCCAACTCAAAAGGGGGGATTGTGGGGGTCGTTGGTCATCCTTGTCACTCCAGAACTAAACAAAATCAAAAGTTTCTCCCAGCTAGTATCTTCTTTCACCATAATACCGCATTCACCCTTTCATTCTGGGAGACGACCTACTTAACTCCCAATTTGTAAAACATTTTTTATTGATGTGTAAAAACAAAAAAGATAACAATAAAATGGTACAAGAATTAATTTGTGTTGAGAACGGGGGGGGGGAAGAAAAAACAAAAGGTGATTAGTAGGGCCCTCCCAACCCCGTCTAGTTGATAGATTGCCCGTTCCACTAGGTTTGTAAAAGAAACCTGGCTTGCTTCTGCGGGGTCAGTCTCTAAGTGGGGATGCCCTCTAGATGTGGGTGAATGGAGAAAAGAAAATTTTGTGGGTAAGGGATGGGGGTTAGTTTGTATTTCTTTCCCTCCAAGATGGGTGAAATTTAGAGGAAAGGATGAAAACAAAAATTGCAAGTAAGAGGGGGTGAGAATCTTGGAGGCTTCCTAATTGGGGAGGGATGGAACACACACTCAGTTAGCTGAGAGGCTACTTGTTTAATTTTACTTTACGGAACTGTATGGGCAAAACTAGACGATTAAAGATAGGGTGGCCTCATTTTGAAAGCTGATTTATCATAATTTTTTGTAGATTTCCGAATACATTTTTTTTTTGTATTTGAAAGATTAAAGATTAAAGTTAATTTCCATAAAGAAACAAATATTTGTACACGTGAAAAAAAAAAAAAAAAAAAAAAAAGGTGTGAAAATTGTTTTCACGGCGACTTAACCAATTCAGCTAAATTTTGAAGTTAAATAAATTCATCGTAAAACATTTTTCAAAGATAAATATCAGTTTTCTGTGTCTATTTCAAAGTTAATTAGTAAAGTCCTAGAATTAAATAAAAAAAAAACCCACCTTGTTTGTACAAAAATAGTTTAATTAGACCCAAAACCGAGCGATTCTGCCATTCGCAAAAGCGCAACCAACTAAAGTTTTGTAAACACAGAATATACGGAAGCCCAAAATTTTAGCCAGTCGAAAACTGTGAAAATGACGTCATGTAATTAAAAGGGAGGAAGGGGTGTGCTAGTTTTCTTTTTTTCCCTAGACGTGCATCCGTACATTCCTATTCAGAATGTTTGTATAATTTTTACCATTTTTTAATTTAACTATTTTTCTATGTTCCTGGTTTTAAATTAAATTTTAAAAAAATTATTGTTAAATATTATATAAAAATTATGTTATGCTGAAAGTTTCACATTTATTTAAGCAAGGAAAATATTAAAATCTTACATATAAAAATTATGCAAAACCTGTAATTCAAAAAAAAAGTAGAAATATTTTTTGCAATTATAATTTTTTTTGTGTGAAAATATTAAATAAACAATGCTTAATTTAATGGTATTATTGGTAGTTCGAGAAATTAATTTTTCTTTGAGTTATAGCGAATTCATTAATATAGAGTTTAGGGGCGTTTATCGTAATGTTCCTGTAAAAATTAAATATATATTTTTTTTAAATTGTTACAATTTACGATGCCTTATTTTCATAAAAAAAGCAAAAATAAATTCAATCATTTTTTTTTTACTACTGAAAACCAAAACTTTAGTAAAGGTATTTTCTGTTTAAACAAAATAGTACATTTCCACTAAGATTTAAATAAAAATAATGGGTTCAATATATTCCGTGATTATTATTTGATAAGAACTGAAAATTTTATTAAAATTGGTTAATTTCCTGATTTTTGGTGAATTTTTAAGTAAAAAGGTTTATTCATTTTGAGCATCGGCATCCATTTTGCCAGTACCTAACATCTACGTAATTCGCGATATATTCAACAGTTGCATGAGATACCCTGATGGTAGAGGTTTACGCTTCTTACCATGGGGTCCCGATTTCGAATCTCGCTAGATTTAGCCACTCTGATGAGTTGTACACGACGAAACACGTGTCAGTGGATAATTATATCTAAAAAAATACAATATATATATATATATATATATATATATATATTGGTGATTAAAGAATATTTAAAGATTCTTTAAATGGAGACTTATCATAGCAGCAGCCGAATAGTGCAACGGTTAGAAGCTCCGACTGTCATTTGGGCAGTTGGCTTTCGATCCTGGCTTGAGATAGTTGCTTGTCTAGCTGCACTGAGGAGCTGTGAAACAGGGAATCAGTACTGTATATGGATGACAATATGTATATATATATATATATATATATATATATATATATATATATATATATATATATATATATATATATACACTAGCAAATGTACCCGTCGTTGACTGGGTTCAAAAACAGCCTACAGAAATAGATTAAAATATATACACATATATTTAAGTCAAGAATTTATTGTTTGAAACAAAGGCTATATGGAGAAAATTAAGGAAATAAACATAATTTTTCTCCATAAAAGCCAAGTACGTCCAAGGATGGAGTACTGCTGCCACATCTGGGCAGGAGCTGCTAAAAACAGCCTATCCTGCCTTGACAGAGTACAAAATAAACTTTGTGGTTTAGTCGGGGATGCCCTTTTCTCTTCCCTGCAACCCCTCTCCCACAGAAGAGACGTTGCGAGCCTGTCTTTGTTTTATCGTTATTTCCATGGCAGGTGCTCGTCTGAGCTCCAATCCCTCGTCCCCCCTCGCCAATCTTTCACGAGAAACACCCATCTGGCTGAAACTATTGTCAATAATTTTCCCCACTCTTTATCTTTGCCTAAATCCAAACGTAGATTCCATGAGCAAAGCTTCTTTCTTAGAACTGCGCGCTAGTGTAACTCTCTGCTGCTTGCCTGTTTCCCACCTGACTACAACTTGGACATCTTCAAGTCCAACATAAACAAACTCCTGACAAACCGCGCCCTTAAGTAAGACACTCTATCAATACTAATGATTACTACAATACTATCTCATTGATTACTGTACACGCAATAACCCTTATCCCTGAGTGGCCTTTGGACCTTGATAAGTGGTGACTCCCATGTAAAAAAAAAAAAATATATATATATATATACTTTGTTTCAAACCATAAATTCTTGACTCAAATATATGTGTATATATTTTAATCTACAGAATTTAACTTTGATCATTAAACTTATATTTTCTCTATTTTTGAAATATTGAGCTTTATCTTTTTGACTAGGATCATCCTGAAAATATTACTTCAATGCAATATAGGACAGAATAATTCACTTGTTCTCTAATCTGTGACACACACACGCACACACAAACACACACACACAAACACACACACACTTTTTCTGAATACTGTCCTACCAAAGGTTTGAGTTGAATTCCTTTTCTTTTACTTGTCATTCTGTTTAATGATGAATATATCCAGCATATGTATCCTAGCAGATACAGTATTGATTTGATAGATAAATGATTAATATACCGACGAGGATAATTTTTTATCTATTGAAAATTCTAATGAATGTAAATGGTGATGATAATGAATAAAACTGAGACTTAGACTGCTGATATATTTAATATTTATTTCCGAAACTCAATGTGAATATATGAAATTCTAATGATTATGTTTTGAATACTTCAAATCGTACCCTATAAATATTTGTATATATTTATTGTATTATATTTATTTGCTTTCCCATCAAAGCAAATTAGGCACAAGGCCGTTTTTAATGTGGGGTAAAAACCAGCTCCCCTAAAAGTAGGCAAAAAGGGGGCACTCTGGTTACCATAAAATAATAATTGTCCCAGCATAGAGGGTTTCCCCTCCATTGACTGGTACAAATTGTCTTAAGTGCAGCATCTGCAGAACAGAAAACTCTATCAGTTTCAAGTCAGCGAATGGTCAAATTTTGCTTATCAGCCATAGTTGAGAAGTTTTCTTGAGTTGAGGAATTGAGAACTATGGTATATTTTTTTTATTTTACTTGATCTTCTATAACTCTACATATAAATAAACATTTTACTCTTATTTTAAATTTCAATTTTTTTGATAACTTTTATTTTAATAATTGGGTTCGTTTTTACCAGTTTTACCAAGATGCATATATCATAGTGTATATAAATAGTATATGTAAATAACATTCATTGAGCTTAAACCATAAAAGTCGAAATATTAGTTAGAATACATTTATATATCTATATATATATATATATATATATATCTATATATATATATATATATATATATATATATATATATATATATATATATATATATACAAATACTTTAATGGTGAATGCTCTGACGAACTACAAACACTTGTACCTCCCCGACGTAACTACCCCCGACAAACCCGACAAGCTACTAAGTCTCATCCCTTTTCAGTGGAGATCTCTAGGTGCAAGAAAGCCTTTTACTCCAATAGTTTCTTCCCCAGAACTGCGGGTCTTTGGAACTCCCTTCCGGGATTCTGCTTTCCCAACTGCAATGATATGCAGAAGTTCAAGTGTAATGTTAACAAACATCTTTCTACTCATCTCCCTTCATAATGACCCCGCTAATTAAGTCCCTAATAGTAGCCCCCTGCTTCAAAGTGGCACTGTGCCTTGTTTGGGGTGAAAATTGAATTAAAAAAAAAAATGTATGTATAAGAGCAAATAGTTAATAAAACATGTTAAAAAAACACTTTGAAAAAGAATTAAAAACATATTTAATCTGGAAAGGAAACACTTAATAAGTGGATAGTCCTTAATTCACAGAATTTCGAAGAAATACTTTCCTTCTCATCAGAGGGTAGGAATTAGCAAAATGCGGGATCGGATTTTGCATACAAAAGTATTTGATGAAACTGCAAGTAAGTCAAAGATCTTGATAACAAAAAGTGAAGCAGAGGGAATATGGCGAAGGAAAAGGTGATTTCAAGTGAATGGATAGTCTGGTGAAAGGTAAAGTATCCAATGACGGTAAAATCCAAAAATATAAATCCAAGAAAGCTGATTAAATTTCCATTTGTACAAGTAAAATCCAAGGAAATCACGCAATTGGAAGATGGTTCAAAATAATCCAAAAGGCCGAAATCCGTTGAATGATTCACAAATATGTACAAGGAAAAGGGGAAAAAATTCCAATAATATTAATAAAAGAAAAATAAGATATGCGTTTGACATGGCTGTCAAGACGAAGTGTAAAGAAAAATCAGTGAAGAAGAAGAGAAAAAAATCAGTGAAGAAGAAGGAAAAAAAATTAAATTGTGATAGAATTAAATATAAAATAGAAAAACAAATGTCAAAATGACCCAGACAAAATGACGTTAAAAGGCGCAAAAAATATTGGGCAAAAAAAGAGGTCAACTGAAATGTACAGGTTATTACTTAAGAAAATGTCAGCAAGAGTTATTAAAAGACACTAAATGAAAAAAAAAAAAATAAATAAATAAAAAATAAATTTAAAAAATATTAAAAAAAAAAAAAAATTTATATAATTATAAGCTCTATCTCCTGTTTGGTTTTATCGAACTTTTACATCTGGTTGAGATTACTTTATAAATATTAAT
The DNA here is from genome assembly GCF_053919585.1 of Euprymna scolopes. Taxonomy (NCBI): domain Eukaryota; kingdom Metazoa; phylum Mollusca; class Cephalopoda; order Sepiida; family Sepiolidae; genus Euprymna; species Euprymna scolopes. Next base: position 22,984,497 of record NC_136524.1, on the reverse strand, counting down.
TCTTTAATATTTATAATATACTTTAGTTTTACCATCTTGGATAATTTTGGTAAATTTAATTGTAATTTTGATTTTATATATATATATATATATATATATATATATATATATATATATATATATATATATATATATATATATATAATAAAAATTAAGCCAAAAAGTACATTTTCAACAGTAAGGCAAACCTTTCTAGATAAAAACCTATCTAGATAAAAAAACTCCACCCAATCCAATTCTCACACACACACACACACACACACACACACACACACACACACACACACACACACACACACACACACACACACACACACACACACACACAATGTTTTTAATTTCACCAGACTTTGATGTTTACTTTTTGTGTGCTGAGGTCAGGATCTCTAAGCAATTTTGTTTAATCAATTATATTAATCAATCAGGCTATTTCAGTCCACAAACAGAGAAGAAGATCAATAAGTCCTAGAATTAGTTGGCATGGAGCAATAAACGCACACTGAAGAACAATGATCTCTGGACAAGCATGAAACGCATCAGTGCCGGGAATGATACAACACACACATAAAAGCCTACTTCAATTCGTACCAGCAGATTAATACGATCATAAAGATGATGAATCTTTGTTTTGCAAATTATAATTCTTCTCATCATTAGGCCACAAGAAGCAGCATGTTTACAAGGACAGCATTATCATCAATAGCATCATGATTACAAAGACATTATCATCAGCGAAATCATAAAGGTTACAAAGAAATAATCATCATCATCATCATCATTACAAAGACATCATCAGCATTATCATAAAGGTTAAAAAGACATCATCATCATCATCATCATCATAATGACAAAGACATCATCATCAGCATCATCATCAAGGTTACAAAGAAATAATCATCAGCATCATGATGATTACAAAGACATCATCATCGTTGCCATCATTACAAAGACATCATCACCATCATCATGATTACATAGACATAATCATCAGCATCATCATGATTATAAAGACATCATCATTATCATCTGATTACAAAATCAACAGCATAATTACAAAGACATCAGGTTCATCATGATTGCAAAAACATTATCCTCAGCATCATCATAATCACAAAGACATCATCGTCAGCATCATCATGATTATAAAGACACCATCATCAGCATCATGATTACAAATACATCAACATCAGCATCACCATTACAAAGACATCATCATCATCATCATCTTGATTACAAAGACATCAGCATCATCATTATTACAAAGGTATCTTAATCAGCATCAGCATCATCATTATTACAAAACAATCATCATCGGTATGATTACAAAGACATCATGATGATGAGCATCATGATTACAGACATTATTATCATCAGCATCATCATAATTACAAAGACACAATCAGCATATTTATAAAATAAACAGCATCATTAGCGTCACATTTACAAAGACATTATCATCAACATGTTTACAGAAACAGCTTCATCACAGTTACAAAGATATAATCACTATTACAGGGTGACCCCCCCCCCAAAAAAAAATAAACGGGCCCCAACTCTAATTAGGCCCCGTTTCTTAGCGTTTTGTCTGAATGAAATGAAACTTTGGTCATAACTAGTTTATTATATTCAAAACATCACATCAAAACATTAGGGTCTTTGGCCTTTTTTTCGCCGTTCTACAGCATATGTTCTAGATGACCTCGATTAAGCTTTTGTTTTTTTTTGGGTCACCCTGCATAAATATAAAGATAGCAGCAACATGGTTCCAAAAACATCATCATAGTTACCAGCATGTTTAGACACATTGTGATCATGATCATGATGATCATCATGATCATGATGATGATCATCATCATTATGAGTAATAAACATAATACTGGGCAACATTTTTTAAATTTTTTGAATATTGTCGAAATTCTGCAACTGATTTAGTGTATTTTTGCACTGTTCAATCAGAAAATACCATAAGTTTCTCTCCATCAGGTCAAGTTTTTGGGCTAAGTTTATTTAAAAAAAAAAGATCATGTGACAAAATCGATTACATTTTGTGGCATTATGATTTTTGTCAACACATATCATCCTAAATATGTTTTTAAGAAAAAAAAAAAATCATTTTACCCCTTACCAAATTCTTTTAAATGGCATTTTACCCCCTACCAAATTCTTCTAAAATTCTCTAAACAGATGTACATATAAAAAAATCTGTAAAAAATGGCGTAACTAAAAAAAAAAAAACTAGACCAGATTGAGCAAAACGAATGTGATTTTTTGATTTAGCGCATCAGATTCATACTCAATTTGCCGAAAAAACGCAGACAACAAATTTGTTGTTGACCAGTGTTATCTTTAGAAACGCGATTACAAAGACATTATCATCATCACTAGTTTGCTTATAAAGATGACGGCATCATCATTATCAGCAGCAGCATTATTACAGACATCATCATCATTAGCAGCATGTTTAAAAGTACATCATCATCATCATCATCATCATCATCATCATCATCAATAATATTATTAACAGCATGCTTATGAAGACAATGTCATCGTGTTTCACAAATACATCATTGTCATCATCTTCAGCAGTAAGATTCATATTATTCGGATTATTTATCATCCTACAAATTATCAATCCTCATCTCAAAGATTCAGAAACTTTATCAACGTGTTTTAAAGACCTCATCATCGTCATCATCGTTATGATTAAAAGCAACATTACAATAATCTTATCACATAATTGTAATAACTCCAAACATCAAGAGAGATGCCTCAGTTCAGTCTTGACAGACAATGGATACCCTCTGTAAGAGTAGCTGTGTGTGTAATTGTGAGGCAAGGGTTGCGCAATCACCAGCCACACCTCGACTGAATCGGCACTGCTTGAGTCCAGTGAAAAAGAGAAGTGCTAAACGACTGTAAACAATGCTGAGATTAGCAGAAAGCACATACAGCATCTGGAATTTCTAAATGGTCACCCATTTAATACTGACCAGGCTCATTGTTGCTTAACATTGATGATCTGACAAGAACCAGTGTGTCAACATGAATTATGCATCAAGAAAAATTCACAGATAATATTACTTCTTAGGATGATATTTCATTTTAATTTTTTTCTTGAAGAAAATATTTTTGTGTAACTCATAGGATAGGAACCTGCATGTATAAAGGTGTCCCAAAAATAACACTTGTTAGGTCTATCAAATTTGTCAAAACTATTAGCACAGTGTACTATTCTTTAGCGCAATGATAACTAGGGCTGTGACAGCAGCATATTCTTTTCATTGTTTTGACTCTTGAGTATATATCCGTTAATGTTTTTATATAGACGGATGTGGTTCTCGGTTGATTAAGTGTGTCTACTGTGTTGGATACGTACCTGAGAGTCAAAAGAATGAAAAGAATATGCTGTTGTCACAGCCCTAATGATAACATAGTTATTTAATAGCTAATATTATATTATGAGGGGGCGGTCCAAAAGTAATGCTTCTTATTTTTTTATTCTGTCCAAACGGATCAGAGGGCAGTGTCATGATGGCTGAGCTTATGGCGCTTACCATAATGTAATTCTTGTTGGGTAGATCACCATTTCGGCAAGTCCCCCTTTTGGGGAGTCATCGAAATTAATAAGACGGGAGTAGAAACCAACCTAGGAATAATAATAAAGAAACAAAGGAACTTCCAAACGAAACGGTTTTATATTCATTTCATCGTACAAGTAGTATCGGGTTATAGAAAGTTTGTGATTTTCATTTATGTCCTCTGACTCTGGAACTACTCGCGTCTCCGTCTTTTTTGCTTCCAAAACTTTTTGTATATCTTTTTGTCTTTCCAACCAGAACTGTTCTCCGTCCTGATTGGTTACAACCTCTGGTCACATTTTTGAGGACAGGAGGAAGGAAGGAAGGAAAGAAGGGGGAAAGAGAAGAGTAGAGACAAAGAGACATGTAATGGAGAAATAGTAGTCTTGGCTTCACTACAAACTTATGCATCAATGACCTGAAAGTTTCGTTTCTCTGTTGCAGATATTGACGAGGTGATACTCTAAGAAAACAACCTGTCATGGACGTGCATCAGAAGCAATGATGCATCATTGAATTCCTGGCAAAATTGAATTGAGAATGGTGGTAACTATGTAGAAAAATAAATTCTGGAGCAGAAAAAGTCACTCGTTCTGATAGCATCACTCCCATCTTTGTAGCTGTTTAACTTTTTGAGGTTAAAAAATAGGAGGCTTTACTTTTGGAACTACCCCTGTATATTGGATGATCATAATGTATGCAATTACTTCTATTGCAATATTTTTGGCACGTGAAGTGGGTAAGACCACATATATTTGGATGCTTATATTTATAATCAGGGGTGATAAAGATAAACTAATTTAGATGCCAGAATTTCTTATGTACTTTTCAATATTTCAAATTTCACACAAACATCTTATTCCCAATCACAGTAATTAAATATACGCTATAGTCATATATGTTCCATTGTTGTTATCTGATGAGGATGTATGTGTATGTGTGTTGTGTGTATGTGCATGTATGCATGTATATGTATGTGTATACATGTGTGTATTTGCATATGTGTGCATGTGTATATGCATGTGTGTGAATGTGTGTATGTATGTGTGTATGTTCATGTATGTATGTATGTATGTGTGTATATTTGTGGGTGGAATTTTGGTCTATGAACCTCGGATGCATTAGGCATCTTCTTGAGCCGTTTTGTAGGTTACCAGGTATTCTGTTCAATCCATAAAACAGACCCTCACAGTTACTACTACTCCAGAACAAAGGAAACCTTTGAATAACTGTTGAGTGTTGAGATATTATGTTGAACAAAGATGACGGTAGTAAATCAAATTGGCCTAGAATCAATGTAGTCATGATCTCAAGTGTTGAATAATTCTTAATAGCAAGAATGGTGGTGAAGAATCAATGTAGTCACAGTTCAGCTGTTTCAAGACGGAGGTTGACAGCGAACTGAATTGAATCCAAAATTCAATATTTTTATAATGCGGTCGGAGGCTTCTCATTGGTTGATTGTCCTAACTGTAGTTATAAATAAGATCATCGAAATCATTGGCGTCATACCTTCATATATATTTTTATAGAGAATTGAATAAAGGGTTCAGTTCTAGATTCTGTACAGATTCGTTGAGTTCAACATAAAGATTCCTTAAGTTTGACAAGATGAACTTAAAGAAGGTCAGAGATTACATCAGCCAAAATGTTGCGAAAATAACACCCAAGACAATGAGAACAGCAGCCCAAATAATACTAATTATCAACCCTCATTTCCAAAATTCTGAAACAATTTAACGGTTATTCATGAAGGTTACATAAAAACAGCAAACAAATGGAACGGCTTTAAAAGTTGAATTTTACCATCTGCAACTCATTCGATAAATACAACAAAATAGAATGACATTTTTAGGGTGCATATTGTATACAAGATTCAATGGAACTTACTTGCATCTTATACATTTATTTGGACTGTGAATTCTTACAGTTGCAGCCTAAAAAGATAAAATACAACTAAAAATGATATTAAAAAAAAAAAAGTGTGTGCAACAACAAAAGATGAAGATAAAATCTCTAAGAGAAAATGCATTGAAAATAATTAATTTAAAATCTTTTTAAGGTTGCTTATCTTAAAGATATATTACTTCTATGGAAACACTAGCAATACTAAAACATCATCATATTTAATGTCTGCTTTACATGCTGGCATGCGTTGGATGACTTTTAAAAATTGACTTCTAAATAAACTAATCTCTGGCCAAGTCTTCATTTATCCCTCTTTCTCTCAAGTCCATCCTTATCACTTCCTTCCATGTTTTCCTTCACCTTCCTTGAAAACCCACCCAACTATCTCAATAGCTCTCCATCTATTAACCCAATCATCATCATTTTTGGTTCAACATTTGTTTTAAAAACTGATTTACAAACTAAGCTATCTCTGGCCAGGTCTTTATTTTTCTTTCTCTCAAATGCATACATATCACTTTTTGTTTTCTTTGGCATTCCCCTGTTAACTGACCATGATAACTCTAATGGTATACATCTACTAACCCAAGAACTCTTACCTATTCTTGCAATATGACCAAATCATTTGTCTGCTCTTCTGCATACATCTACCTATACTACCCTGATGCAATCTGATTCGTTTAAAGCTAAGCCTGTCTTTAAGACTTAGATTAATATTCATTGCGCCATTCTTATATCGATTCTCTTCAAACAATACATATCCTCAACCTTTGCTGCCTATATAAACATACTAGCCATATCTACCAAATGTTGCCAGGAAGTCTTTTTTTTTTTTTTTTTTTTTTTTTTACATAGGCATCACCACTTATCAAGGCCCAGAGGCCATGCGAGGATAAGGGTTAAAGAGTGTACAGTAGGCAATTGGACAATATAGTAATCGTTAGTCATGGAAATTTGGTAAATTTGTTAACTTGTGGAACTTGTTTATGTTGGACTTAAAGGCAATCAGATTGTAGTCAGCTGGAAAGCAGGAAAACGGAAGACAGTTCCACATGCATGCACTTCTAAGAAAGAAGCTTTATTCATGGAATCTACGTTTAGGTTTAGGCTTGTATTGCTTTTTTATAACATATCGTATTTTGAGGGATGAGAATTTGAGTAAGTCTCAGGCCACAAGTGAAAACTGAGAGCTCAAACAGTTCCTTTCATAAACGAGCCTTGAAACAGAGCAGACATCTTAAGTGCTCATAATGCCCGCTTCCACTTGGGATGTTAAAAATTGGGTATATATTAGTGTTGGGAATTGGAATTGGGAATTGAGAAAACCAGAAGTTTTTAAGGTATTGGAATCAAAAAAAAAAAAAATGTGTGCTTACTTTCCAATGCCAGAAACGATTCTTGTAATTGTTTATTATTTGGTTTGTTTTTATTTAAAACTTAATGTTCCATAAATGTTACTAATAGCTAATATATATGGATTTTAAACTACAAACATAATTAAAATGTATAGATCACTCACATGAGTGCTTTTTTACGTTCACAAAAACATATCACATTGGTTTTTATGGTAATCTAATGAAAAACAACTCTATAGAGAAATATTTAGTGATTTATAAAAAAAATCGGAATTGGAATGAGTAATTGTATCAAAATCGGGAATTTAAAACAGAATCGGTAATTGTATCAGAATTGGGAAAAATTTTGGTATTGTCCCATCACTAGTATATATAATTGCCGATTTGGTGCTACTGTCTAAAAAAGATTACAAACTGATTACAAATGAATAAAGAATTAAACTATAATTTTTTTTTTCTGTTATATTTTTCAACAATGATGACTGGTATCATGCAATGACACAAAAATAGTATTTTCAGTCGTGGTAAGAAAATGAGTTATTGCTGTGAATGTCTCATAAGGAAGCATTGGAGTATAATTGACTGCCTTTTGTGGAAATAATAAAATAGAGAAAAATTAGAAACGCCTCTTCTGTGAGAAAAGAGTTATAGGGAAGAGAAGAGATCATCCTTTTAGATTTGCTACATATTAGGGACCCTATGTCAGTAGTGATTAAGTTAGCTAGTGTGAACTTTGACAAGGGTCACGTTTAGTGCATGTCATGATAACTTTAATCTGCAAACAGGATCGTTCTCAGAAACAGATAACAAAGTTGAGGTAGAAGGCAACAGGTCAAATGGTAGACAAAACAGTTGAACGATGGCATAATGTTTTTGATATGAGAAAAACAAAGGATTTCACTTTAGTCTCTCTGCGGAAGTTGAGCGATTTAGACAACACCAATAATGTAGACAACTCGATAATCTAAGTGAAATGTTTACTTATATGTTCTCTGTTCGGGTACATCACTCATTTCAGTAAGTTAAAAAGTTAAGAAGTAAATAATTATTGAAACTAGCATTAGTCGCTTTCTCCTGAGTCCATTCTCTCCAAATAAAACCTTGAGGAAAACTCAGCAAACGTCTCCTTGTGTATTCTTTCTTTATAAAAAGGAGCTTATTTATACAGCAAACACTAGATAAAGCAACAACAATGAAAACAATAAAAAGAGTATGTATAAACATGCTGCACATATTTATAGGGTGTTTTTTAGAGGCAGTGTATTTTAAATTAAAATAAATCATAGAAAAATATTTTTATCATACAGATATGTGATTTATTTGGCTCGCTCGTATATGGCATAATATAGAGGTCCAATGTTCACATTAAATTAGGTTTTATTTTGGCAATAACACATGAAATGCTGGCTTCCAAGTGGTCTATTATGTCTGGTTTATTAGTGTAGACATGGAACGTTACATATCCTCAAAAAAATAATTTAATGGGATTAAATCATATGAATACAGTGGCCAGTTGATAGGTCCAGTTTGTGAAATTAATCATTCATCAAATGTTTCTCTCAGTAAATTGATCGTATCATTTGCTCAGGTGTCAGTCTCTTCATGATGAATTGCCAAACCAAGCCGAACTAAAAATAACCGATAGTTGCCAAATCTGCTATTAAAGAAAATAGAATTGTCAATTGAAAGTTTGCTGCTTCTAAAAAGAATCACCCTGTATAAAGAAGTTTATTTTGTTATTGAAAATATTACAAATTGCCAAACCACCTTTTTACTTTTGGAACGACTCTCATATGAGAAAGTGCGTTTCAGACAGCCATGCACAGCCATCATTCATCGCTGGCAAAAGTGCATTGAGAATGGTGGTGACTATGTAGAAAAATAAATTTTAAAGCATAAAAGATTGCTTGTTTTATTAGTACCACTCCCGTCTTTGTAGCTCTTCAACTTTCTGAATATAAAAAAGAATAGGTGGCTTTAGTTTGTGAACGATCTTTGTAGCTCTGTTTTGAGTTGAGATTACTTTGTTTTTCTTCTCTCTTTCGTAATTTTTTTTTCTGGGAGATCTAGACCTGTCTCGTCCTAAGCTGTAACCTGGACTAAATCTGTAGAGCCCATAATTCTAGTCAGTCAAAAAGAACAAGGTAATGTAACGCAGGGACTTCAACAGCAAAAAACATAATATTTTAAAATATTAAATGAGTTTTCTTACCTTATTCATTGTGTTCATTAAATTCTTCATCTTTATTTTTGCTAAAAGACTTGGGTTTGCATCAAATGGCATTCTTAGAAATTTTTCTCTTTTAATTTCAGTTTTATTCTTTGGTTCGCATTTAGAAATTCTAGTTGAGTCTGTAAAGATGCAAAAATTGTTTTAGTATTTTTTTAGTACGAGAATTGGCATGTATACAGAATAAGGACTGCACTCTTTACTGTTCTGTGTTAGTTAATGCCCCTATATCCATGATAGTATGGATTCGTCTGGCACTATGTAAGCCAGACATTTCTGCCATCGAGCAGAGAGCACACACATAGTTTAATTGCTTACAGTGAACCCCAGGACTCTTTCACTTTAATAGTGAGACCCCATAAACAGGGCCATAACATTTGCATAAAACATCAGAATGTGTAGCATGGAATTTCATGATTTGTGTTTTTTGCTTGCAAATGCTGGCCAATTGTTTCAGTAAAATCAATATTATTTCTGTTATTATGAAGATAATTCTATGAAAAATTAATTGAAAAAATTAAAACAATTTTTGTCATTACGAAAAAAAAAACTCAATGAATAATTATTAGACAATTTTTACAAAACTTAAAAAAAATTTAATTCAAATCAAAACAAAAAAAAATCACCCGTTTTAAGGTAAGTTTCATGAATAAATATTTATTTTTGTAATAACAAACAACTGATAGCAAACAAAAATATGTATCACAAACTATCACAAAAATATGTATCACAAACTATCACAAAAATATGTATCACAAACTATCACAAAAATATGTATCACAAACTATCACAAAAATATGTATCACAAACTATCACAAAAATATGTATCACAAAATATCACAAACTTTCATTCGGTACGTCCTGTCATTTTATATAAACTGCCCAGAAAAATCTGATGATAGCACTGTCCTTATTCTGCATAAGCACTAAATCGTTATTAATATTTTCATTCTCCTTTTTAAGTTTTATAATTTTCAAGTTATAAACATTGTATTTTTGTTTCATGGATGTACAGCATGGACACAATCCCCATGATAATGTGGTCCTGGATATGACCTTAAACTATATCCAGTGGTGAGGCCCCAGCTTGCAGGTTTTGGGGAGTGTGGAGCCAGCCTTTAATTACCATTGCTCCCAGGTCCACTCTGACCCGGAGTGGTAGTACATGTTAGGATCCCAACCATGGGTTAAATAGAAACTGATTTGAAAACAACAAATATATTCTATTAAAAATTTTTCTTCAAAATCTTTGGATTCGGCATTAAATAACCCGAAAAGGGTTGATATGCCGTAAAACAAAAACAACCAACCAACCCATGATAATGTGTACACACTTTGATGAAATGTTAGATGACCAAAGTTAAACAATGTTGAACCTGGTCGGTACTAAAATGGGTGATCATTTGGGAATTCCAGGTACTGTATGTGCTCTCTGCTTATCTCTGCATTGTTTCCAGTCATCTTGGACTTCTCCTTCCCATTGGATTCAGATCGTGCCAACTCAGGAGAGCTGTGGTGGAGGATTGCGCAACTCTTGCTTCACAATTACACACGCAGACACTCTTATAGGCAGTATCCATTGTTTCTTGAGACAAAATGAAAGGCATATATATATAGTACAATGTGCAATGCAGTGAGAAAATATATAAGGTCAAATATGTATATTTTCTAATAGTATAAGTTTGTGATGTATTTCCTTTTTATGGTTGTCCGACCTGAACATGGTTCCATGATATTATTTCACCCGTTTAATTCAAATGAATCATTTATTCAACAATTTGAGCAATGTAGTTTCAAGCTATACATGGTTTCTAGCAGAGATACCTTGCGTTGCATGGAGCAAAAATATTACTTATTTCTATTAAAGACTTTTATCTTTCTATCTCTGTATCCGTTACTTTATCTTTCTCCCAACCCCTCTTTCTTCTCTGCTTAGTCTGTGTAATGTCAGCATTTTCTTTTAAAATTAGTACATACTATGTGCCTTCAATGAGTTTCCAGAATTATTTTTGTATGCGCACTTTTATTGATAGTTTGTGACAAGGAGGGAGTTGTAGACTGATGCATTGTCCTGGTTGAAATGCCACTGACCTGATTTGAAGAGTGCTGGCCTCTTCCAACAAAATATCTTTCTAAACTCCCTTAACACCTCAATATAGTATTCCTTGTTGACTGTCTGTCCAGTGGGAATCCAGTGCATGTAGATCATGTCCATGCTGTCAAAAAAAGGAATCATCATAAGTTTCTGGGTGGATTTGATCTGTCTGGCCTTCTTAGGTCTGGGAGAGCCAGGATGCTTTGACTTGGAACTCTAAATCTGGATCATAGCACAAGATCCAGCTTTCATTGCAGGTCGCTAGAGCATCAAGAACTGCGAGATCTGAATTGATCAGCTTGACCATCTTCCTATTGTCATGACAACGACTTTCTTTCTGATCTTCTCTGAGCACCCTTGGGACAAGTTTGGTGCAAATCTTCCACATCTTCAGTTTCTCATGAATAATTGTATGTACAGTTCCCACACTGACATCAAACTGTGCATCTAATGTCTCTATACACATGACAGTCCTTATCCATGAAATTCTTTATTTGACCAATCAGCTCTGGTATTCTGACTTCCTTACTTCTCCCACACATCTCAACATCTCTCAGAGACTCCCTGCCTTCCTTAAATCTCTTATGCCACTCAAAAACTGATGCTCAATTCGTGCAGGATGGTCCCAAAGCAGTCTGAGACATTCCACACATTTCTTTGACTTTTTTTCCAAGTTTAAAATAATAGCATTTTTATTCTGTCACACTTCACTTTGAAATATTTTTTTGTTTGTCTTACCTCAATTTGAAGTATATTTTGTACGTCACATGTCAATTTGAAATAGCATTTTCATTTTAAAACGTGAAAATTCAATGAACGCATCTAAAAAATGTCAATTCTTGTTTATTACAGACATTTGAAAAAAATGCACAAATTGTTTTGGTATTAAAAGGTTTATCTGCTGTAATTCAGGAAGACAAGTTAGAATCAAATGAAAATTCTATTTTGGTAAAACTTCAAATTCTCTGCAGAAAAGTCTGGAGATTTACCAAGAATCCAACTTTCTGATCATATGAAAAATCATTCGCATCTGAAGCATTGTTTCAAAACTGCTGCCAGAAAGAAGGCCATTAATCAATACTCTAAAATTAATTCTTCTAAAGTGTCCTTATGTACAGATTGCATTTTTGAAATTCACCAGTTGTGACGATCAGGCTCCAGTAAGGTGTATTCCGTTTCCTGTAAAACAACTTTAAATATATACCTGGTTGTTTAGTTCCCATTCACTGCAACATTTTGATTAACAATCCTATGCCAGCTTCCTTTTGTGCGCCTTTGTGAACAATTTCCTATCCACTGTTCTGTCGATAAACCGGTTTCCCATTTTCTTTGTCATACTTCTTTTTCTTCTTCTTTTCCACCCTCCCCCCCAAAAAAAACTTGGGGGAGGAGGTAGGGAATACTGATAGTATCACATTATAATAAAATAAATACATTTTAAGCTTGACTTACCTGACAAAGGTTTTTCTGAAAATTTTCTCATAAATGTATCCAAGAAATGTTTTAAGGAATCATCTGCAAAGTTTTATAAATTAAAAAAAAAAAAACAATGTTAAAATGGATTCGTCCAAACGAAAATAGAATAGCTTGTAAATAACAAAAAACTTTTTTCTTGGACAAAAAATAAACAAGACGAGTAAAGAGAACGTTTTTTTTTTTTTGTAACATGAAAAGATTTGCCAAAATTAAATTAAAGCAAAATACTAGATCTAATATCAAGAACATTTTCATTCTGAATTCTTAAGGGAGGTAGTGTTTGATCAACACAGCTAGGGTGCCACAGTATAAAATACTGTTTTGTTTTTAAATTCCCAAAATAGTTTTTCATGGTGAATAACTGATGATCCATAAAATAATATTACAACCAGCATAAATTCGTTAAACCAAATTAATATAGGGATTGCAAGCAATCACTTAATTTATAAACAAAGGAATTGTACAACAAAGCACTTGGGATTCAAATTTTTTAAAAGTTTTTTTTAAATATTAAAGGTTGAAACACTTCCAAGAATATATATATATATATATATATATATATATATATATATATATATATATATATATATATAATGTTTGAATTTGCCCAATTAGTCTTGAAACAATTGTAACTAACAATGAAATACACTTTTTGTTGCTATCAATTCTTTTTTTGAAGTCTTGGTTTTGTTAATACAGTATATGAATGCTCAATTATGAAATATGATAATTTTGTAGCTTACAATTTAAGTCATCTCTCTTTGGCGTAAAATTCATTGGTATATGAAAATTTACTGAATTATACAAACCCAGTAAAATTCGTTATATTACAAACAAGTCTATATATATATATATATATATATATATATATATATATATATATATATATATATATATATATATATGTGGATTTTTTTAACAATCAATTTTAATACCTTTTAAATGGTATTATATTGATTATTGTACCAATATTAACCTCGGTTTAGCTCAATGAGAATTCAGAGCAATATAATTTATACAATCAGAAAAAAAAAAAATATATATATATATATATATATATATATATATATATATAATGCCTGTCACTTCTTGACAGAAGAAGACCATTTTTCCTTTTCCTTATTGTTGATTATTTATCCATTACTATGTACTTTTTAAAATATTCTTTTGTTTTTGTTATTTCATTTAATACGTTTTATAACCTGTTTTTATTTTATTTTATTATATATATACATTTATACACATATACATATATACATGTGGAGATGTGATCAAGATGCATCAATTTCTATCAGCTGTGGGACCGAAGGTGGCTCTCCAGATCATCCTTGCTCTTACACAGGCTGTTGCAGAGGTCAGACTTTAAGTGAGACTGATGGACACCAACTGTTACTGCCTTATTGTGGACATTCACATGACACTTCAGACCTCCACTTGATTTGCAGACCACAAAGCAAATAGAACATCTGTACTCTGCAGTGTTTTCCTTGTCAAAGAAAGACTGATTTCCATTGTGGCTAGCTAGACCGGCTCCGGATAAAGTCATTTTACTATATAAATCACAGACATGGTTAAGCACAAAAGCCTCTGACAGATCTGACAGATTTTTCTTCCAGATATCACACTTCATTTTTCATTTTTGCATGCTCATATTTTTTCTTCTCAAAACTATTACAACCATGATAAACCATAGGGCGCCACCTTTTACGATCATTGGAAGCACTGTCCCAACTAGACACGTCAATACCGTGAGCTTTAAGATTATCCTTGATGTTGTACTTAAAGTGTTTCCTTTGTTTATGTTGTGGATGCTGTCCTTGTAAAATTTCACCATAAAACACGCTTTGGCAATCTCTCATCATCCATCCTTGTTAAATGTCAAGCCCACCTCATCTGGTTGTGAATAAGCAACTTTTCGATACATGGTACGTCAGCTCGCATAAGGACATCCGTATCAGGTAGACACAAGTTTCACCTGATGCCCAGAATGTGTCTCAGAAATTTCTGGTGCACTCTCTCCATGACTTTTATGTGTCTACCATAAGATGTCCAGATTTCAGAAGCATAAAGCAGAGATGGTAAAATACAAGATTGATAAACACTAATCTGTGTATGAAGGGTTATATCTCTGTTACACCATACTCGCTTCTCTAAACTACCAAAAGCTTTAGTGGCACACTGTATCCTATAGTTGACCTCAGCATCTAGGGTTCCATCTTTGGCAAGAGTGCTACCCAGATTCACGAATGTGTCAACCACGTTACGCCTTTGGTTGTTGACAAAAATATTTGGTTCCACATACAAACTACCGGGTGGAGATGTAAACATGACCTTAGTCTCCTTAAAGCTAATAGTAAGCCCAAAAGACTATGAGCCATAAGATCAGGATCATTTGCATAGAGCAAGTCACGAACCAGGTGCTTGAAAATGACGAAGATCAAAGACTTTACCTGTGGTTCTGAAATGCAAATAAACACCCAGAAAACAATCCTTAAAGACATAGGAAAGCGTAGTTGCAGAATAAATAGAAAAAAGTGTAGGTGCTGGTATATCACTCTGCTTCATACCATTGTCTGATAGACACCCATTGAAGTTTAGGCAGGCCTTCATATTAGTGTGTAGCTCCCTATGTAACCACAGAAATTGAGGTGGCGCTCCCAACTTTCCCAGAATTGTCCATAGGGCATTTCTGTTCACCATATCAAATGCCTTAGTCAAATCAGCAAAAACCTGACAAAGAGGGACACAGTGTTCAGTACATTTCTCCTGCAACTGCCGGGCAGAGAACATCATGTCCGTGGTTTCTCTGCCTTGACAAAAGCCACTTTGACTTTCTGGAATGACAGTCGGACAAATATACTTTAATAATCTATAAAGTAGAACTTTGGAAAATACTTTGCCAACTGTTTCCAACAAACTTATCCCATGATAAATTTCACAATCGGTCTTAGACTCCTATAAGATATAAGAATTGCATCAACCCAGTCCTGATGACTGGGAACACCATTCCAGGCATCAGTAATAAGATGAAGAATTTCATGAACAAGCTTATCACCCTCATGTAAGAGGACTTCCACAGGAATACCATCAAGCCCTGGAGGCCTCCCAACGTTCACTTCCTTGATTGCATCTCTAATTTAATTCTCAGATGGGAACTCAAACATTTCATGGATAAGCTTCTGTTGTGATAAAAATTCATTGATGCCGTCCTCATCGACATTAGAGGGGTTGTTAAAGAGATAAGAATAATGCTCGGTCCAACGAAGGAGAATCTTGTTAGGATCCTTTATAAGGGCAATTCCATCACTTGAGAGTAGGAGAGATGTAGATAATGTTTGAGGACCAAAAACTTTTTTAAGCAAATGGTACATGAGTTTGAAGTCTTTACGATCAAAAGCCATCTGGATTTGGTTGGCGAGTTTAGCCCACCACTGATTGGTGGAGTCGCCTTTGGAGAAGACTTTTCTTTGCTTTAAGTGACTGTTGGAGGGATTACCGATTTTCATGAGAGGCATGATTTTATGATGCAACTCACTTTTAGCACTTAAGAGTTGAGTTATTTCAGAATCATTTTCATCAAACCAATCCTGATGTTTAGATTTGCGGAAGCCAAAAACATCCACAGTTATATCATAGAGTATATTTTTAAAATGTGCCCATGCATCGAAAAGAGTAGAATTAACTATGGATCAAAATTTTTCACGTACACTTAGATCATCCAGCTTGGATACATCAACCCGCCTGGGAATCTTATACAGATTTTTAAATTCCCACATAACAAAAAGTGATCTGTGCTGCATTCAGTTCTATGCATGACATGCACACTACAAACCTTGCAAATCTGCTCCCCTGGAAATAATGTAATCAATTAAGTAACTTGTTTGGAACGAGGATGGGTCCAAGTAAACCTATGGACATCATTGTGGCTTAAGAAAGTGTTACAGATAGCAAGGTCAAACTGAGTGCATAGATGGAGAAGATGCAGATCATTATTGTTGACCTTGCCCACACCAAACTGGCCGAGAGAGTCCCAGGTGTGATGATCCTTGCCCACCCTTGCATTTAAATAATCCATGAGTAAGATCTTTTCAGATAAAGGAATAGAAGAAATAGTATGGCTGAGATCTTGGTAAAACGCTGTGATGGTGTATTCATCATGCCCCATGGTAGGGGCATGCTCAGATAAAATCGCCATATACCTACTGAGTACAAGAGGGAGGCGCATTATCATAATTCTATCACTTACACAGATTGGCTGTTTAATCCTCTTCAACAAACCAGACCGCACTGCAAAGCCAATCCTACCTTCTCACCTCAGCCCCGATGGCTTTCCTTTCCAAAAAAAGGTGAATCCCGAACCCACTTCCACCAATTGATCTTCATCACTCAAGCGTGTTCAGACAATGTCACAATGTCTATGCTGTACCTAGCTCTCTCTCTCGCAACAATAGCTGTTCTACGCTCAGGTCTTTCACTATCTAGGACATTTCTTGGTAGATTGAATTTAGGTCATTATCTTTTCAACGAGCCTTCAATTGTTAAATTCTGATCAATAATTGCTAAGATTTCAAACACAAAATTGACAAAAAGGGTGGTATATCTAAACTATGTCAATCGTTTTATTGTAGATTAGTAAAATATCAATATTTCACTAAATATATGTAAAAAAAAAAATAAAAATTGTATCATCAAAGGACTGCTTTAAGGTTAGTTATTTCCCAAAAATTTTATTCATTACTTACCATATTTGAAACTAAACGACTTAGATCTTTCCTCTTTAGATTCCTCAATGTGATGACGACATTTTTTGATAAACATCTCTTTCTCTTTTTTTTCTTTGATACATTCTGATGAAGTGTTCTGGAAAAAAATAAGAATAAATCCATAAGTACAGCAATATTTATTAAGCAGTACACATGAAAAACTTAAAATGGCTTAAAATATCTCAATAATGGCATCTTGATAATCTAAGAAAGAATTATTTTGATTTTTAAAATTCTGACTAAAAACAAGGAAGTTACACTGATAAATTTATAATACGAGTCTGATGACCAGAAAACAAGATAAAATCTAGGCAGGTCATGGAGAAGTGTGCAGAAGAAAAGGATTCACTGGTTTGATCGCATTAAAACAATGGATGAAAGTTTTTGGGTTAATAGATGTAGAACAGTTGAGGTAGCAGGGTGAGTTGGTAGGGGAAGATTAAGGAAAATGCAGGGGAAAATGATAAGGTTGGATTTGGGAGAAAAAGGAATAAATAAAAACCTGGTGAGAGATAGATAAGTTTGGAAGTCAATTTCTAAAAGCCGGCCAACACATACCAGCATGTGAAGCAGATGTTAAACTGATGATGCTGATTATGGTGTTATTTTTTTATTGCTATATAAATAACACAATATTTTTTATATATCCAATAGAATTTGATGATGCTTTGTCTATAGTAGATACCAATCACCTCTTAGTGTTCCAATTTATTTTTATTTTGTTTTTGCAAGGAAGTCACCACTTATCAAAGCCTGAAGGCCACTCGAGGATGAGAATTAATGAATGTATGGCGGTAGTTTAGTAATCGTTAATGGTGTAAATTGAGTAGAATTTGGATTATTTAAGGGAACAGTTCAACAAGAATTTGTTTACATTAGACTTTTTTTTTACAAAGGAGTCATCACTTATCAAGGCCCGGGGACCACTGGAGGATAAATAGGAAGCATCATCATCAATCACATCATTCATGTTGGACTTGAAGATGACCAAATTGTAGTCAGCTGGAAAGCAGGAAAGCAAGACAGAGATCTACACTTGTGCAGTTCTAAGAAAGATGCTTTGTTCATGCTATCTACATTTAGGTTTAGGTACAGATAAAGAGTAGGGGAAATTATTGATAGTGGTTTCAACTAGATGAGTGTTTTTTGTGAAAGTCAGGTAAGGGGTGACCATAGATTGGAGATAAGACGAGCATTTGCCACGAAAATAACAATAAAGCAGAGACAGGCTTGCAACGTCTCTTTTGTGAGAAAGAGGTTGCAGGGAAGAGAAAAGGGCATCCCCCACTAGGCTACGAAGTTTATTTTGAACTCTGTCAAGGCAGGATAAGTGCTTCTAGTAGTTCATGCTCAGATGTGGCAGCAGTACTCCAGTCCTTAGACATACTTGGCTCTTATTCAGGTAAGAATTGCATCAGTAAGGAACATATTTACTGGCACGGTAGAACAATCCCACCATTTTTTCAGCAGCCTTGGCAACAGATTTGATGTACATGTTCAATTTCAGATCAGAAGTAAAAGTCAGACCCAGAAGCTTGTCAAATCATGAAGCCTCTCCAAGACGAGAGTCATTCATTTCAACTGATGCCAAACGGAGATCAGAGCATTGAGGATATAAAGATAAAAGCTTGGTTTTAGAGGCATTAAAATAACCCAGCCACCTCTTTCTCCATTACATCAAGTGATCAAAATCAGAGGAGAGAGAATCAGAGAGAATTTGATCATTTATGGCTTTTGAAGTGTTGCCATAGATGGTAATGTCTACGAATGATCTTAAGATGTGATTTCGGATATCATTAATATAGATCAGGAAGAGAGTTGGGCTCAGGATGGACCCCTGAGGGACTTCAATATTAATACTGTGAGCTTCTGATTTCTGTCCATCAACTACTACTCTTATGAACCTATCAGAGAGATATGATTTAATAATTGAGAAAACATTTCCAGCTATATCGTAGCTGGAGATTTTGTGGAGTAGACCTTTATGCCATACCCAATCAAAGGCTTTTGATATGTCAAGGGCAATTGTCTTAGAAAGGAAGCCTCTGTTAAGAGATTCGCTAATCTTATGAGATATAACTGTTAGCACATCTGCTGTAGATCTAGCAGATAAGAAACCATATTGCATGTCAATGAGGAGGTTATTTTAGCTGAGGTGGTTGACTACTTCTCTATTTAACATAGATTTCTTTCTCTACTGATTAGTCTGTATTGAGAGAGCATACTGATGAAGTTTTCCAGGGTGTTGGGAAACAATTCTCCTTAAAACAACCGTTAAACAGCTTTGTAAGTATGGGAACTAGTTCTGGTTGAAGCTTTTTGAGGAATGCCGTCAAGGCTAGTTGCTTTACTGGAATCAAGGTTTTTGATTAGCTTGGCAACATCATGCATAGATATTTGTATGTGGCATAGCGTGTTTTCAGACACAGGAGAAAATACAGGGGTTTGGTGGGCCTGATCGCATAGAGTAGAATTAGCTGCAAAGTTTTTGGCAAAGAGTTTGGCTTTCTCCGATACTAACGAGATTATCTCAGGTCCATTGATGATGGTTGAGATAGAGCACACACTTCTATTATGAACCCTGTTTGTTATTTGCCAAAATTGGTGGGAACCAAGCCACTGCTCAGCTACTTTGAACTTGATATACTGAGCATACAAATCTCTCTCATTTTTTATTACTCTTTTACAATGGTTGCTGGCAGTCCTGAAAACGGCTTTAGTTTCAGTACATCTATTATGTTGAAAGCAATGGCAATAGTGATTTCTGTGCGCAATGGCAACAGCACATTCTGGAGAGAACCATGGCTGGCTGTTAGGTTTTTGTTGGAACATTTTTGAGGGTATGAAGCAGTCTATACCTACAATTGACCATTTCATCAGGTCTGATACTATAGAGGACACATCCTTTTTAATGCAGAGGTAGGTCTAAGTCAGCCATAGAGTATCGATATACTGTACGATGGAGAGGTATGTCGGAAAACTTATTACATTTTGCTTTTATCTTAATGGAGACAACTGAGTGGTTGAAAGATCCCAGTGGGGACAGAACAGAAGATGAATATATCTCAGGGCAAGTTGTAAGAAAAAGGTCTAGGAGACTTGCATACTGACCATCAGTGTGGGGCACACAGGTGGGTTTGTGAACAATCTGAGTTAGGTCATAAGCAATGAAGAAATCATGACAGAACCTTCTCACATTATCTATTTTGTTTGAGTAGGTGAACCATTCTGCATTGTGAACATTGAAGTCTCCACAGCCATGAATGTTAGCCGAAGGATGAGCAGACAGATTGTGGTCAATTTTCTCAGATATGCTCTTAAAAATAGTTACTCCACTGTTATGGGGGTGACAGAGGGCAAATATAAATGCAGTCGTGTGAGCAAGTGCAATCCAAAAGCACATGTAGGGCAATTTAGAGTCTTCTCTGGAGTTGTGCCTACCATATGGAAAGCCATCTCTAATGTAGGCACATATTCCATGCCCATAGCGATCTTGGGGGTCAGATTTGGATGTCAAATTAGAATATCCTTTAATTACAAACTCATCTAGGGAAACAGTTGGTCCAATGCCAGTTTCGCTCAGAAAGAATAGGTCTGGTTTGGTCTCCTGTAATTGGATTTCAACCCCTGGAAGGTTGGAACGTAGACTTCAGATGTTGGAGAAAGAGACATGGTAGTCTACATTAAAAGTTCTGGGTTTAATTTTCAAAGATGTTTCATAGTAGGAGTCATCTGTTGTAACTACATATTGCCAATAACATAGTACAACAATAACAAATAGAAATTGGTTAGTAAGGAGCAAAATTTGCTTCAAATGCTTGAAAATCCAATAAGATAATGTTATATGTTAGATTACTAGAACATTTGAAACATACAATATCTAATTTGAAATATACAATATCAAATGTACAATATTAAAGTTTAAATGTACGACAAGATAACTTTATATCTTAGATTACTGAAACATTTTACATTGTTTTCTGATTGGGTTAAATTAAGTAGACAAACATAAAAAAGGCACTTTTTTCTTTCCTGTCCTTTTTAAAATATTTTGTTTGAACACAAGTGTTTCCTGCTAATTTTATCTTTAGTAGACTTGACAGTTTTTGAGAGGAGAAACTTTCTTTTTAAACAAACGAGTCATTGTTTTACTTTAGCCGTTTTATTGCGTTAAAGTTTTCCATTAAATATTTCTCACAATTCTGTTTTCACTGTTAGTGAATTCAATTTTTTTTTTTTCATTTATATCTTTGTAAGATTCCAGTGTTTGTTTGTTTTTGTTTTTTATATTTTTTATAGAAATAGCAAATCGTAATAAAATATTTTATAATTACACTGTTTAACATTCAAAAAAGTAAAGAAGTCTGTGCTCATTTGCAGGCATACAATTACATGGAAAATCTATTTCTAACCTTTTGTAAAATTAGGTACAGTTTTTTTTTTTTTTTTTTTTTCAAAATTATCATTTTCAAGAATTTTACAGAGAATCTTAGTGATGCGAGTGATAAATATGATTTCAGATTCCATCAGAATATTTCAGTAATGGAGAAAAGTTTTAAAGAAAAATGGGACTCTGGCATGTTGACAGATTACTGTTGGATGACACTCAACACAGAAGGGTTAAGCAGACACATGATAATTCTGTGTTTGTTCATTCATAACCGATAATAATAAAAAATGATTTACTGTACATGATGTCTAATCTAAAGAAAAAAAGGTCAGATTTCGGTCTTATGTGGTATGTAGTTTTTTTTTTTCATTTGAAATTTGTTGCACAATGTTATTATAGCAAAATTAAAAGGTTGCTTACAACTACAGCAATAGTAAATATCATCAATAACATTTCTGAACTTTTTGAGACGAACATGAATAATTTATACTGTGCGGATTATTCAGAATACTGTTCTCATCTTGAATGTTATTCGCACAACATTTCGGCTAATGTAATTTCTGTCCTTCTCCAATTTTATCTTGCTGAATTTGAGAATCTTTCTGTCTTTTTTTTTCATTTTTCTTCATCTTTTTCTTCTGGGGGGGGGGCATCCAACCAGATGTCTGACATTTACCTCTATTTTAGTGAGTCCAACGAAGAGATCTTTTTAGGATTCTAGCCGTCCCTTTCAGTGCAATCATTTGTATTTCACTTGCACTTGGTTCACAGGGTATACTTGCTAAGTGCTTTTTAAAGTTCTTTTTTGTAAGCCCAGTTGCTCCTATGATGATTTCTGTCAAGTTTGGGTATCTGTATGAATTTAAGATGGAATCTTTTATTTAATCCATAGAGGTGGCATGCTCTCATTGCATCAGCCATAACTGAATCAAGGGTGCCCATAAAAACATCAAATGGTCCAGCTTGATTTTATTTTTCAAACATTGATCATTTCTGCTAATTAGTACTACTACTGGAATATATTTTCGGATAATATCTATTTCATCATTAAAAATATTTCTGTAACTTTTTTTTATTATGTAATACTCCTATATATTACTAGTGGGGGTACCCGGCATTGCCCAGGTGTTTAGAGGTGCGTGTGCTTTTGGGTCAATAACAAGAATAAACAAAAGAATAATAAAAAATCGTTGCCTGGGTGTTTGTATCGGGGGGGGGGGGTAATAAAAAAAGTTTTGGTAGGTAAGTAGGAAAGATCAAACCCGAAGGCTTGAGGCAAAGTTGGAAAATAAGGTGTGAAAAAAAATGGGCAACGTTAACAGCTCTTCTTTCACTTCTGAAAAATATTAAACTGGAATAGTGTGTGTGTGTGTGCGTGTGCGTGTGTGTGTGTGTGTGTGAGTCAATTTGTATGAAATGGATGGCTATGTGAAGGCAACATGAAAAGAGGAGTAAGAATGAAGTACAAAAAAGTAAAGAAAGAATAATTACCGTTTGCGAAAAATAATTATTAATTATATGTTGACATTGAGATATGTTTTTTATGAATTAAATAAAAAAACTCAAACAAAACAGAGAAAAACAAACACAAAAGCTCATGTGCTAAATAGAAAATTTATGACTTCCTAATATTATTTTGCTAAAAAACATTTCCTCTGATGAGATGATCCATTTATTGAAAATCCATGGATTAAGGAAAATTATTTAAAATTTTTGTATTCATCATCATCATCATCATCATCATCATCATCATCATCATCATCATCATCATCATCATCATCATCATCATCATCATCATCATCATCATCATCATCATCATCATCATCATCATCATCATCATCATCATCATCATCAACAACAACAACAACAACAACAACAACATATTTTTCATTAATAAAAAGGTTTCTGTAGCTCAACAGTGTATGACTAGAGCTTTTAATTTAACATGTAAGACCTAAACTATTCAGGGAGCAACATTTAATATACCTATCAGAAATAGTTTTATTTGCAACCAACTGTTTCTACCCATCTCAAAAACATGCATTATAATGATATACAACATAATGATTTTTCATGAAAAGGCTTCCTCGGTGAATAAATTGTCAGTAAATAACACATTTTTTTATGAATATCGATCTCTAAATGACTAAAGTCGTATACTATGTTATATATGTGCATGTGTACATTGCTTGTGGTGTGTTTATGTATCAGAGGATAGTATTACATTTTCAAACAAATCCATAATGCATAGCATATATACTATACTTATCTGCAATATAATATAATACATGATATATACTAATCTTATTGGAAAGAAATATATTTGTAAACAAATCACTGAAAAATTAAAATACATCACATATTTAGGTACTAACCCACAACCTGATCTAAGATCGAATCAGCATCTTATGATAGTTTATAGTAAGCAGCCGGAAAAAGCTGATGCATTGATGCATCAGTATATGAATTTTTCATTAACAGAAAAAAAAAAAAAAATCACTTATCTGATAATATTCTTGAAAAAGAAAATTGTTTGTGATCATTGTAATATAAACAAAATGTTACCAAAGAAAGAAAAAAATATTTTATTGAAACTTTTCTTGTAAAAAAGAAACAAACCTTCTTAGATACTTCCCATAAAAAAAGTAGCTGTGATTTTTCTTCAGTCTCATGTAATTAACTTTAAAAAAATTATTCCTCTGAAACATTCATTGAAAATAATTTTTGTCATAAACATTTCTGAAAACAAAAAATAAATAATTCTTTCATATAATTCAACTCACAGAAAGTCTTTTCTTGTGTTAAAGTTTTGTTTCCATTGTTTTAAATTTATCATCTAACCATGTTCATGTTAGCTTTTCCAGCAACTATTCCAGCTACTTATCGTGAACTGCCAGAAGATACTGATCTGGCCTTGGGTCAAGTTTTGGATCAGTACCCATATTACCAGTCAAACAATCAATTATTTACATGAAATTTCTTGTTTAATGAAATTTATTTTGGGGATGCATGTGATAAAACCACATGCCTCCTCTCCCCTGCTTGCTAACCACCAACCCCAATGTGGTTTCCATGGTCTTTTTCTCTCTCATTGTCTCTCACATTGGCAGTTGCTGAGGAAGTGCACACTGGTTTACAAGTATGAAAAGAAAACATAGAAACCACATTCGGTGGATGTCAGCTGGGCTCTTGGTGTGTGTGTGTGACACCATTGTGGAAAAAGTCTGTAAAAGCCTCTTTATTGTTGGTTGATCAATTTATCCCCTCATATCGACCTCATAAAGCTTTTCCGATCTTGTCCAAGCTACAACCTGCCATCAACTACATCAAACTTGCAATTCTCCTCAACTCATAACTGTCCTCAACCGTTGCAAACTCAAAGATGTCTGTAAACCGTTTCAAAACTCACTGCCATTCTTAAAACACTCCGTAAACTAACTTTAACTATACTAATCTTATGTCCTAATTACCAACACACCTTGATTAACAATCCTATTTCAGCTTTCTAGTGTATGCCTTGGTGAACAACTTCCTATACCTTTGTTTTGCTGATAAACTTATTTTCTCTTTTTTTTTTATTTCTAACATTTAAGGGCGGCGAATGTCGATAGTATCACACATGATTAAAGAGAAAATTAAAATTTCCTGTTCTGTAGAGGGATTGAACTGATAACTTTCAGATTATGAGATATTTGCATTCAATACATCCTTCATTCCATCCATCCACAGTTTCTCATTTCATTCGCCCTTTGTAGTCATCTATTTGACAGTAGATGAACAGGAAGATGCTTACGCACAGATCACCATCATCATCATAGTTTTTCGGATTCATGAAAAATTGTTTAAAAAAACAGGTTTCCCAAGACAATAGTCAGGGAAATTTCCCGAGGCAGCCATTTATGCTTCCCATCTTTCCTCTCCAAAATGGCATCTGTCCTTCCCAACAAAAGTGACACAAACATCTAATTGTTCTTGAACGAAGAACAAGAATCATTAATATCTCAACAAAAACCTTTTCACAAGTATTATTTGCTCTGACATTTCGTCTTTGCTGTCTGGCAAATATTTTGTAAATTCTTTATTCTTTGCCATAATTCAAAATTTTCATTGGAAGCTATTTGAAAAAAAAAAAAAAAAAAAAAAAAAACAAGCAGCCATTCATCCTGTCCCACTCCCAAATCCCTGGTTTATGGAATAAAAACGAAAATTAAACAAATAAGGCATGAGTTAATACTCCTTGCAATCACTATCATTTGAACAAGGATAGCATGAGTTGAACCCAATTCCTTCATTATTATACCTGAAACTTAAGAAATCAAAACTAGTGAACACACAAGTTATCTCCCTTGCGACCACTACTACTTGAATAAATGTAAGCAACTATTAGTCATGACTTTTGATGGATTTCGAGAGAAGTCTAATGAATGTACTTTTTAGATACTTGTGAAAATGTATAATGTTTGTCAATTTGGTGGTGGGTTAGTCTGCATAGAGACCCCCTCCCCCAGAATTTTCCTGAAAAGACTGGAACTTCTTTCATATAAGTAACCATTGATCGTAATAAGTGATGAAATGATTCCAGAATTTTCCCCAATTCCAATACAATTACCGATTCTCGTCTAAATTCCCAATTCCAATACAATTCAAAATTCTGATTCTTTTTAAATTTCTAAATATTTAATTTGAGATTTTTTTTTTTTTTGTTTTAATTTTCGAATTACTGTAAAAATTCTGTATAATGTCTACATATATTTTACAAACGTAAAAAATACACTTACGGGAGTAGTTTATATTACACAAGTAGATCTTTCTAAATATTCTTTCTCCGGCGTTTTCCTAGTAATTGATTGAAAATTATAAGACAACTACAGATTTATTTCTCTTTAAAAACAATGACCAGCTGCATTAGTTTGTCATTAATTGACAAAATGTTATTTGTATTTTTTTTTTTTTTGTAAATATGAAAATACTCAACGGTTGGTATGCAAAATAAGGCAGTGTAAGAACAGAATAGTTTATAAAACCTCCTCTCTATGTTAGGAATGAGTTTCTAAATAACAATGTTACTATTTGGAAAACCATTCTTAACATGAGGGTCAGAAGCTTCTTTTTTTCTTTTTTCTTTTTAACTATTCTGTACCTTTTATCTAGCAAAAATGTTCATATTTTATTCTGTTTATACAGATTTGGTTGGTTATTGCTTCTGTCAATTTAACAATATGACTGAACTTATGTATTCATGACATGAAAGTTTCATCTCTCTGTTGCAGATATTGATGGTGTAAAGTTCTAAGAAAGCAACACCTGTAATAGATGTGTTAGAAGTAGAGGTGTGTTATTCCTGGCCAAAGTGCATTGAGAATGGTGGTGACTATGTAAAAAAAATAATTAAATTCAGGAGCACAAAGGTCATTCGTTCTTATTGTACCACTTCTGTCTATGTAGCTCTTCAACTTTTTGAACTAATAAAAATATGAGACTTTAATTTTGGAACTTCTATTATATAATATATTGACGATTGGAATACAAATTAAACAGACTAGAAACAGAATAGTTAACAAAGCAAATTAAAAAGACAAGAAACAAAACCCTCTCTCTATGTTAAGAATTAATTTCTAAATAAATATTATAATTCTTTCATAAATAATTGAAAATAGTTGATGATTGGAATGCAAAATATAAAGACTGTTTAGAATAGAATAGGTAACAGAACCCCCATCCCTATATTGAATGACTTTTTAAATAATAATGTTAACAAAGCCCCCTCCTTATGTTTTGTCATTAATTGACAAAATTATATTTAAATGGAATGGGATCCTTGAACTATTTTGTACCTTTTATCTATTAAAAATGTTCATATTTTATCCTAATTATAAAGATTTGGTTGGCTATTGTTTCTGTCAATATAACAGATATGTAGCACATCGATTTGGTTTACTGTAAAAAGAAAATCAAAATACATATAATTATAGTAATTATAGTAAATACATATAAATTATAGTAATAAAATGAAGAAATGAACTGCAGATTAAAGTCAAATTTTCCTTCCCATCAGATTCTACTTTTTTAGGCGATTATGTGCGAACATCTTGAAAATTTTGACAGAAATAAAAAATGTCATTTTAGCATTTAAAATGGAAAATCAGTTTTGTATATGAATTTCACATAAAATTATCATCACTTCCGGGCCATTTTTACTTGTTAGGGATGTTAACTAAATTTTATTTTTACTGCTAAAGTCAAACTGGCAAAGTCGTAAAACTATGTGCAATCACTTAAAAATACTCCCCCTCCCAAATAAATAAAGCAAAATAATTTTTTGTTAACTACTGTAAAATGCTAGAATACGTCAGAAATGTGAATTCATTCTATATTAAATTTACAAGTGAAACAGATCTCCATTCTAAATTCTTAAATAATTGCTTATATTGTTCTATTTTTATTCGAGATGTTCACCAAAAAATTAGACCTTCATCTTTGTGAAGGGGGAGGGGAGTAGCTCACCAGATAAAAGCCCACCAAAATAATTCAAACACAGGCCAAAAAGCTCAGCAATGAGAAAACTTAATTTTTAAAAATTAAAAGAAAATATTTTATATTTATTTTTTTTTTTTACAATCATAAATGTTATTCATTTTTTTTATTGCCAATTTGCAATTATACTCTTTTATTGTGAAAGAATATAAGATATCATTAGAGCTCTACACCTTGTGCTAATTACCCAACCTCAAATTACCTCCCCCCCGCCCCATGGTAGTTTCCATGTTTTTATGTGATTACATGTAAACAGCCTGAAAAACTGTTTCGAAAAATTAAATAAAACAATAAAAATCAGTTTTGCATATACATTTAACATAAAATAATAATCACTTTTCAAACAAGACAGTGTTTTAAGAACATGTAAATTATTTCTGCTTTTTTTTTTATCTTGGCCATGTTGATGTTCCTGATCAAACTTTAGTATAAAATATATCATTGTTAATTAATATAAAATATATCATTGTTAAATTAATTATACTAATGCAGTTCTAAGAAAGATCATCATCATTGTTAAATTAATTAGTATAAAATATATCATTGTTAAATTAATTAATATAACATATATCATTGTTAAATTAATTAGTATAAAATATATCATTGTTAAATTAATTAATATAAAATATATCATTACAAAATTAAATTATTATAAAATAAATCACTGTTAAATTAATTAGTATAAAATATACCATTGTTAAATTAATTAAAATAAAATACATCATTGTTAAATTAATTAGTATAAAATATATCATAGTTAAATAATTAATAGAAAATATATCATTGTTAAATTAATTAGTATAAAATATATCATTGTTAAATTAATTAGCATAAAATATATCATTGTTTAATTAATTAATATAAAATGTATCATCGTTAAATTAATTAATCCAAAATAAATCACTGTGTAATTAATTAGTATAAAATATATCATTGTTAAATTAATTAATATAAAATATATCATTGTTAAATTAATTAATATAAAACATATCATTGTTAAATTAATTAATATAAAACATATCATTGTTAAATTAATTAATATAAAATATATCACTGTTAAATTAATTAGTATAAAACATATGATTGTTAAATTAATTAATATAAAACAAATCATTGTTAAATTAATTAATATAAAATATATCATTGTTAAATTAATTAATATAAAAAATATCATTGTTAAATTAATTAATATAAAACACATCATTGTTAAATTAATTAATATAAAACATATCACTGTTAAATTAATTAATATAAAATAAATCACTATTAAATTAATTAGTATAAAATATATCATTGTTAAATTAATTAGTATAAAATATATCATTGTTAAATTAATTAGTATAAAATATATCATTGTTAAATTAATTAATATAAAATATATCATTGTTAAATTAATTAATATAAAACATATCATTGTTAAATTAATTAGTATAAAATATATCATTGTTAAATTCATTAATATAAAATATATCACTGTTAAATTAATGAATATAAAATAAATCACTATTAAATTAATTAGTATAAAATATATCATTGTTAAATTAATTAATATAAATATATCATTGTTAATTAATATAAAATATATCATTGTTAAATTAATTCGTATAAAGTATATATTATTATTAAATTAATTAGTATAAAATATATCATTGTTAAATAATTAATATAAAATTTCTTTTTTTTTACACAGTGGTCACGACTTATCAAGGCCCGGAAGCCACTCAGGGATAAAAGCTATTGCAAGTACATTACGTTAGTGTGGAGATTTGATGAAGTGGGGGCGGTCCATTAGGAATTTGTTAATGTTGGACTTCAAGACATCCAAGTTGTAGTCAGGTGGGAAGCAGGCAGATAGAACAGAGTCCCACAGGCGTGCAGTTCTAAGAAAGATCATCATCATCATTGTTAAATTAATTAATATAACATATATAATTTTAAATTAATTAGTATAAAATATATCATTATAAAATTAATTAATATAAAATAAATAACTGTTAAATTAATTACTATAAAATATATCATAGTTAAATTAATATAAAATATATTATTCTTAAATTAATTAGTATAAAAATATCATTGTTAAATTAATTAGTATAAAATATATCATTGTTAAATAATTAATATAAAATATATCATTGTTAAATAATTAATATAAAATATATCATTGTTACATAAATTAGCATGAAATATATCCCTGTTACATTAATTGGGATAAAATATATCATTGTTGAATTAATTAGTATGAAATATATCATTGTTAAATTAATTAATACAAAATATACTATTGTTAAATTAATTAGTATAAAATATATCATTGGAAAATTAACTAATATAAACTATATTATTGTTAATTAATTAATATAAAATATATCATTGTTAAATTAATTAGTATAAAATATATCATTGTTAAATTAATTAATATAAAATATATTATTGTTAAATTAATTAGTATAAAATATATCATTGTTAAATTAATTGATATAAAATATATCCTTGTTAAATTAATTAGTATAAAATATATCATTGTTAAATAATTAATATAAATATATCATTCTTAAATTAATTAGTATAAAATATATCATTGTTAAATTAATTAGTATGAAATATATCATTGTTAAATTAATTGATATAAAATATATCACTGTTAAATTAATTAATATAAAATAAATCACCGTTAAATTAATTAGTATATATATCATTGTTAGATTAATTAATATAAATATATCATTGCTAATTAATATAAAATATATCATTGTTAAATTAATAAGTATAAAATATATATTATTTTTAAATTAATTAGTATAAAATATATCATTGTTAAATGATTAAAATAAAATTTCTTTTTTTTTTTTTACAAAGTGGTCACCACTTATCATGCCCGGAAACCACTCAGGGATAAAAGATATTGCAAGTACATTACGTTAGTGTGGAGATTTGATGAAGTGTTTACTTAAGGGGGCGGTTCATTGGGAATCTGTTAACGTTGGACTTCAAGACATCCAAGTTGTAGTCAGGTGGAAAACAGGCAGATGGAACAGAGTTCCACAGGCGTGCAGTTCTAAGAAAGATCATCATCATTGTTAAATTAATTAGTATAACATATATAATTTTTAAATTAATTAGTATAAAATATATCATTGTAAAATTAATTAGTATAATATATATCATTGTTAAATTAATTAGTATAAAATATATCATTGTTAAATAATTAATATAAAATATATCATCGTTAAATTAATTAAGATGAAATAAATCACTGTTAAATTAATTAGTATAAAATATATCATTGTTAAATTAATATAAAATATATCATTGTTAAATTAATTAGTATAAAATATATAATTGTTATATTCATTAATATAAAATATATAATTGTTAAATCAATTAGTATAACATATATCATTGTTAAATTAATTAGTATAAAATATATCATTGTTAAATAATTAATATACAATATATCATTGTTACATAAATTAGCATGAAATATATCCCTGTTACATTAATTGGGATAAAATATATCATTGTTAAATTAATTAATATAAAATATATCATTGTTAAATTAATTAGTATAAAATATATCATTGTTAAATTAATTAATATAAAATATATCATTGTAAAATTAATTAATATAAAATATATCATTGTAAAATTAATTAAGATAAAATATATCATTGTTAAATTAATTAATATAAAATATATCATTGTAAAATTAATTATTATAAAATATATCGTTGTTAATTAATATAAAATATATGATTGTTAAATTAATCATTATAAAATATATTATTGTTAAATTAATTAAAATAAAATATATCACTGTTAAATTTATTAATATAAAATATATTGGCTTCCTTCAGTCTTGACAGATTATGGATACCCACGGTAAGGGTGCCTGCGTGGGAAATTTTTGTGGCAAGAGTTGCGCAATCTTCAACCACACCTCTCCTGTATCGACATTGTTGAATACCAGTGGCAAGAGGAGGTTTAGGACGACTGGAAACAATGCCAAGATAAGCGGAAAGCACATACAGTGCCTAGAATTCTCAAATGGTCACCCATCTGGTACTAGCCAGGCTCCACGTTGCTTAACTTCGGTGATCTGACGAGAACCGGTGTGTCAATGTGATTATGCCGTATATATAAAATATATAAAACATATTATTGTTAAATTAATTAGTATAAAATATATCATTGTTAAATTAATTAGTATAAAAGATATCATTGTTAAATAAATTATTATAAAATATATCATTGTTAAATTAATTAATATAAATATATCATTGTTAAATTAATTAGTATAAAAGATATCATTGTTAAATTAATTAGTATAAAAGATATCATTGTTAAATAAATTATTATAAAATATATCATTGTTAAATTAATTAGTATAAAAGATATCATTGTTAAATAAATTATTATAAAATATATCATTGTTAAATTAATTAATATAAATATATCATTGTTAAATTAATTAGTATAAAAGATATCATTGTTAAATAAATTATTATAAAATATATCATTGTTAAATTAATTAATATAAAATATATCATTGTTAAATTAATTAGTATAAAAGATATCATTGTTAAATAAATTATTATAAAATATATCATTGTTAAATTAATTAATATAAAATATATCATTGTTAAATTAATTAGTATAAAATATATCATTGTTAAATTAATTAATATAAAATATATCATTGTTAAATTAATTAGTATAAAAGATATCATTGTTAAATAAATTAATATAAAATATATCATTGTTAAATTAATTAATATAAAATATATCATTGTTAAATTAATTAGTATAAAATATATCATTGTTAAATTAATTAATATAAAATATATCATTGTAAAATTAATTAATATAAAATATATCATTGTTAAATTAATTAGTATAAAATATATCATTGTTAAATTAATTAATATAAAATATATCATTGTTAAATTAATTAATATAAAATATATCATTGTTAAATTAATTAATATAAAATATATCATTGTTAAATTAATTAATATAAAATATATCATTGTTAAATTAATTAATATAAAATATATCATTGTTAAATTAATTAATATAAAATATATCATTGTTAAATTAATTAGTATAAAATATATCATTGTTAAATTAATTAATATAAAATATATCATTGTAAAATTAATTAATATAAAATATATCATTGTTAAATTAATTAGTATAAAATATATCATTGTTAAATTAATTAATATAAAATATATCATTGTTAAATTAATTAATATAAAATATATCATTGTTAAATTAATTAGTATAAAATATATCATTGTTAAATTAATTAGTATAAAATATATCATTGTTAAATTAATTAGTATAAAATATATCATTGTTAAATTAATTAGTATAAAATATATCATTGTTAAATTAATTAATATAAAATATATCATTGTTAAATTAATTAGTATAAAATATATCATTGTTAAATTAATTAGTATAAAATATATCATTCTTAAATAAATTAATATAAATATATATCATTGTTAAATTAATTAGTATAAAAGATATCATTGTTAAATTAATTAATATAAAATATATCATTGTTAAATAAATTAATATAAAATATATCATCGTTAAATTAATTAATATGAAATAAATCACTGTTAAATTAATGAGTATAAAATATATCATTGTTAAATTAATATAAAATATATCATTGTTAAATTAATTAGTATAAAATATATAATTGTTATATTCATTAATATAAAATATATAATTGTTAAATCAATTAGTATAACATATATCATTGTTAAATTAATTAGTATAAAATATATCATTGTTAAATAATTAATATACAATATATCATTGTTACATAAATTAGCATGAAATATATCACTTTTAAATTAATTAGTATAAAATATATCATTGTTAAATTAATTAATATAAAATATATCATTGTTAAATTAATTAGTATAAAATATATCATTGTTAAATTAATTAATATAAAATATATCATTGTTAAATTAATTAGTATAAAATATATCATTGTTAAATTAATTAATATAAAATATATCATTGTTAAATTAATTAATATAAAATATATCATTGTTAAATTAATTAATATAAAATATATCATTGTTAAATTAATTAGTATAAAATATATCATTGTAAAATTAATTAATATAAAATATATCATTGTTAAATTAATTAATATAAAATATATCATTGTAAAATTAATTAAGATAAAATATATCATTGTTAAATTAATTAATATAAAATATATCATTGTAAAATTAATTATTATAAAATATATCGTTGTTAATTAATATAAAATATATGATTGTTAAATTAATCATTATAAAATATATTATTGTTAAATTAATTAAAATAAAATATATCACTGTTAAATTTATTAATATAAAATATATTGGCTTCCTTCAGTCTTGACAGATTATGGATACCCACGGTAAGGGTGCCTGCGTGGGAAATTTTTGTGGCAAGAGTTGCGCAATCTTCAACCACACCTCTCCTGTATCGACATTGTTGAATACCAGTGGCAAGAGGAGGTTTAGGACGACTGGAAACAATGCCAAGATAAGCGGAAAGCACATACAGTGCCTAGAATTCTCAAATGGTCACCCATCTGGTACTAGCCAGGCTCCACGTTGCTTAACTTCGGTGATCTGACGAGAACCGGTGTGTCAATGTGATTATGCCGTATATATAAAATATATAAAACATATCATTGTTAAATTAATTAGTATAAAAGATATCATTGTTAAATAAATTATTATAAAAGATATCATTGTTAAATTAATTAATATAAATATATCATTGTTAAATTAATTAGTATAAAAGATATCATTGTTAAATAAATTATTATAAAATATATCATTGTTAAATTAATTAATATAAAATATATCATTGTTAAATTAATTAGTATAAAAGATATCATTGTTAAATAAATTATTATAAAATATATCATTGTTAAATTAATTAATATAAAATATATCATTGTTAAATTAATTAGTATAAAATATATCATTGTTAAATTAATTAATATAAAATATATCATTGTTAAATTAATTAGTATAAAAGATATCATTGTTAAATAAATTAATATAAAATATATCATTGTTAAATTAATTAGTATAAAATATATCATTGTTAAATTAATTAATATAAAATATATCATTGTTAAATTAATTAGTATAAAATATATCATTGTTAAATTAATTAGTATAAAATATATCATTGTTAAATAAATTAATATAAATATATATCATTGTTAAATTAATTAGTATAAAAGATATCATTGTTAAATTAATTAATATAAAATATATCATTGTTAAATTAATTAGTATAAAATATATCATTGTTAAATTAATTAGTATAAAATATATCATTGTTAAATTAATTAGTATAAAATATATCATTGTTAAATTAATTAGTATAAAATATATCATTGTTAAATAAATTAATATAAAATATATCATTGTTAAATTAATTAATATAAAATATATCATTGTTAAATTAATTAATATAAAATATATCATTGTTAAATTAATTAGTATAAAATATATCATTGTTAAATTAATTAGTATAAAATATATCATTGTTAAATGAATTAATATAAAATATATCATTGTTAAATTAATTAATATAAAATATATCATTGTTAAATTAATTAATATAAAATATATCATTGTTAAATTAATTAGTATAAAATATATCATTGTTAAATAAATTAATATAAAATATATCATTGTTAAATTAATTAGTATAAAATATATCATTGTTAAATTAATTAATATAAAATATATCATTGTTAAAAGCCCATGAAAAACATTCCCCCTGTCTACTGAGTATAATTCCAGGTGGTAATACAAAGGATAAAATATGTGTGGTTTTATGACTTTGCCAGTTGGACTTAGAGTCAGTGGTAAAAAATTTAATTAACTGCCCTAAATAACTAGAATGGGACAGAAATGATGGATCATTTTACCTTAAAATTATATAAGCAACTAACCTTTCACTCTAAATACTAAATTCTTTTTTTTTTTTTTTTTCAGTGTATTCGCATGTAATCGGCTACGAAAGTAAATCTTGTTCATGGGCGCATACTCAGGAAAATAAGAAAAATATTAGCAGATAAGTTTTGTTGTGAATTTTTTCAAGAATGGGACATTAGTGCTGAGTCAAACACCAATAATGAAAATAACGACAGAGAAGAGAAAGACAATGAATCTCTCTTCTCTGAAAAAGAGGTTGATGGTCCAACATGACTACCTCATCAGGTCATTTGACCTGATGAGGTAGTCTCTCTGAAATGAGGCAATGCAGATGTATGCACATATGTAGCCAATAGTGTATTTATAAATAAACTTACTATAACACACTGTGTATTTATCGGACACCTTTTGATAAACACAGACGTTTCAGTGGATGTACATCTAGGAAACTAAAACTATACAACCATTATATACATACTAGCAGGCCGCCCGACGTTGCCCGGTTGTAAAATATGTATAAATATTATATTTTAATTCATACAGAAACTGAGAAATGTGCATGTGAGTATTATGTTTTTTCTAAGCAGTTCATTACTCGTAAGTAAAAAAAAAAAAAAAATACCTGAGCTAAGATCGAAACCAATACCTAAAGATAGTGAGTCAGGTTAAGCCAGCTTGACACGTTCTCTAAAAAGTGTTTTCAAACCTACTTATTCTTAACATAAGGAATCTGTCATGTGAATCACTCATATGTGCACATTCATGAAACAACTAACAAACAAATAAGAATCTGATGACCCTCTATATAACAATTTTTCAATTTTGACACCTTAGCAACACTTTGCTCGGATGAAAAACGATTAAAAAGTTTTCCACATGTCTGAATACTCTATATAACAAATTTCATGTCTATAGATAAAAAATTTGTTGAATAATATAGATCGAGAAGTGTCCTCATGCATATACACGCATTCTCTCTCTCTCTCTCTCTCTCTCTCTCTCACACACACACACATATATATATTTATATATATCAATTTATTAATATAATATATTTTTTATTACATTATATATATTATACTAGCAAAAGTACCCGTCGTTGACTGGGTTCAAAAACAGCCTACAGAAAATGGACTCTGATTTATTAAAGTATGATAGGTTATGAAAAGGAAGGGCTGTAAAGAAATAGCTTCGAATTTGAGGGTATCAAAACCAAAGCAAAATATGATGAAAGTAAAAATAAAATAGATAAACCCCATAATTTATTATACCATACCTGTTCACACTGAAACACTTATCACAATATTCTGTGGATCTATATTAAAAAACCTTGTTAAACTTTGTGACATATTTCCATTCTATGGAGGTCAGGCGTGAACGAACACCCCATAATTTTATTATACCATATTTCTTCAAACTGAAACATAATTATCAAAGTATACTTACGCAGATAGATATGTAAAGTCTTTATTAAGGTTTGTGCCTATTTCTATTCTATGGAGGCCAGGTGCGAATGCAGACCCCCACAATTTTATTATACCATCCCTATTTAAGTTAAAACATACTTATTCTTATGTACATAAAAACACTTTTAAAGGTTTTTTTTAATCTTTAAATTTTTTATTTCCATACTTTGTGGACCAGGCGTGAACGCAAACCCCACAATTTTAATGAACCACCGTTCTGCTAGATCAAACATACCCATTCCTGTGTCTCGATACATCTTCTATCATTATATGTAATCAGTTTTTTAAAATAGTCAACCATATAGGAGCCTATTCGAGACACACACACACACACACACACACACACACACACACACACACACACACACACACACACACACACACACACAGCTTTATATTATAGATATATACAGATATATATACATATATTTTATTTATATTTTTATTTCATTATACGTATATGATATACATATATTTATTGACTTTTAAAGGGTAAGATGAAAAATGTTCAAAATAAAAAATGATTTTGAGATTACATTGTCTTTTATTGTCTTGAGAAAACTTTTTTTTTAAGTGATAAGTGAAAAAATAAAACCCAGGAAGCCTCCAGAGCACTACTGCAAGCACTAATTAAAATTAAAGTGACCCTACTAAAAGCACTACTAAAACCAAGTTTCTACCTCCTCCCTCCTTGAAGAGAAAATATTTTTAAAGTAAGGCATGGAAAAAAATAAACCATCAGAATCCACAGGAGCGCTACTAAAAGCAATAAATATGGTTATAAATATGGTTATAGTTGTATATTGTATATTTAAATCAGTTTTTTTTTAAATTCAACAGGATTAAATTACATTTATTTGTAAGGAAAACACGTTAAAATAAGTTAAAACAAAACAATATTGTCGACCTTGTGTATGCTTTGAATAGCAGCAGTGGCTTTTAATATTGAACTTAAGACAGGGTGGCCATGAAATAGGTAAACAAGCAAGACGATTTGAGTTTTATAATTATATAATAGGTAGACAGACAAACAGACAGACAGATAGATAGATAGATAGATAGATAGATAGATAGATAGATTGTATATTTATATTTAAATCATATTTTTAAAATCAACAAGATTAAATTACATTTATTTGTAAGGAAAACACGTTAAAATAAGTTAAAACAAAAAAAATATTGTTGACCTTGTGTATGCTTTGAATAGCAGCAGTGGCTTTTAATATCAGACTTAAGGGAGGGCGACCATGAACTAGGTAAGCAGAGAAATTTTTTGAAACCGGAAGTCACAAACCAGATGGATTATATAAACGCTCAAGCAAGCAAATCTGAGGTATATATATATTATATATGATGATTGCAACGTCTTGTCAGACGAGTGCCACTCCCTCAGATACTTAGTCCATGAGCCCAAATACCTGAGGGAGTATCTATACAAAGATGATGTTACAGAATCTTAGCTTTGTACGACAGCTAAGTCTCTCTCTCTCAGTTCAAAATGTTGAGATCGAGCAACAAGCAAGAGCAAGATAGCCAGCAACAAATTAAACTGCAGACCAACTTAATGCGAGTACTGGTTTCCCGCTATATGGTTTTTTAAATCAGACATTTGCTTCTTCTAGAAAGGTCGCCTTCACCACGGCTTACGGGAGCCCTCTTCACCCCAACACATATATACATACACAGAAATATACACGGTGCTAGTTGGCCGTTGACCCCGAAAAAGGGTTCATTCGCCCTTTGGAAGGTCTTGTTTTTAATCCTTCAGGGAGACTAGCCGCCCTCCTCACCAAACAAGTCTGGTGGGGAACCAATTTAGTTGGCAGTGACCTGACCATGAGGCAGGTAGTAATATATATATATATATATATATATATATATTATATATATATATATATATATATATACACACACACACACACACACATACACACTGAAACACTGGTTATATATAATTAAATTGATCAGATAAGCAATGGTCATGTTAGCCTTTAATGTCATCTTTTCCATGAAAAACTCACATTTGACCTTTCAAGATAATTTGTCCAAGACCCTGGAAAGACTGGTTATAAGTTCAAGTGGATATTTTGCTCAATAACTTAGTGGTTTACACAAACTTCAAAGAAAAAGAATCATACTTTAGCAAGAAGATTCTAGAACACAAAATCTCTGAAAGTAGATTTTTACTATATAAAGAATTGATAGTGATATTTTCTGGGCTCTTATTAAATATTGTCAGCCATTATTATTTTGAACTATTATTTCTTTTATGTTAATTTGAATTAGAAGAATTAGAAATAATATAATTTGGAATATTATTATTAGATGAAGCCATTTTTGCCATCTTTTCTGCCTTATTGTTTCTATCCATCTCAAGAATGTACATTTTCATGATATACAACATACTGGGTTTGATAAGAAGGCTTCCTCAGTGAATAAATAGTCAGGAACTAAATATGTCTTTTGATGTTTGCCTGACCTTTACTTGATGTACTGAAAATCGATACATAAAATATTATACCTCCTTATAACATTTTATGTGGATACATGAAATAATAATAATAATAATAATAATAATAATAATAATAATAAAAACAGATGAAATATTAAGGAAAACCCTTGAATACACATGAGCCACAGATGCGGGCCAGACAAACTGCTGCAGACATGAAGAAGCGTTACATGGAACCAAGAATATTGAAGTTGCATATCTACAAGTTCTCTATCCCCTCCCATTGCTCCATCACCAGCCTCCCCCCAAAATATTGATGTCAAATAGTCGAGAAGGGTCAAGGAGGATGGAAAGACTGAGGAGAGAGCACTGACCAGACATCCGTTGGACAAATGCCAAGAGAACTGGGATGTTAGGGAGGCTTATTGCCACTCAAATTTTAGTGGAGATCAATGGCCACTGCCAGTGAGAAATCAATGGTAAGTGGCGATTGCGATAATGCAAATTTATTTGCAAATGTTATCGAAAGAGGTGGAGTTGGTTCAAAACATTAATGGCACTAAATGATAGACTGGTGCAAAATCTGAAAAGATGTATCTACAAAACAGAAGTACAGGAATGGATGACCAAAGGAAGAACTATGTTAATATAAAAAGATGCTGTAAAATGGATGACACCAAGCAATTACAGGCCAATAATCTGCTTACTCACCATGTGGAAAATTTTAACTGCACAACTGAGTGAACAGACATTCTACTGCTCAAAGAACAAAAAGGATGCCGGAAAGGAAAAAGAGGGACACACGACTTGCTATAGATAGACCAAAATATCTTGAAAGATGCAAAACGCAGAGAAAAAGAACATAGCCATGACATGGATCGATTAGAAGAAGGCCTATGACACAACCCCACAAGCATGGATAATTGAATGCCTAAAAATGTACAAAATATCCTACAAGATTATTAATATTATTAAGAATGACATGAAAATTTGGAGGCTGGAATTGATAGCAGAAGGACAACATCTGACTGAAATAAGAATACAGACAGGCATCTTCCAAGGAGACTTCTTCTTCTTCTTCATCATCATCACCATCACCATAATAATAATAATAATAATAATAATAATAATAATAATAACAATAACAATAATAATAATAATAATAACAATAATAATAATAACAATAATAATAACAACAACAACAATAATAATAATAATAATAACAATAATAACAATAATAATAATAATAATAACAATAATAATAATAACAACAATAATAACAACAATAATAATAATAATAATAATAATAATAACAATAATAATAATAATAATAATAATAATAATAATAATAATAATAATAATGTCAAAACTCTTCTTTTTTTCTTCTTTTTTGTCATCAGCTTGATCCTGTTGAAATTTCTTTTACAGAACGTGAAAGCAGGCTATGAAACTTTCTACAGTCAACCTTCTACTATTTATGTATGACAAAGGTTTTGGAAAGAATGAGAACCAACTTGATACCTTGATGAACATGATTAGATTGTTTAATAATGACATAAGGATGGAATTTCGCATCTCCAAATGCTATTCTTGGGATGACAAGAGGCAAAATAGTCCCCTCAGATGGCCTTAAACTTCCAACAACAGATCCGACAAAGAATGTTGCAAGCGAGAGAGGCTACGCATGTTTGGGGATACTGGAAATGGATAAGATTAAGAACATGGAAATGAAAAAACAGGTCACAGCCAATTACAACAGAAGATTAAGTCGCATCTCCACAGTCGGAATACAATATATGCCATCAACACCAGAGCAGTAGCTATCATTCAATATACTGCTGGTGTATTTGACTCGAATTGAAATGTTTGGACACAAAAAACACATAAAATGCTTGCAATTTATGAGTCCTGGCATAATTTTACTAAATAAAGAATAAATAAATACCAAGATCTGAAATGGGAATTAGACTCTTGAAATGTATAGAAGTTCAAGGTGATTCCCATTGTAATTGAAACAAGAGACCATAACAAAAAGCCACCATAAATGGCTTAATCAGATTTACATTTGAAGGGACATGGCTGCCAACATTCGGAATTTCGAAGAATTATGGTAGAAAATACAAGAGTATTGCAGAGTGAGAGAAATGTAAATAAGCTAAGAATACTGGAAGCATTGTACATTAAAACAAAGAAGCCTCAAATAAATAATATTAATTATGAGTGCAGCCGGAACATTTTGAAATGTTTGGGATAAATGTTTGATAATGTATATATGTGTTTGTATATATAAATCTGTTTAATATATGTAAAAAAAAAAAAAAAAAAAAAGAAGTCCGGTCACTTAACTTGTAACAAATTACCACGTGACTAGGAAAAAAAAAAATATATATATAAGTAAATTAAAAAACAATCCCTACATTTATTTCTACAATATGCCTGAGGATGATAGAAGTACTGTTTCTGTGTAGCTTCCTTGCCATAAGCATATTTTTATAACTACTACTACCTTATATATTTAAATAGGTAAATAGATAAATAGATATATCAAATATTATGTTAACACTTAAGATACCAAATTTATTATTATTATTATTATTATTATTATTATTATTATTATCTCCTATACAATAAAACGATTGCAGAAATTCCCGCCTGGATCAAAGTATCATAGGTCTGCAACAACAGATGCCACATACAAATCCAATACATCTAGGTTATTAGCCACTATCTTATGTCATTTCCGAACACAATTTTAGACACATTAAATCGTTATAATAAAATGCAACATTGCATCCTAGGAGCAACACCATCACGATTGCACCATCTTCAAAGGAAGAAGTTCCTATTTTTCTCTCTCAATATTTAGTGCTCCTGCTGCTACCAGTTGGCACCAGGACCAATTCTAAATTTTCCTATGATATTGTGATTGCACTGCCATTAACTGATTATTAGATATATACAGATAACATAATAACCTTTCCATTTCCTGATTCATAAATAATAAATTCTCCCTTCTCAAAATCCACCCATTCTGATTGGTTAAGACCGGCCATTCCATATATTCTAGAATCCACTTCTTCAATAAATAAACGAACGCTCCAGAAATTATACTATATGGCGTTGCTCTCTACATCAGACAATCATGCTAAAAAAACTAACAAAAATGAACATATTAACCAATCATAAGCAGAAAATTAAATACTAGTAACCTTACACTTACCTATGCTAAAAATGCATACACCTCACTTCCCCTTCCACACATACAAAAAAAGAAATACTCAGCCCTACACCGACTCTCACCACTGCACAGATATTAACTTTATTTTTTGGGGGGTAAACTTTTACATTAGCTCCACCTTCACAATTTTCTTTAACATGACGACTTTTACAGGTTTTCAACTATGCTGATTAGGAAAATATTATTTAAATTTGGCAGAGACAAGTAGTTTTCAAGGTTGGGGGGTGTCTTTTCCGAAAACCATTCTTAACTTTAGGAGGTTGGGGTTGTCTATTCTGGAAGCTGTTCTTAACATGGGGAGGCTAGGGGTGCCTAGTCTGAAAGCTGTTCTTAATACGAGAAGATTGGGGGTTGACCACTAACAAAAACTGTACTTAAATTGTTTACAAGGTAGGGGGCTGCATCCACCTGGCAATGCTGGTTAATTTATATAATAAAGTCAATTTTTCTCATCTACATTCAAACATAATAGCTTAAAAACAAAAACGTTCATATTTTTTAAGGAAAATCATTCAAGACAAGACATAAAGGCACTTGATGTAATAAACAAAGAAGAAGAAAAGATGATTATCACAAAAACAGAAAATGTCTATTGACCTCAGTCTTGAAAAGGTTGTAGGTAGGAGGAAAACAGTCAGTAGAAACAAAATTCCATAATTTTGCAATTGTTGGAAAGAAGCTACTGGAATAAGATGCTGTATTACTTGGCCTTCGGGACAAGATCAAAGTGTA
The DNA here is from genome assembly GCF_053919585.1 of Euprymna scolopes. NCBI lineage: Eukaryota > Metazoa > Mollusca > Cephalopoda > Sepiida > Sepiolidae > Euprymna > Euprymna scolopes. Next base: position 22,940,298 of record NC_136524.1, on the reverse strand, counting down.
GTATCTGTTCTTCAGATGCTGCACTTCTATTTCTTGTTCTCTTTCGGTGGAGGAGAAATCCTTCACTACTGAGACAATTTTTATTTTTGTACCTTTTCTCCACGTTAAAAAACGACCCTGGTGTCTAACTCTGTCCCGTGGGGAGGCATAGTAAATAGGTACAATGAAGTATTAAAATAACGAATTGATGGAGACCACTAGATCAACAAGTCAAACAAGCTGGAACAAAGAAAGCAGAGATAAGATCAGACAATTCTAAAAAACACATGCCATAATAGTATTTATAAAAAAAAGACTGAGACTAGCAATGTCATGCCTGTAAGAGAGAGGTTGCAGTTAAGAAGAAAGGGATGGGGAAATCAAATTACAGATACGTTTCTGCACTTTATCAAGCACCTTTAAATGCTAATCTCTTCCGTAATTTAGGCTAGTTTAATTTCTTGTCTGAGCCGCAATAGAAATTGTAGGCAACAGAAATCAGGGCAGGCATTTCTGATATAGGCATTCATATCTTGCTCTCCAGTTGTTTGTGGAAGGGATGATCGATCCAAGGATGATTAACTGTCAGAGTCTGATGGTGCAACAATCTGAGTTCAGTAACCTTTCTGATGTAATGGAGTACACCTGGGTTCCTTCTTACAAGAATATGATTGGCTGGTTAAGCCATAGATACTGACCAATAGACCAGTTTGTGAGCAACATGGAAAATCTTCAGCCCAGACCACTCAGCTACTTGAAACAACTATATCCCTTTTACGGGACAGAAAGATTTCTTTGAAAATAAGTCTGAAACTATGCTTTGATTACACCAATTCCTCTCAAGCTAGAGATCCAATTCAAACAACATGTCAAGAATTTGAACTGACCTCCCTCCCCACCAAAAAAAAGACCAAGAAGTGAAGCGCTACCATTCCAAGCACTAATCAAGTCGACTGACTTCCTATGGTTTATTTTGGCTCCTTGTAATTATTTTATAATGCGTAAGCACCTCAGATACTACACTTTGATCCCAGACACTTACATTAATTAAAAAATTTTTACTGAATTCGATATTAATTTTTATTATTCTATACTAGTAGGGATATCTGACATTGTCCGGGGCCATAAAAAAAAAACAAAAACAAATAGAAAATGTTAAATAAGTTAAATAATATTAATTTTCTCACCCCCTCATCCAGAAGAGAAATTCCTTTTTTTTTATGTGAGGAGTGAAAAAAATAAAACTTTAGAGGCTTTCACAGCTCTAATGAAAGTGCTAAAATAATGAACGATGCCTCCAAAGCACTACTAAAATAAAGTTATACACCCACATTTCTTTGCAGAAAAATGACAATAGTTAAGAAACGATAAATTAAATCTGGAGTGAGCAACCATCAGTTGAAAAAATGCTGACTCATTTCCTGGCTGTATTAATAGATGATAACATTAAACATTGGGTTTAATTCTTGATAACATTTAATGATACAAACGGTTATTTGAACACCAAACAATGAATATATTTTAAAAATTTTAGATATTATTTTTCTATGTTTATACTGATTAAATAAAATACCAACTTTGTGGGGTTTGTTGTGTATTTTTTAAATTTTAGCTGCACATATAAACACACAGACAAGAAATTGGGAGAAGTGCTGATACATTCACTTTTCACTCTAGACATATTACACAGAATTATGCACATTAAAAACTTGATTGGCACACATGATCGAGTTGCACAATTTATATGAGCTATTTTATAGGTCAGCAGGAGTTCCTTCTGGCAGACTGCCTCAGACATACCAATCGATTATTCTCCGAGACCATCACCATAAATATCATATACAGATATTCTAGAGTAGTTCCAATTGTTTACACAATCAGTTTCGTTCATTTTTTTTTTTTTTTTTAGCATTATTATGCTTCAGGTGAGACATGTTTAACCACTTTGTAATCATCATACTATTAGCTTTGACATCTTGATATATTACAAACTTGACTCTAGCACGAATCAAGTGGCGATCAGTCGAGCATTCTGTACCGTGAATAACATAGACAAATGTCAAACATGTCACACTTTCAAGTTGTTTTAAACTTATACTTTTGCTGAAATACTGTATTCCTCAAAATTAAAAAAAAAAAAAAAAAAAAAAAAAAAACAGTGATGACCTTGTTTACCCAAAGAATCTTCCAGATTCACACTCTTTTATTAAAAAATAGAACTGTTTCTTATCTTCAAAGGAATGCATGGTTGGAGCATAGATACTAGTGTTTGGACGATTAATCAAGAACAGAATTGGGAATCAGAAAAATCAGAACGTTTCATGGAATCGATATCAGAATCAGAAAAAAATTCAGCCTAATTTTTAATTCCAAAAACTCTTCCTTTTATTTTTATTTTTGTTTGTTTAAAAATTAATTTTCCCTCAATTAAGATGATAAAAGATGTATTGTTTTTACACTACCAGTAAAACTAAAATCTTTCATCATAATAATGAACTTGAGCAAAAAAATACCACCAGAAGAAATACCACGGTAAAAATGGCACAAGCGAATAAATAGAGCAAAAATGGCACAAGTGAAAAATACAGATGTAAAATCTGACAATGAGTTTAGCAACACTGTTTTCGATTAATGAGGAGAAAATAATTAGAAAAAAATAGTTGGAAAGATCTTTTCGTGTAATGTACGCCAATCACCCCCTATCCTTATCCAAGTTTTTTTTTTTACTTTTGCAAAAATATATGCATATATTATACAGGTTTTTATGGAAATATGAAAATTAAAAAGAAACATATTAAATATTTAGAAACTTGAATTAATATTTATATCAGTTATATAGTTCTTATATACTTAATAATGCGGCTACTACTACCACTACTACAATGATAATGATGATAAGAATGATGTCATCACACACATGCACTTTTATATAGATTTATTTACAAAATATAATTATCCATGTATGTGTTTCGCTCTTACTGTGGCCCATGAGCATGGCTTACTATGATGAAATTTGAACCCACAAGTACAAATGATGCAGTCAGGTACTTTCTCATAGTGCAGATAATATCAAGCTCAATGGTTAGCACTTTAGTAGAATATATATATATATATATATATATATATATATACATATAAAGGTGGCAAAAAGAAAGTCCACACTTGTAATTTTTTTTAAAAACTGCAAATTTAAGCTAAATTTAATGTAACTGCTTAAACAACCTATACCTCATTTAATTCGCCTTTTATTCCTCTATAATTTTACCTGTTCATATTTGACTTTTAATTGAAATATTCTAGAATTCATATCAATTAAAAAAAAAGACTTCAAAATGAGGAAGCAAAAAGAAAGTCCGCACAATGGAAAATTGTTATTCAAATGTACTTTTAGGACATTAATGCAACACAATTACAACAGGAACACAATGAACTAGTTAATATTTAGTAGCATAGTCCTTCTGCAATTTGATAACCTGCAATCTTTTGGGAATTCCTTGAATTAAACTGCAGCAATACTCCGGAGAAAGGGCATCCCATTTTTCTTTAATTTTTATCCAAAGTTCTTCCAAATTTGAAATTTTATCATTGCATAGTTGTTGTTTGATGTAATGCCATACATTTTTGATAGAATTGAGATCTAGTGATTGTGCAGGACAATCCAAACAGAATATCATGCTCTTCCAGGAACCTCTTGACATTGGCAGCTGTGTGAATTGGAGCATTATCCTGCATGAAGATGGGATTATCATCCAAATTCTGACTACAGTAGGGTAGAAAATTTTCAGTCAACATTTTAATGTAATTGGTCGAATTAATTCGACCTTGCAAGCAAACTATAGGCCCTGGATCATTGGTACTAAAAATGCTCTACACCAAAACTGAACCTCCACCACCTTACAGCATTGAAACTGAGCACCTAGAATTAAATTCTTTGTCTTTCCTCCAATGGACGTACTGCCTACCATCACTGCCTAGCCTATTGAACTTGCTTTCGTTGCTAAAAAGCATTTTTGACCAATATGAAGAGTCATGATCTTCATTGCATCTGACGAAGTCCAGACGGTGCTTTCTGTTCTTTACAGAAATCATTGGCTTGCGTCTTGCAACATATCCTCGCAAATTAAATTCTTTTAATCTGTTCTTGACAGTAGAAAGAGGGCACTTATTAACAAGATTGCACAGTTGTTGGATTTGGGGAGCCATTTCAAATCTGTTTCTTAGGCTGCGGATCTTGATAGCATTGTTTTCCCTGTTAGAAGTAACTCTAGTATGACCAGATTTAGGGGACTCATGAACACTGCCGGTGTTTTGGTGCTTTTGCACAGTCTTTCATACCATTTTCTCATCACATCGTAATCTGCGGCTGATTTCTCGATTGGATAACCCAGAAAGGTGGAGATTAATGAACTCCTGACGATCACTAAGAGAAAATCATGGCTTATGGACTAAATGTTATGTTGTATAACCTAGAACAACAATAACTACGATTAGAGGTGCTTTGTTGCTGATGGATATTTTAAACTGATTTAGGAGCGATAATTAAAGCTGGTTTTAAGCAAATTTGTTGCTGTGGAATTTCCTTTTACCATCTCAATTTGAAGCTATTTTTTTAAATTGACGTAAACACTAGAATATTTCAATTAAAAGTCAGATATGAACAGGTAAAATTATAGAGGAATAAAAGGCGAATCAAATGAGGTATAGGTTGTTTAAATAGTTACATTAAATTTAGCTTAAATTTGCAGTTTTTGAAAAATATTACAAGTGTGGACTTTCTTTTTGCCGGCACTGTATATATACATATATATATAAGATGATTACACCTTGTCTCGGCAGCCGAGATAATGCATATCTTATTTTTCTTTCAATAATATTATTGGAATTCATTCCCCTTTTCCTTGTACCTATTTGTGAATTATTCCACGGATTTCGGCTTTTGGATTATTTTGGACCACCTTCCAATTACGCGATTTCCTTGGATTTTACTTGTGCAAATGGAAATTTAACTAACTTTCTTGGATTTACATTTTTGGATTTTACCGTCATTGGATACTTTACCTTTTACCAGACTATCCATTCACATGAAGTCATCTTTTTCTTCACCATATTCCCTATGCTTCACATTTTATTATCAAGTAAGATCTTTGACTTACTTGCAGTTTCATCAAATACTTTTGTATGCAAAATCCGATCCCGCATTTTGCTAATTCCTACCCTCTGCTGAGAAGGAAAGTATTTCTTCTAAACTCTGCGAATTAAGGACTATCCACTTATCAAGTGTTTCCTTTTCAGATTAAATATGTTTTTAACTCTTTTTCAAAGTATTTTTTAACATGTTTTATTAACTATTTACTCTTATATAATATATATATATATATATATATATATATATATATATATATATATATATATATATATATCATAGTAGTGAATATTGCAAAGTCAAATATATATATATATTTTTTTTTTTCATATTATATTATTTTGTCTTACTTGTGTTTCGTTGAATAGCAGATGAATACCAAACAGTTCATCAGAGAGTTTATATGTTCCTTGGAAAGAAACAAACAGTTCCAGATTTTTTTTTCTTTGGATTAAAGAAGATAAAAGCTTGTAAAAATAAATCGAAATTGTAAAAACTTATAAAAGATTATTGGGATCTTTCAGAAGAGAAGGCTGAAGCAATTTTTGTTTTTATGTCAATGAGGGTGCAGTAATGTTTAAGGTGCTATGAGAGAGAGAGAGAGAGAGAGAGAGAGAGAGAGAGAGAGAGAGAGAGAGAGAGAGAGAGAGAGTGTGTTTAAATTATTACCGTACATTGGGGTAATATGCCAACTAGCTAAAAGTGCTCTTTTGACAACCACGCATATAAAGAGCACTTTTTTTTTTAGTTGGCACAATTGCCCCGGATTTGGCGCAATTACCCCAAATACGGTATACTTTTTTTTTTTCCTAGAAACATTTTGTAGATGGGTGTATGCATAGTAAAAATAAAAAAAATACCATCTGGTAGTGTAGTCTATACATACAAGTTTGAAATAGAGTGACACAATTCTGATTTCCACAGTTCTCTTGTTATAATCCCCTCCCCCCTGGACCAATGCAGACAGTGGCAACACCCTCTGGAAATCTGACCCATCAACCCACATGATTTATTTTCTTGTTTTTCTGTGTGCTTCCTTAAACCTTATTATGAAAATAAATGTCTCATTATTTTTTTTAAAATAGTCCAATTCTTGACAAGGGTGCACCAGAAACTTTTAGAACATCAGTGCATTTTATTTTTTATTTAATTTTAAATTTTAATTATTGTTATATTATTATTGCTGTACAGAGCTAACAAGATCAAAGTGTAGTATCTGTTCTGATGCTGCACTACACTTCTTTTGGTCTGAAAAATCCTTCATGACTGATACATTTTTAAAAATTTTTTTACTAACCAGAGTGCTCCTATTTGGGAAGCTGGTCCCCCTCCCCCCACATTAAAAACCGACCTTGTGTCTAACTCTGTCCTCGTGGGAAGGCAAGTAAACAAAAAAAAAATGCTAAAAGGAGCAAAAGATAATTACTGCTAAGACGGGAGACACCTATTAGACTTAGTTTTGAAAAGATCAAGGTTATAGGTATAAGGAAAACAGTGAGCAGGAAGAGAATTCCACAAGCAGTTCTTGGAAATAAGCTACTGAAATAGTAAGCTGTATTATAATGAAGTGTCAAAACAGTTAATGAAGATCTCTAAACTAATGAGTCAAACGAGCTGAAACAAAAGAAGCAGGGAATAGATTTGATAATTCTGAAGAACTCATGCCATTATAGCGTTTATAGAAAATACTGAAACAAGCAACATTACGCTTGTGAGAGAGAGAAAGGAGGTGGGACATTGATCCACAGTATTGTCGGGATTCTAGTTCATGTCTCCACATTGTTATCAGGCCTTGGATGAGTCAGTGGCCTGCAGGTGTCTGGTGATGCCCTGATGATACCCAAGGCCTACTCTTTGATGCATGCCCTAAAGATTCAATTATAAGTTCTAGTATTGAGAAACATTATGAGAAAGGCAGATAGTTTGAATATGAATAGTTTCCCCCCACCCCACACCGAGTTGAATGCTCGAGTCTCCTTTGCTGACTGAGAACAGAAAAGATGAACTGTATTATTAGAACAGATACTGCAAAACAGTAAGGAGTATGTTGCGAGTATATATCCGGTGATTTGGATTTTAAAGACAGTGTTCACATGCACACAGAAAATAAGTGTCATAGGATCAGTGAGTATGTATTCAAATGTCCCTTTAACCTTGTAGCCGGAAGTGGACATGATGATGTCACATGGTTCAAGGAATGAGAGTGCTAGAGAAATATGCAGTCAGTTTGAAGTTTCAGTGAACTGGACAAGTAGAGATGACTTAAGATCGACAAAGGGCCAAATATTCATAGATCAGAATGCCAAGACAATGCTAACATCAAGGTCCTTTCTTCAAATTGATGATTTCTTTGTGCTGTTATGAATATTGATGAGATAATTCCAATATTTTTTCCTGATTCCAATGCAATTACCAATTCTGTTTTAATTTATTAATTCCAATGCAATTATTGATTCCAATTCTTTTTTTAATTTCTAAAAATTGAGTTATAGAGTTGTTTTTTTTTTTTTTGTTTTTTTTTGATTACCATAAAAATCCATGTTATGTGTGCATATACTTTCACAAAAGGAAGAATGCACTTGGATAAAGGCTACATTGCTTGAGTACATTTTCTATTTTTTTCTCAAATATTTTCCTTGTAATTCATTGAAAATAGTGAGGCAACTTAAGATTTATTTCTCTTTTAAAACAACGCCGATTACCATTGGTTTGTTGTATATTTGATTGCATTGAGTAATCTATTACTTGAAGATTATCTATTTTTTTTTTACAAACAACTTAGTTCTATATACATTCATGTTGTAGTAAAAAAAAAATAATAATTAGCAAGTTAAAATCATACCTGTAAATACCTGTAAATAAAATATCACCATTTTGAGCTTTACTATTTATATACACCTAAATTAGGCATGACTAATGTACATCTCGTTGCTACTGCTGCTGCTGCTGATGATGATGATGATGATTTGCTATTCAAGCAACAGAGTAAAGTGTATTCAAGCGATATTTACAAAAAAATAAACTCTTGGCTGAAAATTGTGACTAGATTCGATTTATTTTCTATTTCAATAAAATTGCAAGAAATGTTGACACTATTGTGTGCTGAAAGGCCCGGGTCGTTTTGAAGACAGTTTTTTTTTTAAGTTGCTTGAATAGCGAATCATCATCAGCAACAATTAGTCGAACATTAGTATATTAGTCGTAGCCAATTTAAGTCAACATAAATAGTAAAACCAGCAAAATAGTGTGGGGGGGGGGAATTCTAATAAAAAAATCATGTAAATTGATCAAGTAATTTTAGTTTAAAAAAAATAAATAAATAAAATAAAATAAGGAGTGGCTGTCTTGCGATGCTATTTTGAAAACAGTTTGAAGTAAATTAATTAGCAGAAAAATTACATTTAGTATATTAACTACCGGAAAAATTATGTTAAGTAGATTAATTATCAGAAAAAAGTACATTATTTAAGTAAAGTGATTACCAGAAAGCATTATAACTTTTTAAAAATTGGAGATTAATTGCAAAAGTTTAACAAAAAATATGTTAGCAAGTGGCATTTTCACTTTATTATTTAATATCTGATTCTGCTAAAATATGTGTGTGTGTGAGAGAGAGAGAGAGAGAGAGAGAGAGAGAGAGAGAGAGAGAGAGAGAGGCTAAATCGAATAAGCTACTTAATGTGTCTTCCTTTTTTTTGATTAAAAGTTCAGCAGAAGTTTGGAATAAAGTTCACTTTGTTTTGATGTCCTACGAAGTTACTCATTAAAAATAAAAGGAATTTTACATACAAAACACACACACACACACACACACACACACACACACACACACACACACACACACACTAATTATGATAAAAGGTACAGATTATGTTTTCATAACATATTTTCCACTACCAAAAATAACAAAAGCAAACAAAAACGAACAAACAATTAACTACTCTAAATATAGAATTAAACTACAGTGATTGAGAGAAGTATACAAGTATAAATTTGTTTATGAGATCCGTTTGTGATGAGAAATACACCCGCTTCCAAAACAAAAAGAGGATAGGGCTCAAGACAGGTGCAAAATTAGCCATGATCACTCTCCAGTAAGAAAACCTCAGGTAACTGGAAATAAGCAAATTCATTGCCTCCTAAAGAAGAAGATAATGACAACAGAGAACATGTACTACACTTTAATCTAGCTAGAAATCCCCTATGCCAAGATGTAAGTGAAAAAATATACTTTTAAAATAACGTCTGAAAAAAGATTTAAAAATCGAGTTTTATCTTTTTTTTTTTTCAGTGAAAATTAAATTCATAAAAAATTGTTATTATCATGAACTAAAGTACTTGAAACTACACCGGCTGTAAAAACAAGTGTTTATACGCCCAAATTAAAAAAAAACAAAAAACAAAAGTAAAAACAAAAACATGAATATAAAAAAAATAAAAAGAGTAAATAAATGAAACTTTAGCAGAGCAAATTTTTGTAACAAAGCAGTGCACACATACCACTCCCTTATTACAGATTGAAGGTGGGGAGAAAAGTAAATATTTCAAGTTCAAATAACTGAGGAATTCATAGCATAACCAATTAATAACCAAGTAAATTCTGATTAGTATGTACGAGCCTTTTTCAAGTCTCACACAAAACACACATTCATATTTCAAGCTGTCATATACATATGTGCACACGTCCACACATGTACACATATTCACGTTCACGTACATACACTCACATTCACGTATATATACACACACGCTTACGTATACACATGTACTCACACACGCGAACACAAACACACACATGGACAACGTCACTTCCGCTTTCTAAGGAAATACACATGCGCAAAAGACACTCCAGAAGTGAGTATAAAACATGGAGACAAGCTGTTTCTAACCCTTTTTTTAGGACCAACTCTCAACTAGAGAGGTTGGGCGAACAAGCCGCCGCCGTTTCGGCGCGCGAGCACGCTCACCTCACGCCCATTTCCTACTATGTATGGGGCACGAGCTAATGACTGTATGTATACATTCTCCCTCTTTCTCTCTCCATCTACTACTGGTCACTAAGAACACCTTCGCGTAGCTGACTACTAACTGATGACAACTCTAATATCCACTCTTTGTCTACACGCTGGTCGCTGGACTACCATTCTCAATTTTCCTACAACATTTATTTCTCTTCCCACGCGCGAACAAACAATAGTGACCCAAACTTGAGATGAAAACACATTTCCTTTTCTTGCTACAACACCAGTCCTGCAACGGACATTGGTTACATACGCGCGGACATGTTATAACTAAAATGTTCATTTCTTTCAACAGCAAATAAACAACGTTTATCTTATCCATTACTTGAGTCTTTGTTTCCTTCAATTCCCATTCGTTTCATTATTCTTTTGTAACGGGATTGGGGTATTTATATATCCTAGTCCCCCACAAGTATAACAATAAAAAATCTCGGTATAACTGGAAATGTCTTTTCAATTATTAAATCATTTCTTTCTGATAGGTTCATAAGAGTAGTGGTTGATGGGCAGAAATCAGAAGCTCACAGTATTAATGCTGGAGTTCCTCAGGGGTCCATCCTGGGCCTAACTCTCTTCCTGATCTACATCAATGATCCCCCAAATCACACCCTAAGATCATTTGTAGATATTTATGCTGACAACACTATCATCAATGGCAACACTTCAAAGACTGTAAACGACCAAGTTCTCTCAGATTCTCTCTCTTCTGATCTTGATCACATGGTGCAATAGGGAAAGAGGTGGCTGGTTAATTTTAATGCATCTAAAACCAAGCTTCTATCTTTACATCATCAATGCTCTGATCCCCACCTGGCATCAATTGAAATATTTGGCTCTCGTCTTAGGGAGGCTCCATGTTTTGACAAGCTTTTAGGTCTGACCTTTACTCCTGATCTGAGATGGAAAACGTACATCAAATCCGTTGCTAAGGCTGCTGGAAAAATAATGGATTGGTTTACTGTTCCAGTAGATATATCACTGCTAATGCAAATATTTACCTACATAAGAGCCAAGTACGTACTAGGATGGAATACTGTTACCACATCTAAGTAGGAGCTGCTAGAAGCAGCTCATCCTGTCTTGACAGAGTACAAAATAGACTTCGTAGCTTAGTGGGGGATGCCCTTTTCTCTTCCCTGCAACCTCTTTCCCACAGAAGCGATGTTGCGAGTCTGTCACTGCTTTGTTATTTTCATGGCAAATGCTCCTCTGAGCTCCAATTTAAGGCCCTCCCTGGCATGACTTTCATGAAAAACACTAGTCTAGCTGAAATCACTATAAAATATTTCCCTCACTCTTTACCTGTACCTAAACCTAAATGTAGACTCCATAAACAAAGCTTCTTTCTTAGAACTGCAAGCCTGTGGAACTCTGTTCTGTTTGCCTGCTTTCTAATTAACTACAATATGGTCGTCTTCAAGTCCAACATAAACAAGTTTTCATCCCTTAAGTAATCCAATTTCATCTCTTAAGTAATCCAATTTACCAAATTTCCACTACTAAAGATTACAACATTTTCCCATTGACTACTGTACACTCATTAACCCTTATCCTCGAGTGGTTTCCGGGCATTGATAAATGATGACTCTTTTGTAAAAAAAAAAAATTTTTTGAAGATTAGTGTATATTGGCATTTTTTTTCAACTTGGAAGTCATCAATTATCAAGGCCCGAAGGCCACTCGAGGATAAGAGTTAATGAATGTAAGATGGTAGTGTAGTAATCATTAATGGTGTAAATTGGATAGAATTTGATTATTTATAGGGACAATTCAACAAGAATTTGTTTACATTAGATTTGAAGGCTACCATCTTGTAATCAACTGTGAAGCAGGCCAGCAGAACAGTGTTCCACAGGTGGCAGTTCTGGGAAAGAAGCTTTGTTCAAGGAATCTGTGTTTAGATTTAGGCACAGTTAGAGAATGGGAGAAATATATAGTAGTTGTAGCTAGTCGAGTGATTTTGTGACAGTTCAGCAAGAGGGAATCAGTCAAAGAGTTCAATCAAGCATTTGCCATGAAAATAACGATAAAGCGGAGACAGGCTTGCAACGTTTGTTCTGTGCGAAAGAGGTTGCAGAGAAGAGAAAAGTGCATTACCTACTAGGTTTCGAAGTCAGTTTTAACTTTATCAAGGCTGGAAATAGCGTACCAAGCAGCTCTTGCCTAGATGTGGCAACAGTACATCTTATATATGTATTAGAGCCAGCCAAAGTAGGCAGATGTAAATGCTTCTAAAACAAAATATTTTATTATGTTTCATCAGGCATGGCAAATAACGGATCATGTTAATAAAAATAGTCGGCTTTGTTCAAGTTCAGCATGTCTGTGTTTACTTCCATTTTCTGCAGACCGTTTTGCTTCATGATGAATGCCCTGAAAAAGCCCCCTCTGATTAATGTTTACAAGCTTTAAAAATAAGCAAAGGTACTTGTGTAACATAGCGTGGATGTGTGTGAGTAAATGTATGGGAAGTGATGTCACCGGTAGGGAAAAAGGACTATAAATAAAAAGAAAGACAAAGACAAGATAACGTTCGAGATCTTGTGAAAGATGTGGAGAATGCTCTAGATTATGTGGGTAACGTCACAGCTGTAACAACGAGGAAATAAATGTTGTTGTACAGAATAAAAAGTGAGTCGGAGTTATTTCCTATTCTTTATTTTGTTCACTTTGTGACTGAGGCCACAACGTGTGTACAAGTGTACAACGATGCACTTGTCTGTTTTTCAGAATAATAGAATACTTTTTAACTGGTAAAAATTAATCAGAAAGGGACTTATTTCTGACCAGGTGTAGCAACTCATCACAGACATTAGAGTGGCTGGACAAGGAACGTTCCAGTTGCACGTACATCTGCTATCTACACCCATGAAAATTATGCAGGTATAAAAACTGAAACTTGGTAATTGCCAAGGATGTATTTCAGAGCAGTACCATGCGACAGTGTGTTGGCTTTTCATCCAATCGGCATTCAAAGAAAGTGAATTTCAAAAATATTTTCCTGACAGCTTTCGCTGCAGTCGGTCTGTCACCTATATAAAAGGCACTGCACGCAAACCTCAAGCAGTCATGTCAGATTTCCCTTGCAGTGCAGACCCGCACCATGACCGCTCGCTCCATCTCGTGACGTTAAACCATTGATATGATTTTGCACACCTTGCACCTGAAACTTATAAATCTCCCTGGATTAATTACCAAAAGGAAAAATATATAATTTTGTGTTGCATCAGATATATTCATGGAATTGATTAAAACAAAACTTTTTTTTTTCTTTTTCGTAAAAAAACAAAACAAAACATTTTTCTGAAAAAATGACATTCTGCCTCAGCCAAAAAGATTTCTCTCTCTTGCTTTTTATTACACATTTTAATTCAAATCCTATCAGACTATTTTAAGAATATATATAAAGTCCGACTATACATACAGTTACAAATATTGCCTTTATGCCAGAGCATTTATTTCCAGAACATTTTTACATTCTCGCAAACATCAGACGATTTATTCATTTCTTGCATCGGCGCGCGCGCGCGCACACACACACACACACACACACACACGAAAAAATACGTCCACAATAAAAGCCTGATTCATTATTCTTGCTATGTTAAATAAAACCATATTATTAATTTTCATATTCGACTTCGTCTTCATGCCGATTTTGACACCTTTTTAACGTTTTGTTTACGTCGAGGAATTAGACAAATGTAATCTCGTTAACATCGTAACATTGGTGGGACCCGCCATTTTAACTGTTCACCATCGTAAGAGTGACGACACTCTCTGTTGATCTGGTCCCTTGTCGTAACACAGGTTTTTATTTATCCCTCTTCCTCTCAAATCCACACTTATCATTTCAACCTATGTTTTCTTTCCCCTTCCCTTGCCAACTGATTCTGCTACATCAACTGGTCTACATCTACTAACTCAAAAACTCACATCTATTCGTTCAACATGACCATACAATCAATGTCTGCACAAGTCTCCGTATACTGCCCAGATTTTATCTTTCTCTAATGTCATCAAATCTAAGCCTGTCTTTAAGACTCACATTACACATCCATTATTCCCATATTATTTCTCTCCATGCAACACATGTCCTCAAATCTCACTTCGCAGGTGTCATTTTCCTACATCATTACACTGTGCCCACCCTTCCCTTATAGACCCTTCCCTTAGTCAAGATATTCTGGTTAGTAATGGTAAAAAGTTCTTTGAACTTATTCCATCCACTCCTAATTCTTATTATCATACCAGCACCTGCTCTTTCCTTTGCTCCAGTAGTATCACCAAGGTAACGAAACATGTGATCCAACTCAATAACCTTGCCATCCAAATAAGTTCTGATTCGTTTCCATTGTCTTAAACCATGCACACAACCTCACCTGAAAAGTTACCTCAGTTCCAAAACCACCAGAGCATAATAATTATTTATAATTATAACTAGCCTGGGTGCCTGGCGTTGCCCGGGTGTTTGGAAGTGTGTTTTGAGCAACAAAAAAAAATGGTAGTAGGCAGTCAGGCTCGAACCCAAAGGAGGAAAAGAATGTAAAAAAAAAAAAAAAAAAAAAAAATGTGACGTTTTTGCTGCTGTGTCTATCGCAAAACCGGAAGTGGCGAAGGTTTAAATTAAGGTTAGTCAATTGAAAAGAGGGGATGACTTTCGAAAATATTAACGAAAAAAAACTGACCCCCTCTTTGTAGAAAAGTGCTCAGTTGAGAGTGAAGGAATTAATATTTTTAGCCAATTTTTCGATATTTGTCGCCTGAAGAGTCGAGCTTCAAACCAATACCGATCTTGTGAAAATCTATCGCCTCTGTCGAAAGTTTTAGGCAGAAATACATACATACATTTAAACAGACAGTCGAGATTTATATTATAGATTATTTCCGCTCCTTTCAGAAGTTCTTAACAGTCGGGCACTGTCTTTGAAATAAAAAGTCAGTCAGTTGACCTTCATGCGAGATTGCGACTTGCTGGTCGTTTGATCACAGTAGATTGTCCGAATAACGTTTACGCCTGTATTTGGCTTAGCATAATAACCTGACGATTAAATGAATGACTTTGTTTGAAATTCCATGCAGATTCCTGAGTTTGACAAGATACACCTGAAGAAGGTTTGAGGTTACATCGATGGAAATGTTGTGAAAATAACACTAAAAACGAGAACAGTAGTCCAAAGAATCCAAATAATCCCAAAACCAATGCAATCATTATCAGCTGTCTGTTTCTTTCAACAACATTCATCTAAATATATCTGTTGCCCACACACGCGCTATACATGGAAAGAGCGGCGGAATAGTCACCATCTTAAAGTGAACTTTCACCACGTTAGTTACTTGAGAAAACTCCATGTATTCTGAGAAGAAAAACATTTCATCTGATATGCTTGCTTAAACCAGCAACATGTCTTGGCAAAATCATGCCAGGAACTTTGTCTGCCGCTAATTGATTATGTCGCATGCAAGGACACGCACATAGGTATTTTTTTTTTTTTTTGTACCTATCTCAGCGGACAAATAAATGTCATCGCAAAACACACAAAGTGGGTGCATTCAACATCGAGTTGAGAGTCATACATTTCACTACTGTTGAATTGTTAGGTTTTAAATGTCGGGAGACTTTGTGTCTAGTCAAACTGGAGAGATGTGAAACAGCAGAGCTCTCTCTCTCTCTCTCTCTCCCTCTCTCTCTCTCTCTCTATATATATATATATATATATATATATATATAACTACTTCATTTATTCGCATAAATTTAATATACGAAAGTATAGATTTATGCGTAAACTTTAAGTATTTACTTCAAAAGTGCTCAATACGTAGGTAGAGCTAGTTAGTAATTCATAAAATATATATGGCGATTAAGCTACACTGAATATTCTGCGTTTCATCCAACTATAGGATTCGTCAGGCTTATGCGCATAAGCCTGACGAATCCTATAGTTGGATGAAACGCAGAATATTCAGTGTAGCTTAATCGCCATATATATTTTATAAATTACTATATATATATATATATATATATATATATATATATATATATGGGAGAGAGATATAGAGAGAGAGAGAGAACTAAAAAGGAACAAACCGAGTTATGTGTTCATCAACGTTTCGTCTATTTCGAGACTTCATCTGGATGAAATAAAGACGAAACGTTGATGAACACATAACTCGGTTTGTTCCTTTTATTTCTCTATTTTGTCGGAATGCTATTTCCATTATTCTAATCATATATATATATATATATATTGTTGTGAAGGAACATAACTGGCTATACACCGGTTACAAACTGTATATATATATTGGACTGTTTGGCAGACAGCGGCAGACAAGCAGTCGCAGTAAGACGGATAGTCTTATGTGTTGATTATCAGACTTTCTTCCCCATACTTGTTACTATGTACTTCTATTTACCTTAGGCGAGCAGCCTTACGTTTCTGTATTATAAATAAACCCCATTACACATACCACTCGGTGTAACTCACGTTTGTCTTTATTTCCTAAGTATTTAGGAATATAACAATGGCGACGAAAGGATGTTCTTTCTCTTAACAGAGATAAATTACCGTACCAAGGACTGTGTACAATGCAAGGATTTTTTGTTTTACGAAAAAAAAAAAACTACACAAGGATTTTTGACCACGTGCGTCAATGAATTTAAAAATTTTTCCTACCTAAAGTAGCGAAAAGTACGGATTTTTCTTCGTAAAGAACTCACAAGAAATTATAGAAACATGTTCAAGGTAAAGTGGAATTTATATTTATTTTGACAAGTAAAAAAAAAAAAAAAAAAAAAAAAAATGGTCGCAAGTTGAATTCGAAACTACACTAAAGGATTACGAGTTTCGAAAGAAAAAATATAAATACAACGACTATTGTACCATTTTATGCCACGTGGGAACGGCAGCCATATATTTTTTTTTTTTTTGGAAAATTAATTGTTTGTTATTGCCTTTATATAAATAATTGGAACTATTTGTCGTGGGAAGTAAGAAATATTTTGTGTATGAACTTACGTTGTTGAAAAAAAAAAAAAAAAAAAAGAATTATTTTACAAAGCCTGTTGAATTACTATGGATGAACTTTGTTGAAACGTGTTGTGTCTGCATATTGCTACTAATTTACGATATACGTAAATTTACGATTTTTTCTTTGGAATTATTGTGTAGAATTCGAAAAGACATTTTTGTACTAGAAGCTAACATGGAACAATTAGCAGAGTTAACTAAGGCTCTAGCCCTTAGCATCCAGGAACAGACAAAAATGACTCAACAATTTTTAGCGCAACAACAACAACAACAACAAATTCAACAACAACAGCTACAGCAACAGCTGCAACAACAACAAGAAAGAACACAAAAAACTTTAGAGGCACAACAAGAACAAACAAACATACTACAACGACAAATGTCGACACAGCAAAAGAATTTAGAAAAGCTAATTCTAACGTCGACCGGGAAGAAGACTAATTTTTCTGCCGAGGGTATTTCAAATTCACTAACGGAATTTCGTTACTCCCCGGATACTGGTGTTACTTTCCCTGCATACTACAGAAGATACGAAACAATTTTTACGAAAAGATGTTTAGACTGGACCGATGAGGAAAAAGTTACCCTGCTACTACAAAAACTGGGTACTGATGAAAACACCAAGTATGCAAATCTAATTCTACCAAAAAAAACCGGAGGAGGTTTCGTTCGAGGAAACAATTAGTACCTTGTCGAAAATATTTGATAAAAGGGATAGCCTATTTCACTCTAGATACAAATGTTTGAACATTCAGAAGGCAGAAGCTGAAGACTATCTAGAATATGCTTGCACTGTGAACTGTTTATGCGAATCATTTAAATTGAATGAAATTTCCGCAGACCAATTTAAATGTTTAATCTTTGTACAAGGTCTCACAGCACCAAGGGACAAAGATATACGTTCACGGATCCTAACAATTATGGAGGCGGATCCTAACATAACATTGCAAAAAGTCACTGAAGAGTGTCAACGTCTGATTAACATAAAGAAAGACAACACTCGCATTGAAGAGAAAAATATTTTTAAGGTGCAGCAAGTAAAAAGGCAAGGGACCACAAGAAAGTCCAGGTTCCAAGAACACAGGATCCTTAAAGGATACAAAGACCCAAAGCTAAAGTGTAAATGTTGTGGTAGTTTAAGACACAACAATAAGACCTGCTGGTTTAGGAACAAAATATGTTATGAATGTGGTCTCAGAGGTCACAAGGGAACATACTGTGCCCAGAAGAAAAGACAAGGGACCGATAATGTAAATACGCTTCGCATGAATAAAGAAAAAAGCTGCGAAAGACGGAAATATGTTGATGTTCGGATAAATGGACATCTGGTTACATTGCTTCTGGATAGCGGTGCAGATATTAGTATTATAAATGAAGATATATGGAAAAGGATAGGTCGACCTGAATTAACGAAAACCAGAAAGACGGCGAGAAGTGTGTGCGGCAAAAGATTAGAGTTCAAGGGAGAATTAAAATGCAAAGTGACATTCGCTAACCAGACTCATAAATCCAAAGTGTACGTCGTACCAGGAAAGAATACATGCCTGTTTGGGGTAGATTGGATTGTCCTGTTTAATTTATGGGAGAAACCCATAAATTCGTTTTGTAACGTTTTAACTGCAGAAAAAGCAAACCAAAGGGAAGACTTCCTGAAGGATTTGAAAACTGAATTTCCCAATGTTTTTGCCGAAGGACTAGGACTCTGTATTAAGACAGAGGCAAAATTTGAATTAAAGAAAAATGCCACTCCAGTATTCAAACCTAAAAGGAATGTGCCTTTTTCAGCGATGGACGCAATCGAAAAAGAGTTGGATAGACTTCAACAACTGGAAGTCATTGAAAAAGTTAACCACACAGATTGGGCAAGTCCAACCGTGTATGTAAAGAAAAAAAATAACAGAATAAGGGTCTGTGGAGATTTTTCAATGGGTTTAAATGACTGTCTATTGGACCATAATTATCCCCTTCCGTCCGCAGAAGATCTGTTCTCTAAGCTTAACGGAGGAAAAATTTTTTCTAAGATAGACCTCTCAGATGCTTACTTGCAAATTAAGATCAGCGATGAATGCTCCAAATACTTAGGCATAAATACTCATAAGGGCATTTTTAAGCTAAAGAGGCTTCCTTTTGGATTAAAGGTTGCTCCTGCTATTTTCCAGCAAATTATGGACACGATGCTGGCAGGGTTGGAATTTTCAATGGCCTACCTTGACGATATCCTAATTAAAAGTGAAAATTTGCAAGATCATAAGAAGCATGTAAAAGAAGTATTCAAAAGAATACAGGAATTTGGTTTTAAATTGAGCCCAGAAAAATGCGATTTTTTTATGAAAAAAATTAAATATCTAGGTCAAATAATCGACAAAGAGGGTCGAAGACCGGATCCACAAAGGACTGAAGCAATTGAAAAGATGCCTGCTCCAGATTCAGTGACAAAATTAAAATCGTTTTTGGGATTAGTTCAATACTATGCAATTTACATCCCTAACATACATAATTTAAGAGCTCCTCTTAACGAGTTACTGAAAAAGGGTGTTAAATGGAACTGGAATAAGGAATGTGAATCTGCTTTCCAAAATATCAAAAGATGTCTACTGTCAGACTTAGCATTGGCACATTTCAATCCAGAAAAGGAACTAATACTAGCAACGGACGCCAGTGATTGCGGTGTTGGCGCTGTATTACTTCACAAGTATGAGGATGGTAGGACAAAAGCTATCGCCCATGCTTCAAGAACGTTGGTTGCAGCGGAGAAAAATTACAGCCAAATTGAAAAAGAGGCGCTGTCGATAATATTTGGAATTACAAAGTACAATCGATTTCTCCATGGACGATCTTTTATTTTGCAAACCGACCATAAACCCCTACTTACCATATTTGGATCAAAGAAAGGCATTCCCACACATACTGCGAATCGATTACAGCGATGGGCTGTAACCCTCTTAAACTATCAGTTTAAGATGGAACATGTATCCTCAAAAAAAGTTAGGACACGCAGATGCATTATCACGGTTGATCCCTAAAAGAAGCGAAAGTTTCGAAGAAACGGTAATTGCTGCGCTTAAAGACGAAAGTGAATGTACAAGTTCAATGTGTAATATGATACGTGAACTTCCGGTAACTTTCGAAAAAATAAAAAAAGAGGCAGTAAATGACATTTTCATTAAGAAAATGAAAAATCAATTGGGATGGATAAAAAAAAATAAAAAGGTAGATCAAACAACGCCTTTTTCCATCTGTGAAGATGTGCTCATGTATGGTGAGAGGATCGTAATTCCACTAACGTTACAGAGGAAAATTCTGAAGGAATTTCATACAGGTCATCCGGGCATTTCGAGAATGAAATCCCTTATGAGAGGATATGTGTACTGGCCTGGTATGGACAAGGAAGTTGAAAAATGTGTCAAGACATGCAGAGGATGTCAATTAGCAGCTCGAGATCCTCCAGTAAAAACGACGCCATGGCCAAAGACGGACACGTCTGCATATTGATTATGCGGGACCTATAAATGGTCATTTTTACTTGATTATTGTAGATTCTTTTTCAAAATGGCCAGAAATATTTAAGTTTAGACATCCAACAGCAAAAAACACTGTGAGTGCGCTTAATGAAATTTTTAGCCGTTTTGGAGTGCCAAAAACCTTAGTGAGCGATAATGGAACAGCATTTACTGCTCATGAATTCAAAGAATTCTGTGACTCACTAAATATTCTACATATGACAACACCTGTGTACCATCCACGATCGAATGGGTTGGCCGAAAAATTTGTAGATACGTTTAAAAGGGCACTTAAGAAAAATCTTACTACGGACACAGACGAACAATGTATTCAAACATTTTTAGCAATTTACAGGGTGACACCAAATCCTAATAATAATGTCAATTCTTCCCCGGCTGAGCTAATGTTTGCAAGAAAGATAAGATCTGTCTTCGATAGGCTGCTACCAGAGAAAAAGAAAGTTTTCAAAAAAGAAAACCTTAATACCAAGTGCTTCTCCCCAGGTGAAAATGTATATTTCAAAAATTTTCAAAATGGACGAAATCAGTGGGTTGAAGGTATTATCAAAAAAAGGATTGGGAGCATGGTCTATACCATCCAAGGATTAAGTTTTGTCTGCAAAAGACACAGAAATCAAATACGTCCCAGACTGTCTCCAAATGTGGAAGAGACACCAATGGAAACATTGTGCGATATTTTTGATATACCAAAACCAGCGTGTGTACCGCAAACAATGAATATTTCGCCTGAACCGACCATACGGGCTGGACAGAAACCTTTACCCCGGGTAACGCTGACCAGAAGGAAAAGCGCAAGAAAGAGAAAAGTTACCAGGAGATTAAGCCCTGACCCTAAAAGGAAGAGGTATTTAAGCTAAAATCAGGAAGATTTCAGCTTCAGGGGGAGGTGTTGTGAAGGAACATAACTGGCTATACACCGGTTACAAACTGTATATATATATTGGACTGTTTGGCAGACAGCGGCAGACAGCGGCAGACAAGCAGTCGCAGTAAGACGGATAGTCTTACGTGTTGATTATCAGACTTTCTTCCCCATACTTGTTACTATGTACTTCTATTTACCTTAGGCGAGCAGCCTTACGTTTCTGTATTATAAATAAACCCCATTACACATACCACTCGGTGTAACTCACGTTTGTCTTTATTTCCTAAGTATTTAGGAATATAACATATATATATATATATATATATATATATATATACTAGCAAAAGTACCCGTCGCTGACTGGGTTCAAAAACAGCCTACAGAAAATGGACTCTGATTCATGAAAGTATGATAGGTTATGAAAAGGAAGGGGTGCAATGAGATAATTTCTAATTTGGGGTTATCAAAACCAAAGCAAAATATGATGAAAGTAAAAATAAAATAGATAAACCCCATAATTTATTATACCATACCTGTTCACACTGAAACACTTATCACAATATTCTGTGGATCTATATTAAAAAACCTTGTTAAACTTTGTGACATATTTCCATTCTACGGAGGTCATGCGTGAACGAACACCCCATAATTTTATTATACCATATTTCTTCAAACTGAAACATAATTATCAAAGTATACTTACACAGATAGATATGAAAAGTCTTAACTAAAGTTTGTGCCTATTTCCATTCTATAGAGGTCAGGCGTGAACGCAGACCCCACAATTTTATTATACCATCCCTATTTAAGTAAAAACATACTTATCAAAGTATTCTTATGTACATCTATATCAAAAACACTTGTAAACTTTTTTTTTAATTTTTAAATTTTTTATTTCCATACTTTGTGGACCAGGTGCGAACGCAGACCTCACAATTTTAATGAACCACTGTTCTGCCAGATAAAACATACCCATTACTATGTCTCGATACATCTTCTATCATTATATGTAATCAGTTTTTTTTAAAATAGTCAACCATATAGGAGCCTATTCGTGACTAGACACACACACACACACACACACACACACACACACACACACACACACACACACACACACACACACACACACACAGACATTCAGCTTTACATTATATATATATATATATATATATACATATATATATATATATATATATATATATATATATATATATATATATATATATAAATAGATAGATAGATAGACTAGAAGAAAGACCCGACGTTGCTTGGGAATGAATGAGGATCAACGAATGTTTCATTTTTTTTTACATCAAAATTAATGAAATCGCCCATTTTTCAATTGAATCGATGATTGCCTGCTCTAGTCGGGGACCCGCCGTAGTGCACTGGGAGGAAACTCCACATGCCTCCCCACAGTGACTTAGTTCACAATACATAGTAGTGTACATTGCCCTGAAGAGAATCTACTGTTGGTTTTATAAAATTATTTTTTTTACATATATAATTTCAAACATGTTCCTGTAATATCAAAGAATCTACTGTTGGTTTTATAAAATTATTTTTTACATATATAATGACTTGAATTAAAGTTTAAAATGCAAAAGTCAAGTATCATGCTTTAATTGTGTTCTAAACAGAAACATTCATTTCAAACATGTTCCTGTCATATCAAAGAATCTACTGTTGATTTTATAAAATTATTTTTTTTACATATATAATTTCAAACATGTTCCTGTCATATCAAAGAATCTACTGTTGATTTTATAAAATTATTTTTTTACATATATAATTTCAAACATGTTCCTGTCATATCAAAGAATCTACTGTTGATTTTATAAAATTATTTTTTACATATATAATGACTTGAATTTAAGTTTAAAATGCAAAAGTCAAGTATCATGCTTTAATTGTGTTCTAAACAGAAACATTCATTTAAAACATGTTCCTGTCATATCAAAGAATCTACTGTTGATTTTATAAAATTATTTTTTACATATATAATGACTTGAATTAAAGTTTAAAATGCAAAAGTCAAGTATCATGCTTTAATTGTGTTCTAAACAGAAACATTCATTTCAAACATGTTCCTGTCATATCAAAGAATCTACTGTTGATTTTATAAAATTATTTTTTACATATATAATGACTTGAATTAAAGTTTAAAATGCAAAAGTCAAGTATCATGCTTTAATTGTGTTCTAAACAGAAACATTCATTTCAAACATGTTCCTGTCATATCAAAGAATCTACTGTTGATTTTATAAAATTATTTTTTTACATATATAATTTCAAACATGTTCCTGTCATATCAAAGAATCTACTGTTGATTTTATAAAATTATTTTTTTACATATATAATTTCAAACATGTTCCTGTCATATCAAAGAATCTACTGTTGATTTTATAAAATTATTTTTTTTACATATATAATTTCAAACATGTTCCTGTCATATCAAAGAATCTACTGTTGATTTTATAAAATTATTTTTTACATATATAATGACTTGAATTAAAGTTTAAAATGCAAAAGTCAAGTATCATGCTTTAATTGTGTTCTAAACAGAAACATTCATTTCAAACATGTTCCTGTCATATCAAAGAATCTACTGTTGATTTTATAAAATTATTTTTTACATATATAATGACTTGAATTAAAGTTTAAAATGCAAAAGTCAAGTATCATGCTTTAATTGTGTTCTAAACAGAAACATTCATTTCAAACATGTTCCTGTCATATCAAAGAATCTACTGTTGATTTTATAAAATTATTTTTTTACATATATAATTTCAAACATGTTCCTGTCATATCAAAGAATCTACTGTTGATTTTATAAAATTATTTTTTTACATATATAATTTCAAACATGTTCCTGTCATATCAAAGAATCTACTGTTGATTTTATAAAATTATTTTTTTTACATATATAATTTCAAACATGTTCCTGTCATATCAAAGAATCTACTGTTGATTTTATAAAATTATTTTTTACATATATAATGACTTGAATTAAAGTTTAAAATGCAAAAGTCAAGTATCATGCTTTAATTGTGTTCTAAACAGAAACATTCATTTCAAACATGTTCCTGTCATATCAAAGAATCTACTGTTGATTTTATAAAATTATTTTTTACATATATAATGACTTGAATTAAAGTTTAAAATGCAAAAGTCAAGTATCATGCTTTAATTGTGTTCTAAACAGAAACATTCATTTCAAACATGTTCCTGTCATATCAAAGAATCTACTGTTGATTTTATAAAATTATTTTTTTACATATATAATTTCAAACATGTTCCTGTCATATCAAAGAATCTACTGTTGATTTTATAAAATTATTTTTTTACATATATAATTTCAAACATGTTCCTGTCATATCAAAGAATCTACTGTTGATTTTATAAAATTATTTTTTTTACATATATAATTTCAAACATGTTCCTGTCATATCAAAGAATCTACTGTTGATTTTATAAAATTATTTTTTTTACATATATAATTTCAAACATGTTCCTGTCATATCAAAGAATCTACTGTTGATTTTATAAAATTATTTTTTTACATATATAATTTCAAACATGTTCCTGTCATATCAAAGAATCTACTGTTGATTTTATAAAATTATTTTTTTACATATATAATTTCAAACATGTTCCTGTCATATCAAAGAATCTACTGTTGATTTTATAAAATTATTTTTTTTACATATATAATTTCAAACATGTTCCTGTCATATCAAAGAATCTACTGTTGATTTTATAAAATTATTTTTTTACATATATAATTTCAAACATGTTCCTGTCATATCAAAGAATCTACTGTTGAGTTTATAAAATTATTTTTTTACATATATAATTTCAAACATGTTCCTGTCATATCAAAGAATCTACTGTTGATTTTATAAAATTATTTTTTTACATATATAATTTCAAACATGTTCCTGTCATATCAAAGAATCTACTGTTGATTTTATAAAATTATTTTTTACATATATAATTTCAAACATGTTCCTGTCATATCAAAGAATCTACTGTTGATTTTATAAAATTATTTTTTTACATATATAATTTCAAACATGTTCCTGTCATATCAAAGAATCTACTGTTGATTTTATAAAATTATTTTTTTACATATATAATTTCAAACATGTTCCTGTCATATCAAAGAATCTACTGTTGATTTTATAAAATTATTTTTTTTACATATATAATTTCAAACATGTTCCTGTCATATCAAAGAATCTACTGTTGATTTTATAAAATTATTTTTTACATATATAATGACTTGAATTAAAGTTTAAAATGCAAAAGTCAAGTATCATGCTTAAATTGTGTTCTAAACAGAAACATTCATTTCAAACATGTTCCTGTCATATCAAAGAATCTACTGTTGATTTTATAAAATTATTTTTTTTACATATATAATTTCAAACATGTTCCTGTCATATCAAAGAATCTACTGTTGATTTTATAAAATTATTTTTTACATATATAATGACTTGAATTAAAGTTTAAAATGCAAAAGTCAAGTATCATGCTTTAATTGTGTTCTAAACAGAAACATTCATTTCAAACATGTTCCTGTCATATCAAAGAATCTACTGTTGATTTTATAAAATTATTTTTTACATATATAATGACTTGAATTAAAGTTTAAAATGCAAAAGTCAAGTATCATGCTTTAATTGTGTTCTAAACAGAAACATTCATTTCAAACATGTTCCTGTCATATCAAAGAATCTACTGTTGATTTTATAAAATTATTTTTTTTACATATATAATTTCAAACATGTTCCTGTCATATCAAAGAATCTACTGTTGATTTTATAAAATTATTTTTTACATATATAATGACTTGAATTAAAGTTTAAAATGCAAAAGTCAAGTATCATGCTTTAATTGTGTTCTAAACAGAAACCTTCATTTCAAACATGTTCCTGTCATATCAAAGAATCTACTGTTGATTTTATAAAATTATTTTTATATATAAAAGCTTGAATTAAAGTTTAAAATGCAAAAGTCAAGTATCATGCTTTAATTGTGTTCTAAACAGAAACCTTCATTTCAAACATGTTCCTGTCATATCAAAGAATCTACTGTTGATTTTATAAAATTATTTTTTTTACATATATAATTTCAAACATGTTCCTGTCATATCAAAGAATCTACTGTTGATTTTATAAAATTATTTTTTACATATATAATGACTTGAATTAAAGTTTAAAATGCAAAAGTCAAGTATCATGCTTTAATTGTGTTCTAAACAGAAACCTTCATTTCAAACATGTTCCTGTCATATCAAAGAATCTACTGTTGATTTTATAAAATTATTTTTATATATAAAAGCTTGAATTAAAGTTTAAAATGCAAAAGTCAAGTATCATGCTTTAATTGTGTTCTAAACAGAAACATTCATTTCAAACATGTTCCTGTCATATCAAAGAATCTACTGTTGATTTTATAAAATTATTTTTTACATATATAATGACTTGAATTAAAGTTTAAAATGCAAAAGTCAAGTATCATGCTTTAATTGTGTTCTAAACAGAAACATTCATTTCAAACATGTTCCTGTCATATCAAAGAATCTACTGTTGATTTTATAAAATTATTTTTTTACATATATAATTTCAAACATGTTCCTGTCATATCAAAGAATCTACTGTTGATTTTATAAAATTATTTTTTTTACATATATAATTTCAAACATGTTCCTGTCATATCAAAGAATCTACTGTTGATTTTATAAAATTATTTTTTACATATATAATGACTTGAATTAAAGTTTAAAATGCAAAAGTCAAGTATCATGCTTTAATTGTGTTCTAAACAGAAACATTCATTTCAAACATGTTCCTGTCATATCAAAGAATCTACTGTTGATTTTATAAAATTATTTTTTACATATATAATGACTTGAATTAAAGTTTAAAATGCAAAAGTCAAGTATCATGCTTTAATTGTGTTCTAAACAGAAACATTCATTTCAAACATGTTCCTGTCATATCAAAGAATCTACTGTTGATTTTATAAAATTATTTTTTTACATATATAATTTCAAACATGTTCCTGTCATATCAAAGAATCTACTGTTGATTTTATAAAATTATTTTTTTACATATATAATTTCAAACATGTTCCTGTCATATCAAAGAATCTACTGTTGATTTTATAAAATTATTTTTTTTATATATATAATTTCAAACATGTTCCTGTCATATCAAAGAATCTACTGTTGATTTTATAAAATTATTTTTTACATATATAATGACTTGAATTAAAGTTTAAAATGCAAAAGTCAAGTATCATGCTTTAATTGTGTTCTAAACAGAAACATTCATTTCAAACATGTTCCTGTCATATCAAAGAATCTACTGTTGATTTTATAAAATTATTTTTTACATATATAATGACTTGAATTAAAGTTTAAAATGCAAAAGTCAAGTATCATGCTTTAATTGTGTTCTAAACAGAAACATTCATTTCAAACATGTTCCTGTCATATCAAAGAATCTACTGTTGATTTTATAAAATTATTTTTTTACATATATAATTTCAAACATGTTCCTGTCATATCAAAGAATCTACTGTTGATTTTATAAAATTATTTTTTTACATATATAATTTCAAACATGTTCCTGTCATATCAAAGAATCTACTGTTGATTTTATAAAATTATTTTTTTTACATATATAATTTCAAACATGTTCCTGTCATATCAAAGAATCTACTGTTGATTTTATAAAATTATTTTTTTACATATATAATTTCAAACATGTTCCTGTCATATCAAAGAATCTACTGTTGAGTTTATAAAATTATTTTTTTACATATATAATTTCAAACATGTTCCTGTCATATCAAAGAATCTACTGTTGATTTTATAAAATTATTTTTTTACATATATAATTTCAAACATGTTCCTGTCATATCAAAGAATCTACTGTTGATTTTATAAAATTATTTTTTACATATATAATTTCAAACATGTTCCTGTCATATCAAAGAATCTACTGTTGATTTTATAAAATTATTTTTTTACATATATAATTTCAAACATGTTCCTGTCATATCAAAGAATCTACTGTTGATTTTATAAAATTATTTTTTTACATATATAATTTCAAACATGTTCCTGTCATATCAAAGAATCTACTGTTGATTTTATAAAATTATTTTTTTTACATATATAATTTCAAACATGTTCCTGTCATATCAAAGAATCTACTGTTGATTTTATAAAATTATTTTTTACATATATAATGACTTGAATTAAAGTTTAAAATGCAAAAGTCAAGTATCATGCTTAAATTGTGTTCTAAACAGAAACATTCATTTCAAACATGTTCCTGTCATATCAAAGAATCTACTGTTGATTTTATAAAATTATTTTTTTTACATATATAATTTCAAACATGTTCCTGTCATATCAAAGAATCTACTGTTGATTTTATAAAATTATTTTTTACATATATAATGACTTGAATTAAAGTTTAAAATGCAAAAGTCAAGTATCATGCTTTAATTGTGTTCTAAACAGAAACATTCATTTCAAACATGTTCCTGTCATATCAAAGAATCTACTGTTGATTTTATAAAATTATTTTTTTTACATATATAATTTCAAACATGTTCCTGTCATATCAAAGAATCTACTGTTGATTTTATAAAATTATTTTTTTACATATATAATTTCAAACATGTTCCTGTCATATCAAAGAATCTACTGTTGATTTTATAAAATTATTTTTTTACATATATAATTTCAAACATGTTCCTGTCATATCAAAGAATCTACTGTTGATTTTATAAAATTATTTTTTTTACATATATAATTTCAAACATGTTCCTGTCATATCAAAGAATCTACTGTTGATTTTATAAAATTATTTTTTTACATATATAATTTCAAACATGTTCCTGTCATATCAAAGAATCTACTGTTGAGTTTATAAAATTATTTTTTTACATATATAATTTCAAACATGTTCCTGTCATATCAAAGAATCTACTGTTGATTTTATAAAATTATTTTTTTACATATATAATTTCAAACATGTTCCTGTCATATCAAAGAATCTACTGTTGATTTTATAAAATTATTTTTTACATATATAATTTCAAACATGTTCCTGTCATATCAAAGAATCTACTGTTGATTTTATAAAATTATTTTTTTACATATATAATTTCAAACATGTTCCTGTCATATCAAAGAATCTACTGTTGATTTTATAAAATTATTTTTTTACATATATAATTTCAAACATGTTCCTGTCATATCAAAGAATCTACTGTTGATTTTATAAAATTATTTTTTTTACATATATAATTTCAAACATGTTCCTGTCATATCAAAGAATCTACTGTTGATTTTATAAAATTATTTTTTACATATATAATGACTTGAATTAAAGTTTAAAATGCAAAAGTCAAGTATCATGCTTAAATTGTGTTCTAAACAGAAACATTCATTTCAAACATGTTCCTGTCATATCAAAGAATCTACTGTTGATTTTATAAAATTATTTTTTTTACATATATAATTTCAAACATGTTCCTGTCATATCAAAGAATCTACTGTTGATTTTATAAAATTATTTTTTACATATATAATGACTTGAATTAAAGTTTAAAATGCAAAAGTCAAGTATCATGCTTTAATTGTGTTCTAAACAGAAACATTCATTTCAAACATGTTCCTGTCATATCAAAGAATCTACTGTTGATTTTATAAAATTATTTTTTTTACATATATAATTTCAAACATGTTCCTGTCATATCAAAGAATCTACTGTTGATTTTATAAAATTATTTTTTTACATATATAATTTCAAACATGTTCCTGTCATATCAAAGAATCTACTGTTGATTTTATAAAATTATTTTTTTACATATATAATTTCAAACATGTTCCTGTCATATCAAAGAATCTACTGTTGATTTTATAAAATTATTTTTTTTACATATATAATTTCAAACATGTTCCTGTCATATCAAAGAATCTACTGTTGATTTTATAAAATTATTTTTTTACATATATAATTTCAAACATGTTCCTGTCATATCAAAGAATCTACTGTTGAGTTTATAAAATTATTTTTTTACATATATAATTTCAAACATGTTCCTGTCATATCAAAGAATCTACTGTTGATTTTATAAAATTATTTTTTTACATATATAATTTCAAACATGTTCCTGTCATATCAAAGAATCTACTGTTGATTTTATAAAATTATTTTTTACATATATAATTTCAAACATGTTCCTGTCATATCAAAGAATCTACTGTTGATTTTATAAAATTATTTTTTTACATATATAATTTCAAACATGTTCCTGTCATATCAAAGAATCTACTGTTGATTTTATAAAATTATTTTTTTACATATATAATTTCAAACATGTTCCTGTCATATCAAAGAATCTACTGTTGATTTTATAAAATTATTTTTTTTACATATATAATTTCAAACATGTTCCTGTCATATCAAAGAATCTACTGTTGATTTTATAAAATTATTTTTTACATATATAATGACTTGAATTAAAGTTTAAAATGCAAAAGTCAAGTATCATGCTTAAATTGTGTTCTAAACAGAAACATTCATTTCAAACATGTTCCTGTCATATCAAAGAATCTACTGTTGATTTTATAAAATTATTTTTTTTACATATATAATTTCAAACATGTTCCTGTCATATCAAAGAATCTACTGTTGATTTTATAAAATTATTTTTTACATATATAATGACTTGAATTAAAGTTTAAAATGCAAAAGTCAAGTATCATGCTTTAATTGTGTTCTAAACAGAAACATTCATTTCAAACATGTTCCTGTCATATCAAAGAATCTACTGTTGATTTTATAAAATTATTTTTTTTACATATATAATTTCAAACATGTTCCTGTCATATCAAAGAATCTACTGTTGATTTTATAAAATTATTTTTTTACATATATAATTTCAAACATGTTCCTGTCATATCAAAGAATCTACTGTTGATTTTATAAAATTATTTTTTTACATATATAATTTCAAACATGTTCCTGTCATATCAAAGAATCTACTGTTGATTTTATAAAATTATTTTTTTTACATATATAATTTCAAACATGTTCCTGTCATATCAAAGAATCTACTGTTGATTTTATAAAATTATTTTTTTACATATATAATTTCAAACATGTTCCTGTCATATCAAAGAATCTACTGTTGAGTTTATAAAATTATTTTTTTACATATATAATTTCAAACATGTTCCTGTCATATCAAAGAATCTACTGTTGATTTTATAAAATTATTTTTTTACATATATAATTTCAAACATGTTCCTGTCATATCAAAGAATCTACTGTTGATTTTATAAAATTATTTTTTACATATATAATTTCAAACATGTTCCTGTCATATCAAAGAATCTACTGTTGATTTTATAAAATTATTTTTTTACATATATAATTTCAAACATGTTCCTGTCATATCAAAGAATCTACTGTTGATTTTATAAAATTATTTTTTTACATATATAATTTCAAACATGTTCCTGTCATATCAAAGAATCTACTGTTGATTTTATAAAATTATTTTTTTTACATATATAATTTCAAACATGTTCCTGTCATATCAAAGAATCTACTGTTGATTTTATAAAATTATTTTTTACATATATAATGACTTGAATTAAAGTTTAAAATGCAAAAGTCAAGTATCATGCTTAAATTGTATTCTAAACAGAAACATTCATTTCAAACATGTTCCTGTCATATCAAAGAATCTACTGTTGATTTTATAAAATTATTTTTTTTACATATATAATTTCAAACATGTTCCTGTCATATCAAAGAATCTACTGTTGATTTTATAAAATTATTTTTTACATATATAATGACTTGAATTAAAGTTTAAAATGCAAAAGTCAAGTATCATGCTTTAATTGTGTTCTAAACAGAAACATTCATTTCAAACATGTTCCTGTCATATCAAAGAATCTACTGTTGATTTTATAAAATTATTTTTTACATATATAATGACTTGAATTAAAGTTTAAAATGCAAAAGTCAAGTATCATGCTTTAATTGTGTTCTAAACAGAAACATTCATTTCAAACATGTTCCTGTCATATCAAAGAATCTACTGTTGATTTTATAAAATTATTTTTTTTACATATATAATTTCAAACATGTTCCTGTCATATCAAAGAATCTACTGTTGATTTTATAAAATTATTTTTTACATATATAATGACTTGAATTAAAGTTTAAAATGCAAAAGTCAAGTATCATGCTTTAATTGTGTTCTAAACAGAAACCTTCATTTCAAACATGTTCCTGTCATATCAAAGAATCTACTGTTGATTTTATAAAATTATTTTTATATATAAAAGCTTGAATTAAAGTTTAAAATGCAAAAGTCAAGTATCAT
Source organism: Euprymna scolopes (assembly GCF_053919585.1). Lineage (NCBI taxonomy): Eukaryota > Metazoa > Mollusca > Cephalopoda > Sepiida > Sepiolidae > Euprymna > Euprymna scolopes. The sequence goes on along the minus strand of NC_136524.1, from coordinate 22,907,308 downwards.
GCTTTAATTGTGTTCTAAACAGAAACCTTCATTTCAAACATGTTCCTGTCATATCAAAGAATCTACTGTTGATTTTATAAAATTATTTTTTTTACATATATAATTTCAAACATGTTCCTGTCATATCAAAGAATCTACTGTTGATTTTATAAAATTATTTTTTACATATATAATGACTTGAATTAAAGTTTAAAATGCAAAAGTCAAGTATCATGCTTTAATTGTGTTCTAAACAGAAACCTTCATTTCAAACATGTTCCTGTCATATCAAAGAATCTACTGTTGATTTTATAAAATTATTTTTATATATAAAAGCTTGAATTAAAGTTTAAAATGCAAAAGTCAAGTATCATGCTTTAATTGTGTTCTAAACAGAAACCTTCATTTCAAACATGTTCCTGTCATATCAAAGAATCTACTGTTGATTTTATAAAATTATTTTTTACATATATAATGACTTGAATTAAAGTTTAAAATGCAAAAGTCAAGTATCATGCTTTAATTGTGTTCTAAACAGAAACATTCATTTAAAACATGTTCCTGTCATATCAAAGAATCTACTGTTGATTTTATAAAATTATTTTTTACATATATAATGACTTGAATTAAAGTTTAAAATGCAAAAGTCAAGTATCATGCTTTAATTGTGTTCTAAACAGAAACATTCATTTCAAACATGTTCCTGTCATATCAAAGAATCTACTGTTGATTTTATAAAATTATTTTTTTTACATATATAATTTCAAACATGTTCCTGTCATATCAAAGAATCTACTGTTGATTTTATAAAATTATTTTTTACATATATAATGACTTGAATTAAAGTTTAAAATGCAAAAGTCAAGTATCATGCTTTAATTGTGTTCTAAACAGAAACCTTCATTTCAAACATGTTCCTGTCATATCAAAGAATCTACTGTTGATTTTATAAAATTATTTTTATATATAAAAGCTTGAATTAAAGTTTAAAATGCAAAAGTCAAGTATCATGCTTTAATTGTGTTCTAAACAGAAACCTTCATTTCAAACATGTTCCTGTCATATCAAAGAATCTACTGTTGATTTTATAAAATTATTTTTTACATATATAATGACTTGAATTAAAGTTTAAAATGCAAAAGTCAAGTATCATGCTTTAATTGTGTTCTAAACAGAAACATTCATTTAAAACATGTTCCTGTCATATCAAAGAATCTACTGTTGATTTTATAAAATTATTTTTTACATATATAATGACTTGAATTAAAGTTTAAAATGCAAAAGTCAAGTATCATGCTTTAATTGTGTTCTAAACAGAAACATTCATTTCAAACATGTTCCTGTCATATCAAAGAATCTACTGTTGATTTTATAAAATTATTTTTTTTACATATATAATTTCAAACATGTTCCTGTCATATCAAAGAATCTACTGTTGATTTTATAAAATTATTTTTATATATAAAAGCTTGAATTAAAGTTTAAAATGCAAAAGTCAAGTATCATGCTTTAATTGTGTTCTAAACAGAAACCTTCATTTCAAACATGTTCCTGTCATATCAAAGAATCTACTGTTGATTTTATAAAATTATTTTTATATATAAAAGCTTGAATTAAAGTTTAAAATGCAAAAGTCAAGTATCATACTTTAATTGTGTTCTAAACAGAAACCTTCATTTCAAACATGTTCCTGTCATATCAAAGAATCTACTGTTGATTTTATATGCCGGACCTTACAGCTTGTGCGATGATAATGGCTTGAATTAAAGTTTAAAATGAGAAAGTCAAGTATCATGGTGCAATTGTTCTTTAAACCGAAACATTCATTTTGAATGCACCCCTGTCACATCAAAGAACCTAATGTTGATTTTATGTGAGGCCTTTCGGCCTGTATGTTAATAAAACTTCTCAAATGCACTTGCGATGTTAGGCTGTGTAAGATGTTAACTTTGGTCAAAATCGCCCGTTCCTTCTTTCATTAGATTATTTCAATTACTGATACTTATCGAAGACATTCCGACAGAAAGCCTATCTAAGAAACCTGCCAAGCACATAAAGTACCTTCATGTGATATTTCATAAAATTGATCCAGCCGTTTCCATAGGAAATTCACACACAGATAAAGTTTCTTTTATATAATCGTTAATCTTCTTCTATCTATATATATAAAAGCGAAAATGTATGTGTGTATGTATGTTCGCTTTTCCTCGATGTCCACGAAAGGCTTCTTTCAAAGAAGCGCTTGCTCGCTTCACAACTTTTTAAAACTTTTTATATCATCTATAAATTATAATATCTACGAATTATCCACGGAGCTCGCCTCTCTATTTAATTTTATTGACTGTCAAACGTTAATTATTCCACATTTCCCGCATCAGCACATGTTACATTCGGTTTTTGGTATAAAAAAAGCGAACCTTGACTCTAATCACAGGCCCAGAGCCAGTTTGGTCAATGTCGACTTTGTCATATCAGACTATAGCTTTCATTTCGCTCCTCCTAATAAACAGGGAGCGGGTTTTTAAAAACAAACAACGTCAACAACGCTTCGGGTTTTTTTCACATACCCCGAAAAACACCCAGGCAACGCCGGGTACCCCTCGCTAGTCTATATATATAAAGGCGAAAATGTGTGTATGTTTGTTTGTGTGTATGTATGTTTGTGTGTCTGCTGAAAACTTTTGACAGACACAACAAAAATTCACAAACTTGGTCTCATATGAAAGCCCCACCTTCCGGACGATAAATATAGAAAAATTGGCCCAAAGTGACCATCAGAAGTGCGTCAACTGATCGATTTTCTGCAGGGGGGGGGCCAAAAAAGTGACATTTTAATGTTAAACATTACATATTTTTAAATCGATTTATAACTGCCCCAAAAAATACGGCCGCCAAGTCTTCTACATAAAGTATACACACGGCCGTTTATTTTGGGTCAACTTGTATTTAAAACCCGCTGAGTCATGTCACGTGATCTTGACGTCAGCAACCTCTAATGGCGGTCTTAATTTAAAATTTAAAAATGTTGTTATTGGTAAAAAAAAATTAATTAAAGCTAAACTATGAACTTCTACGCTATGGCAACGTTACCAAAGTTATTACCACATTCAAAATAGTTAGACTCGATAGTTAAACAAAAAATAATAAGCCAAACATATGAAGTAAAAAAAAAAAAATACGCTTACAAAAAATATTAATGAACGAAGTTTTTAAAAATAAAAACAGCCAGACGCCATTTTCCAGTCTTTAGAGTAAGGCAGATGAAGTGAGAGAGAGAGAGAGAGAGAGAGAGAGAGAGAGAGAGAGAGAGAGAGAGAGAGAGAGATGTCTAGACAGATTCGACAGGGGGGAGGTTCAACAACGCATGCGTCAGATGACGTCATGACGTCGTGACTGATTTACTTTAAATAGTTGATAAACCGAACAAACTTTATATACGCCGCTTTAGCGTAAGTAGTTAAGGGTTGGTTCATTATCTAAACGTTTTGGGTTCGAATCGTGGTGTGAGATGTCTTCTTTTTTTTTTTTTTTTTGATTTTTTACATTTAAATATTGAACCCTGTATTATTCAAGCCATTTTTCACGTAACGTTCGTTTTTCTGTTTTAATTTGTGTTTTACCCCCTCCCCCCGCTTAATTAAAACGTTTTCTTTTCTTACTTCGCTTATAACAATGCTTACATCGTCATCGTCGTCGTCGTAACGCTCGACGACTTTCAAACATCTTTCACTTCTGGCTGGCTGATTTTATTTTCAAACTTCGCCTCAGGGGTTCGGCTTTGATTTTATTTAACACCACACACCCCTACAAACACCCGGGCAACGCCGGGTACCCCTCGCTAGTCTATATATAAAAGGCAAAATGTGTGTTTGTGTGTGCACATTTTGTGTATGTTCCGCAAAGGCTTTTGGAGGTGGGGGCTCTTGATGTACTCACTCATTCTTAAAACATTTTATATACCATCTAAATCATAATATATGCAAGTCACGAATGGAGGTCGCGTCTATCTTTAATTTGGCTGACTTTTACACGCTATTTTCAAAATTTTTTCAATCGCCACGTCTTCGTTTCACGTTTCAGTATAAAAAACCGAAATTGAATCCGTATCAGCAGTTCCCTGGCACTCGTGGCAGGAACATCCAGAAAAACAATAAAGTTTGATCAATGTGGGGGAAACTTCTTACATCAGACAATTGCTATTCATTGGGACACTCCCCTTTTTATAGGGAGCTGGTTTCCCCCTCCCCAACAAACAGCCAAAGTTGGGGAAAGAAAACAAAAAAAACAGCCTTGCAGAGAAAGGTGACTGCGGGATATGTTTGACCTCATTATCATTAAAATCGCGCATTTAAATTAAATTAAATCGTATTTATGTTACTCTGCCGTGGTGGGCGAGTGGGTTACATGCCAAGATTTTTTTTTCACCTTCGCCTCATGGTTCCAGGTTTGATCCTACCTATCTACCAAAACCTTTTTTTTTCTTTTACCACATGGGCGACGCCGGGCAGTTTTTCGTTTTTCCTAATTTTTAAAGAAGTTTAACATCGTTTTTTTTTTGTTGTAACCTCCCTAACACACACACCTCCAAACACCCGTGCAATGCCGGGCACTAGTTTATATATATAAAAGGCAAAATGTGTGTGCATATTTTTTGTATGTCCGGCAAAAGCTTTTTTCGGGGAGGGGGGGGTCTCTGTGGGCTTACTACTTTTAGAACTTTTTATATACTGTCTAGCTCATAATATCTAGGATTTGCAAATGCGCATCATGTTTAGATCTATTTACATCGACTTTTACAAAATTCTTTCAGCGCCTCTCGTGTTGGTTCGCCTTTTTTGTATAAAAGTGAAACTAATCTGAAGCGAAGACAGGTTTCCCGGCCCTCATACCGGGAACGTACAGAAAGCAATAAAGCTTTGATCAATACGGGGGAAACACCTTATATTAGACTATTGCTATTCAATTTAGACAATTCCCCCCCCCCCAACATGTTGGGAAAACAAAACCAGCCAAAGTTAAGTAAACAAACCCCAAAAAACTGCCTCGCAGTAAAAGTTAACTGCGGGGTTTCTATTTGATCTCATTAAATTCAGTTTTTAATACTTAAATTCAAACGTTTTTCTGTTACTCTCCCTTGCTGGCCGAACAGGTAACGCGTCGGGTTTTTTCACACTTTATTTTCCAACTTCGCTTCAAGGCTCCTGGTTCGATCCTACCTACCTACCAAAATTTTTTTTTATTGTTTTCACCCCCACCCCAAACACACACCCCTACAAACACCCAGGCAATGCCGGGCACCCCCGCTAGTTTATATATATAAAAGGCAAAATGTGTGTTAGTGTGTGTGCATTTTTTGTGTATGTCCAGCAAAGGCTTTTGGAAGGGGGTGCGCTCGGGGCGGTTACTGTTTCTTAGAACCCTTTATATGCTACCTAGATTACAATATCTAAGATTTACAAAAGGGGGGGGTATGTATATTTTATTTGGGCGACTTTTACATGCTATTTTCACAGTATTTCTTAGTCCCTGCTTGTTTATTTGACTTTTCCGTATATAAGTGAAACTGAATCCGTAGCAAAATGAGCCTCCCTGGCACTTGTGCTCAGGACGTTCAGAAAGCAACGAGGTTTGATCAATGTGGCCAAAACTTGTCATATCAGACAATTGCTATTCATTTGGATACTCCCCTTGTATGGGGAGCTGGTTTTCCCCAACATCTTGGCGGGGAAACAAACAACATATGCAGAAACTGGCTTACAGCCAAAGTTCAGTGCGTTTCATTCCCCTCCATGACCAGTGCTGAGCTGACTAAAGTATTCTCTTAAAAATAGAAAACTGTTTTTCTGCTTTCGTTTTACTAGACTAGTCATTTTTTATTCTGAGTTTGTCAATTTAAAAAAAATAATCTTCACGTTTTTCAAATTTTATTTCCAAACAATATTGAACCAAATACTATTTTGTTGTATTTAACGTTTTTAGTACAATGTACTAAAAGCGTTAAAAAGTAACAAAATGTACTAAGTTTCTAAGTACTGCGTTTCTGTTATCATGGTATTTATAACTTCTTAATTGTACTTAAGGTAGAATTGTGTTTTTGAGTGGTCAAAGAAAAAAAAACCCACAAAAAAACAAACAAAAACAAACAAATATATAACAAATAAAAGGTACTTGTGCACTTATGCTACCATGCTGAAATAATAACATTATTATTTAGAAACCCATTCTTAACATAGGGAGGGAAGGGTGTTTTGTTAACTATTCTGTACTTTCACCAAACAATTAAATAAAAAAAAAAGATATTGTGAAAGTTGAATTTAAGTTGAAAAAATAATATGGTAACATAAGTGCATAAGCACCCAAATAAATATTACAAAAGACAAGATAAGTTACTCTTCTACCTAGTTGGATAAGTTTTTAGTGTATTTATTTAATGTAAAATGTTTGTTTATTTCAACAATTAGTGTCAAGTGTTACAGAAACACGAGAAAAATAGCCACGTGGTATCTCATGTCTTTGAAATCTCGACAATGACATAAAAATATACAAAATACTGTTAGAAACTCAACTAATAAATGTCCTCGTGACATTTATTGGTTGGGTTTCTAATAGTATTTGGTATAATTTTTTTTTTTAACTCATTGTCAAGACACATTTTTTCGAATCTGTAAAACAAAACCGTTTTTTTTAACTGAGGATATCTAAATAATAATAATAATAATAATAATAATAATAATAATAATAATAATAATAATTAGGCGATTCGATAAAGAATTTAATTGAGATGCATTTTGTAAATTTTTACCTTGTTTCCGCCTTAACATTTTTCTTTAAAATGACTACCTTTTAAGGTTTTCGGGTATGCTGAAAACGAATATTGCATTTAAATTTTCCGCAAATAAGTAGCTTTCCGGATATTAAGCAATGTCATTTCTTATGTCATTGCTGGTGGTCATCTTGGTATGCACGTTAGCGCATAGTTTCTCAGGATTTGCCACCAAGATGGCCACCAGCGATAACATAAGAAATGACATTTCTTTATATCTTGATATCCGGAAAACTACTTGTTTGCAGAAATTTAAATACGATATTCATTTTCAGCATACCCTAAAACCCAAAAATGTAATCATTTTAAATGTTAAGGTGAAAACAAGGTAAAAATTACTGTTTTATTTTGTTTACATAGTTGAATTTTCAGTAATACAACAGAATAGAAATGACAAAAATTACCATCAACTGGTGAATATATAGTTGCTGCTTATCAGGATTTAGGTATCCTGGTACTGTGAAAGCTACATCGAGGATTCATGTAGAGTACGATTTATGGTTGCATCTCAGAAAATAGGGGTATATTTTGGGCCAGATAGAGAGAATTTACAAAATGGAAAATTGGACTGGTCCCAAAATGCATAAGTTCTGGTCAACTATGGGAATTTCCATCTTTTACAGAAATCCAAAATCTATATGAAAATTTTTTTTCGATTTATTTCTGAGATTAATTTATATCTACTCAATTTTTTTCTTTTCATTGAGGGGAGTAGTAAATACCGGCCATGAATGCTCTTTAGGCATTCAATGGCTACAGTCCAGATTAAGCTCTCCTTGGGTGGGGAGGCAAGTAAACACCTACTCTCAATAAAGCTATATTTAAATACCAGTATAATAGTTAGTTTTGTTCATGAATAGATACCCACTGTATGATATGCACAAGTTAAAAAAAAAATTTAAATTTGTACATCTTAATTTATAATTTATTTATATGGCAAAGAGATATGTCAGATTTGACTGCATAGCCATAAAGAGCACACAATTTTACATAAGTGTACCAAGTTTCATAAGAATAGCTTGAAAAATAAATTATTGGTGGCGAAATTACTTAATTTCTTGAAATGTTAAGGTCCGTAATTTAGCCCACTTTTTCTAAAGAAGAATGTCCACAGAAAAGCATAAATTTTGGCATTTAAAATTCTCATAACTTTTGAACTACTGATGGTATTTGCATAATTCAAACAATTTTAAGCATCTTTTACAAAGCTCTTTTCATACAAGTTGATAAAATAACAATTATCTAAAAAGAAAAATCAACTTGTTATGCTAATCATTTCAATCATTTAATTGTTCATTCCTTCTATTCAAATGAGAGCTCTCATTATATAACAAATGTACTTTGTGTCAATGTTGACCTAATGAGTCACAAATCGTCTTTTAGAAAAAAAAAATAATTTACCTGTTTTCTTTCTGGAGTTATTTCCCTTTGAAACCTGATTAAAAAAAGTGAAAGATATACAGGTTCATTAAAGTGTCTTTTTTGTTATATCAAATATTATATTTCTTTCATTTTTTTCTCTCCTTTTCATTGAAGAATATAACAAAACCTTTATTTCCCTTCATGTAAACAAAGACAAATATAAATTATGAAAAAGAGTACATCAAACTATTTTAAAATGTCTCAATGATGATAGAAATATGTGATTTTGTTGCTGTTGGGTTTATATATGGTTCTGTTCAATCTCCTCTCCAAGAAGAAGTCTTAGAAAATATCCTTCAATCAGTAGTGAAATGGGACCATAAATTGTAATATTTAATGCTACTAAAAACAAGATTCTTTACTTTAACAATTAGAAAAAAAACCTTCTCATCTGTCGATTGACATGACAAATAACACCCTTATCATTCAGACATCTCAGTTTAACATTCACATGCATCATGAATTGAAACAAATACATTGAGGACATGCCAAGGCTGCTGCAAAGAAGGTGGCATCATACTATCCTTGTTACAAAATATATATATATATATATATATATATATATATATATATATATATATTGGACCATAATACTTGATTTTTGTATGTTAAACTTTAATACAAGCTATTATATAAAAATAATTTATAAAATGAACAGTAAGTTCTCTACAGTGCAATTTAAGCTATAATGTATTGTGGACTAAGTCACTGTGAGGAGGCATCTGAAGCTTCTTCCTGGTCTATCGCAGTGGGTCCTTAGTTAGAGCAGGCAATCAATCGATTTGATTGAAAAATGGTCGATTTCATTGATTTTGATGACAATAAAATATGGGAGGGTGAAACATCCGTTGATCCTCATTCAATCCCGGGCAACGTCGGGTGTACCCTGCAAGTTCTATCTAAATGATAAATAGTTGTGTGTGTCTTTGCTTGGTTCAGGATTCAAATTTAAATAAAAAAAAGACATGGAAAACACCATTAAGAATTGAATTTTATATTTTCTACTGATGATAATGAAGCAGAATCCGGATACATTTCTTCAAGCTCTGCTGAAGGTCAAGAAAGTCAAGGTGAAAATAAAACTGTATCTCTTTTAAGCCTATTTGATGAATTAGCTTCAAATAAGCCTACAATAACAAATCCAATCTTGGAGCAGGGAGAAGACGAGTTAAACCTGGAGATTGCAACTGCAAGTACAACAGAAATACAAGAAGCACAATCCAAACTCAAATTCATAAGTTCACAAAAGAACTTGATCCTTACGTAGCTTTACCACTATTTGCAAGAAGTGATTATCCATCTCAGTGGTGGAAAAAGACACAGGAAACCTTACCACTGCTGAGTAAACTGGCTTCAAAATATTTAAGCACACCGCATTCATCCGAGAAGGGTGAGAAGCTCTTTAGTACAGGTGGTAATGTGTGTGAACCTACAAGAAATAGCTTGTCCTGAGAATGGAGAAACTCTAATATTTCTAAATTTCAACTAAAGAGTATTCAACTTTGAATACTGATGAGACTATCAGAGCAAAGTAGGCAAGCAGCAAGAATAGAAGAGGAAGCAGAGCAGCAGGTGCAGAGCAGTTGTAACCACTGCTGCATGCTCTAGTGGAAGCTGAATTTCAGTTTATAGTTATTCACTTAAGAATTGAAATTTGTACTTTTGTAATTTTTTTTCTTATCTAATTTTTTAATTATATTTAAGAATTTCAAATTGCATATTGTAGTTTCACTTAATAAAGCAAAAAAAAAAAAGACAAAAAGTTATAATGGCAGCCAAACACTTAACAAATGTTCAGTTAAATTAGCAGTTACTGTATTAATATGTCAAAGCTATCTTATGAGTCACTTGGTATTGATGAAATGGTTTAAATTTGATAGGAAAGAGAAAAGTAATTAATCAGATGAGTAGCACTTAGTCAATTGATTACTGATTAATCGGCAAAGTGGCTGATAAGGCAATTACAAGTTAACTGCCAGTACATCCTTAGTATCAGGTTTATTTCCCAGAGAAAGGCCAGAGAAAACATGTGAGGAAGTAATAAAAATGGATTTGAGAGAAAGAGGAATTAGTTTATTAAACTGATGATGATGATGATGATGATGATGATGATGATGATGATGAGGAGGAGGAGGAGGAGGAGGAGGAGGAGGATTTCTAATTCCAATTTCCATACAGGAATAATACCCTTGGAACATTCTTACACTTGAAGGCTTGGTCAAGTGCTGAAGTCTTGTGTTTGAATGATAGGAGGTGCACCCTCCTAGGCATTGCCTCCTTGCTTGTGGGTAGGACTTAGTTTATCACCAGTCGTCTGAAATGTCCCTACCATTCTGTTATTTTTGTTCCCGACCAAACCACACCCTTGTTAGGTGGGTGGAGGGATTAGTTTTCCCCACCTTCTGATATTGTGCCACAGTTTTCTGCAGTAGGAAGCTAGCTAATCATATATTTTAAAAAATATTTTCATCTTACTCAGTTACCTCCCCTTAGTAATGATTAACCACCACCTGACTTACTCAAGCATGACATACGATTTCATCATACTCTGTTCTTTCATTATTCTCATTATGTATGTTATGCTCATAACCCTAGATTCCTGCTAAAACAAACTTTGCCATAAATGGAAGCGGACATGGAAGACACACTGGGGCAAGGTAAAATATATTTTTAAAAAATCTTTGTTTCTGATATGGACAAAAAAAAAAAAAGAAAAAAACCAGAAATCATAATTTTCCTAAAGCTACATTTGAACAAAATGATCATTTATAATCTTTAACTTCATAGCATAATTAAAGGAGAATGTATATTGGTCGAAATATAGACAATTTTAAAGACACGTGTGTAAATTTGTAACCCTGTTTTATTTCAGATATGGATAAAAAAAAAAAAGAAATCATAATTTTCATAAAACTTTAAAGTTAAGCAAAATAATCTTAAACTTCATAGCTTAATTAATTGTATTTGTTGAAATAGGGGCAAAATAAAAAATGTCTTTGTTGTGTATGTGTGTGTCCATGTCTGTTGTGCACGAGTTGTGTATGTATGTGTTGTGTGTGAATGTGTTGTATATGTGTGTATGTGTTATATGTGTATCTATGTGTTGCATGTGTGTATGTGTTGAATACGTGTGCGTATGTGTGTGCTGTGTGTTTGTATGTGTTCTATACATGTGTATATGTCTTGTATGTGTTATATGTGTGTGTGATCGCATCTGTTGTGTGTGAGTTATGTATGTGTGTGTTGTGTGTATGTGTTGCATACATGTGGGTATGTGTTATATGTGTGTGTATGTGTTGTATACATATGTGTATGTGTTGTATGTGTTATATGTGCATGTTGTGTGTGTATGTGTTTATGTGTTGCACGCTTGGTGCTTGTGTTATAAGTATGAGTGTGTATGTGATGGGGGTGTATTGTAGTGTGTGTGTGTGTGTGTGTGTGTGTGTGTGTGTGTGTGTGTGTGTGTGCGTGCCTGCGTGTGTGTGTGTGTGTGTACAAAGAAAACCAATAAACGACCAACAAAGCTTTGTTTTAATATTTCAAAAAAATCTCATAAAAATATTCAATTTTATTTTTCAATTCTATAAATATTTCATTTGCTAATTTTTTGTTCATTTTTTTTTCAACATAATTTTAATTCAACTTTTATTGTTTTGATGCTAAACCCTTTTTCCGAGAATTAAATTAAAAGTAGGGAGAACAAACAAAATACTGACTGAGCAGCAACCACGTGCTTTTAATGTTTCAAAGTTTTGTCTGCCGTCTCTCTTTACTTACCTCCAGACCAAGGCAACGTTAGACATGATTTAAGTATTTAATGTGGGGAAAAATACAGATCCTCTAAAAATGAACACACTTCTATAGGAAATAATGAAAATTAATATACTCTGGAAGAATATCTAACACCTTGACTGAGGACTGCACTTTCAATCGTTTATCCACAAGTAAAAAGAAAGTATTTCATTTACAAATTAGGTGCAAAGTCATGCATACATACCCAGACACATAAACACATATAATCATATATATATATTACATATATACATATAATTATACATATATTATACATATATTATACATATATATACATAATATGCATATACATACATATATATACATAATATGCATATACATATATATATATATATACATAATATGCATATACATATATATATACATAATATGCATATACATATATATACATAATATGCATATACATATATATATACATAATATGCATATACATATATATATACATAATATGCATATACATATATATATATACATAATATGCATATACATATATATACATAATATGCATATACATACATATATATACATAATAATATGCATATACATACATATATATATATACATACTATGCATATACATACACATATATATATATACATAATATGCATATACATACACATATATATATATATACATAATATGCATATACATACACATATATATATATACATAATATGCATACATACATATATATACATAATATGCATATACATACATATATATACATAATATGCATATACATACATATATATACATAATATGCATGTACATACATATATATATACATAATATGCATATACATACATATATATATATACATAATATGCATATACATACATATATATATATATATATACATAATATGCATATACATACATATATATATATACATAATATGCATATACATACATATATATACATAATATGCATATACATACATATATATACATAATATGCATATATATATATATATATATATAATACACATATTTTTATACCTAATATGCATATACATAAATATATATACATAGTATGCATATACATATATATATATATATATACATAATATGCATATACATATATATATACATAATATGCATATACATACATATATATATATACATAATATGTATATATATATACATAATATGTATATAGATACATATATATACATAATATGCATATACATGATGATGATTGCAATGTCTTGTCAGACGAGTGCCACTCCCTCAGACACTTAAAGTCCATGAGCCCAAAAAATGACTTCCATCGCCACAGGAACATTTTTTTAGACAAAGATTTGCTTCTCCTAGAAATGTTGCCTTCACCACAGTTACGGGAGCCCTCTCCACCCCAGCACACACACACACACACACACACACAAATACACATGGTGCTATAATTGGCCGTTGACCCCGAAAAAAGGGTTCATTTGCCCTTTGAAAGGTCTTCTTTTTAATCCTTCAGAGAGACTAGCCGCCCTCCTCACCAAACAAGTCTGGTGGGGGAACCAGTTTAGTCGCCGGTGACCTGACCATGAGGCAGGTAGTACTGGGTTACATGGTACCAGTAGCATATGACATGACCTGACACATAAAAAAAAATATGCAGATACATACATATATATACATAATACGCATATACATACATACATATATATACATAATATGCATATACATAGTATTTCTTCTATTTTTTTTTTTGTATTTAGTCTTAGTTTATTTTATTTTATTTATGTAAATATGAGAAATTTAAGTATGTCGCATAAAAGCATAATAATTGTAAAAATTGTTTGACAAGAGTTCTGTCCCTTCAAGTTCGGATATTTGATTTAGAAATTAATTGTCTAGGATCTAAATAATTTTTGTGGGTGGAGGAGGTATAAATAGGTCAGCAACGGTCATGGCAATTTGAGTTCCGGTTATTAGTTCTTTAGTTATGATTCAGCAAATATATTATTTGGTTTCTTTGTTTTGTTTTACTTTTGAAGTGAAATTGTAAATATATACATACATACATACATACATATATAGTCATCCACATACAATACTGTTTCGCGGTTTCACAGCTCATTAGTGCGGCTAGACAAGCAACTACCTTACAATTATTATGCTTTTATGCGACATACTTAAATTTCTCATATTTACATAAATAAAATAAAATAAACTAAGACTAAATACAAAAAAAAATAGAAGAAATACTAAAAAATCACATAACGTTTAACATGTTATAAATATTTATGATACAACATTTTTACTTTGGCTATCTACAATAAAATTATATTATATATAATATATATGCATACATATATGTGTGTGTGAGTGTATATATATATATATACACACATGTACATACTCACACATATATACATATATGTACATATTAGTGTTGGGACGATTAATTATAATTGGAATCAGGAATTGGAAAAATCGGAAGATTTGGGGGTATCGGAATTGGTATCAGAATCAGAAAAATTGATGCCTATTTTCCGATGCCAAAACGATTCTTTTAATTGTTCTTTTTTATTTGATTTTGTTTAAAGTAAAATCATTGCTGGTATTAATGATAAAATAATAAATATTTATTGATTTTAAAATACCAGTAAAGTTAAAATCGATAGATCACTCTCCACAACTGTATTTTGATGTTTAGTAAAATATCCGCATATTGTCATGTGTTTTTATGAAAATCGGGGAAAATAACAATGTTATAGTTAAATAATTAGAGATTTATAAATAATTGGAATTGGTAATTAGATCAGAATCGAGAATTTAGTACAGAATTGGTAATTGTATCGGAATCGGGAAAAATATTGGAATCGTCCCATCACTAGTACATATATACATGTACATACAAAAAAGATAATATGGAAAATTGAAAAAATAAAAAAAGGTATTACTAAACAGAAGCTTTCTGTTGTTTTTAACAATGTCTGTCTGAATGAAAAAATGCTGCCTAAATATACACAATTCGAAGTACATGACCCTGCAGCACAACAAGATACCATAACTCAAGAATTCTGATTTAACTTAACTAAAAGGCAAATTACCATTCCCCCCCCCCGCAAAAAATATTTGGAAACACATCAGTGAACTTGATGAACTTGAACAAAAACTCATGACCTGTGTTACTGTAGAACAAAACACAGAACTCGAACACCGACTAAACGATATTGTCACCAACTTTGAACACTCCCATTGAAATTCATAAAAAGTTAAACTCCTCATACAAAGGAACCATCGTACTCCCATCAACCTATCGGACCACAACCTCACTGAGCATGAGAAATAATTTCTAAACCGTGTACTAAACTGTCACCTATTTAATTGGTTCAACTGCCAAAATAAAAAAAAAGCGAAAATCGAATTATATGAAATCATAACCCAACTCGAAACAGACAACAAAATCACCACTCACCCCCAGTTTATGCGATCTTCTAAAAATTGAATCCATTAAAAACCGACACCACAAACAAAATTCCAACTCAATAATAACCCCCAGCCTAAAAAAGCTGCCCATGAACTCTGCAACCCCCCCCCCCAACATCACGATTGAAAAAGCCAATAAAACAAATATATTTGTAGTATTAAATAAATCCGACTACCATGAAAAACTACAAACCATCCTTGACGACCGCACAAAATTCAAAAACCTACAGTAACAATCCCACAAATGCAATAAAAACGCAAATCAACAGACTCATCACAGCCATTAATGCCCAAATCGGGAATCACCAACTTCCCAAAATTATTGGTGACTATACAGAACAGTCAAAATTCATAAACCCAACTCTCCTCTCCGACCGATCGCATCACAAGTCACCACCCCAATTTATTCACTAACAAAATTTCTACATGGCCTCATTAGCCCATATCTAACCAGTAAATTAGTGTAAAATCTACACAAGAACTCCTACAAATCCTAAAATCTAAACAACCTGACAACAAAATAATCGCCTCTCTTGATGTTGAAAGCTTTTTTACAAATGTTTCTGCCAAAAAAAACTTTAGATTTACTCGACAACACATACAAAAACTCATCTTTTCTTCCTCCTAAAATTAACCAAAAAATACTTCCAGTCTGCACCACCGGAGTACCCCTTTATGACTACAAGGGTAATATCTACACCAAAATAAATGGAGTATCCTTGGGTTCCATCCTTGGACCCATCTTCAGTGAGTTCTACATGAGTCACCAAGAAAACATGATGCTTAACAACACCAATAAACCCTTTATTTATGTAAAGTATGCAGACGATATTCTCCTCTTAACTAATAACAACCAACAAATTTTTACACTTAAGGACCTTCTCCAAGACAACTTCGTACTTAAATTTACTGTAGAATTAAATGTTAACAAAATTCCTTTCCTTGATCTTCTTATTGACACTTCCAATAAGCATTTCCAACTACAAAAAACCTTTCTGCCATAATTCTTATCTATCTATCTATATATATATATATATATATTATATATATATATACTAGCAAAAGTACCCGTCGTTGACTGGGTTCAAAAACAGCCTACAGAAAATGGACTCTGATTTATGAAAGTATGATAGGTTATGAAAAGAAAGGGTCGTAAATTTGGGTTGAATTTGGGGGTATCAAAACCAAAGCAAAATATGATGAAAGTAAAAATAAAATAGATAAACCCCATAATTTATTATACCATACCTGTTCACACTGAAACACTTATCACAATATTCTGTGGATCTATATTAAAAAACCTTGTTAAACTTTGTGACATATTTCCATTCTATGGAGGTCAGGTGCGAACCTGACACCCCATAATTTTATTATACCAGATTTCTTCAAACTGAAACATAATTATCAAAGTATACTTACGCAGATAGATATGAAAAGTCTTTATTAAAGTTTGTGCCTATTTCCCTATTTCCATTCTATAGAGGCCAGGCGCGAATGCAGACCCCACAATTTTATTATACCATCCCTATTTAAGTTAAAACATACTTATCAAAGTATTCTTATGTACATCTATATCAAAAACACTTGTAAACGTTTTTTTTTAATTTCTAAATCTCTGGAAAATATTAACCTGGAATATGTATACTAGCAGGTCGCCCGACGTTGCCAGATCATAAAATACACTTAAATATTATATTTTAATTTATGCAGATTTCATATTTAATATCATAGAGCCAATTCTCTATCGATAATTATATTATACCCAATAGATAGTAATGACTTTTTTTTTTTTCTTTTTACACAGTGGTCACCACTTATCAAGGCCCGGAAGCCACTCAGGGATAAGGGTTATTGCAAGTACATTACGTTAGTGTGGAGATTTGATGTAGTGTTTACTTAAGGGGGCGGTTCAAATTATGATTAAAATGATTAAAATAAAGAAATAATTAAAATTTATTGAAATTTGCAATTAAATTTGTGATAACTTTTGGAAAATGTGTACTTACTTTACTCATCTGACCTGCATAAAATTTGTCCAAATTTTTGAAATGATCAACAGATGAAATGGAGACAGAATGGCAATTGTATTTAATTTAATATGCTTTAAAGAATGATTACTGCCTAATTACATTTATATATATATATATATATATATATATATGTGTGTGTGTGTGTGTGTGTGTGTGTGTGTGTATGTGCTTGTTCAGAACTTCCCCAGTACCAAAAATTCAAAAACCAAGAAAAATCTATGTAATGTACGTGCCCGTGATGAAACCAAAATATCATATTCCAAAAACCATGCAAATTAATAAAATAATTTTAGTTTTATAAAGAAAACGATTTTTGAAAAAACAAAATAATTGACTTGGCTGCCATCAGCTAAAATCGAAACTAAATTATACAGTTTTCCAGTTTTGTCTGCTAGCGTATGACCTAAATCAATATGTATACAAAAGCGGCAAAAGAAAATGTTGTTTAACTTATTACCGTTACTTAGTGAATGCACAGAAAGAAATGAAGCTCGATCAGTAGCTAATACTTATTAACAACGAATCTAAGTTGTTAGACTAAACACCATATTGATTCATAAAAACAATCAGTAACAATGAATCTGTACCCTTAGTATGATGATTCTCTCCTCAGATGAAACATGGATGCCTCTTAATAGCTTATACCATAAATATATTTTCATACTTTACTATTAAGCTCTACTTATGCATTGAGCACTGTTGAAATAAATACTGAAAATCTATAGAGAATATCTTATAATAGTTTATATACATATATACATATATATATATATATATATGTATATATATATATATTTATGAAAATAGCATCAATAATTATAAACTATTATACATGTTTGCATATATTAAACTAAACTTAGTTTCGTATATGCAAACGTGTATAATAGTTTATAATTTATTGATGTTATTTTCATAAGTATGCATACACAAATTAGAATTAATAAATTTACTAATTATTAAATAGAAAGTTTTGGTAGAAGATTCTTAAATTAATGTAGATTGTTAGTATGAATACTTGGGTTTAGTGACTTTGATAAAATTCAAAATGGCGTAATGGAAACATATTAAAGGTATTTGCAGCTTCTCTTCCAATTTTCGGATTTTAATCATGTCAAATCACACTGTATTTCCTTTTGACAGATTGATTGTTGCTATTTCTTCTGATGAGTTAAGGGCATAATAGATTCACTGATTGATATGATAATTAAGTGATTGATTTTGTGCTACGAAACAGATATTGTCAAGAATTGTAAATGTCAACTGAATTAAAGGAATAAATTATAAGATGGTCAACATCATGAATTTTGGAATATAGTTTTTTGTCATTTATTCACTATATTGCTCTGTAATTACATTGAGCTTCTTAAATAAGGATTGGTATATATTATAAGAAAATATATTTCCACATAAATATATATATATATATATATATATATATATGTATGTATGTATGTATGTATGTATGTATGTATGTATATATAGTTTAATGCGTTAGAGGAAAAAAGAGAGTTCAATTCCACAAGAGGAGACTTATCTGGATAATGCCAAGCTCAACAATTATTAGTGGAGCTTATACAATAGAACAACAGGAGTATGAAATAAAGTCACAAAACTATATATTGGTGGATATAGATTGGTTCATTTATTGAATAATGGAATACAAGCAAAATTTAGGGGTAGAAGGGACTCTTTATGCCAAGGCATTTCGAAGCCTAATGCTTCCCATCAGAAGAGTAGAGAAGGTGCTAGGTAGCATGGGGGAGATGCGGCGTCTAGCGTAGAGTTCATTAGGAGCGAAAAAGAATTATAGAATGTTGGGGAAAGCTTTATTAAATTCTAAATAAAGGAGAAACTTGTTATATTTAGTATGATGTAAAAAAGTGTATATGGTCTTTACCATAGTGTCGAGTTTATTTTTAAATTTAAGGGTATATGTTTTAGGGTCAAATTGGGGGTATACTGTGGCTGCGTGGTAATTCTATTTTAACGATTTGTGGGGTGTCTATTATCCATGGAGTGGTATTTTTGACAGGTGCAACCGATGCGGCAATAGCAACTATAAAATCGCAAATAATTTTTTTGGGGGGGGGGTAGTTGCAAGGTTATAATATTGATTTTCAGAGCTCGGTATATGTTAGGTACTATGCGGCAATATTTCTAAGTTTCTTCTGTTATGATATAGGGAGTGTGGTTATAGGGGGGCGGTAGGAGGATAGGATGGCAATGTCTATGGGTGCGTTTAACTTGATGAAAAAGGTTTAAGGATACATATAATTGGCGTGGTGGAAGAATAAGGAGAAATTTACTACTTATAAATGTGGTAATAATGCCAATAATAATAGGGTAATTATAATAATGACAATGATAATAATAATGATAATTATAATAATAGTAATAATAATAATAATATTACCAATAGCTATGATAAAAGTAATACCAATGGTAATGATAATAACAATGAAAATGATGATAATAGTAACGGTTATGATAGCAATGATGGGCATAATAATAATAATAACAACAACAACAACAATAATAATAATAATAGCTGTAAAATTAAAACAATAATAATGATGATGATAATAATAATATTAATAACAATACCACTACCACCACCACCACTACTACTACTACTACTAATAATAATAATGTTAATAATAATTACTAGAGGGTGAATAAAAGCAAGGGTTACAAGGCTGGGTCAAAATAACATGAAATGGGGATAAGGATGAGTGGTCCCGTGAATATATATATATATATATATATATATATATATATACATACATATATATATATATCCATATATGCATACACACACACACACAAAAGAAATTAAAAAAATAGAAAATAAAGGTTTTTTGAAAATCGGGAAGTGCAGGATAAAGCATTGCAAGGGAGTTAGGGTAGTGCAAGTGTATACTTATATACACGCATGTCCATATTCACATACATATATATATATATATATATATATATATATATATATATATATAATATATATATATATATATATATATATATATATATATATATATATATATCCTTTACTGGGAAAAAAACCTGCAAGAGTCCACAGTAAAATTTTTAATTTCTTGAAACCCGATTACCAAGGCCAGCAATCTATGTTTTTTTATGAATAAGCGGGGCCTACAAAATGGAATTCCTACATTCTCGTTTTTAAACATGAGAGACAGGTTTCTTCATTTGGTGTAGCTTCTTTTAGTAGTTCTATTATCCAAGAGATGTTGAGGGAAGCAGGATTTACGTCTGTCCGTTAAAATTCCATATTTCTCTTGTAAATTTTGTGTTATATTGTTATGATGGTCTTGCATAGATGCGCTGGTGTGATGAATTCTTTTTCCTCCTATGTTGGATGGCAAAAACCGTATTTGTTCAAAAGAAACTTTTGTCGTGGAACTTTCTCGAACTGGTCTCGTTCAGCTGAATTCAATCTAGTGAGTTTATCAGTAGGAAGTGCCGACTAGAAAAGGAATGTGGAAGGATTCAGAGATGGTACTCATGTTGGCATGTGGGGTTGGTTGGATTGCACTTAGCTGGTAGTCGTGAGGGGTAGAGGAGGGATGGGGATGTGTCTGTATGGGTGACGGGAGTGGGGTGGGCTGAACCGGGGGGAGGGGAGCTTATCTTACATTATATTTTTGGTACATTTAAATGTTTAAATGTAAATACTTCTGGAATGAAGGGGTTAGTGTTAATCTAATTGTAAAGTACATATGTGCTGATTTTTAAATTACTTCTTATTGTGGGGGGAGGCGCCTTGCAAGTTGGGGTTACGGGTGGTGCTTAAATGGTTCTAATTTTAGGTTTTAGGTCTTAGGCCCTGGAAGGGGTTTCTAAGCTATTTTTTCATTAGGCTTGGGCTTTAAATTGGTTACGTTATATTCTAGGTGCATCTAGTGCTGGTTGATGGTTTGGTTGCAATTTAATAGGTGGTATTAAGTGTAAGGTTTTGCGGGGATAGGGCTTGTTAGGCAAAGTTGTCTGAGAGGTTATGATTAAAGTAGTTATATTGTTAATTAGGGCTTGCCAAGAGGCAGGCGATTCAAGGTCGGTTATTTATTTAATGTTATATAATGGTTATATATTCAGAGGGTGTGCTAATATTTTATATTAAAAAGTTGAAGTTTTTTATGGTGATTTTTGCATATAGCAAATGCTTAGAGGCGGTTACAAAAAAAAAAAAAGTTTTGGTTTGGGACAGCGAAGAAGTGCAATATGTTAGTTCCTATCCGGTGGTACATTTTTAGTGGGGTTATTTGCATTTTCATACTTGAACTTTCCCTTGTGTCTACAACTGCAAATTATCTCTGGTTTTGAATTGAGGATGTTTAATTTATTAGGTGCCGTTATAATCTCGGTTGCTTCTGCATTACATAGAAGGCAGTATTTAGAGCCTGGGCTGTATGACTTGGAGTTTCTTAGTATTTTCCATTTTAATGCAAAGTCTATTTTGTTTTGTTTTAAATTTCTTACTAGGTTAGATAGGGTAATTTTTGTTTTAGGGTTCTCCTTAGAGAATGATTGTAAGTGGTATATATATATATATATATATATATATATATATATATATATATATATATATATATATATATATATATATATATATATATATTTCCAAAAAATAAAGTACCCATTGTTTTACAGCTTGCTTACAACTGGAAAATTGAAAACAAGCAGGTCAATCTCTAAATTGGATTAGGACTTATATGAGAAAAATTAGGAGTGAAATTTGGGAGTTAATGGTGTTTTCCAAATTAAAAAAAAAGAAACCAATATAGAGGTCAAGATTAAAATAAATATATTGGTCTTTGATAGCAGTGTAGAAAATTCATATTCTTACCTTGGTGAGAAATCAAGTTCTTTAAGTGAGTTGTGAAATGAACCAATATCTGAGGCATCTATAATAGTTCTTTTGTTTAAAATCCCAGAGTGAAAATATGAAGAATTTGATTCTGTGTCTTCTATACTATCATCACTTTGTTTTTTGAAGCTTTTGGTTGGATTTAAATCTGACCATTCTGAATGTTCAAAATTGATCAAGTATGAAACATAGTTATGTTCATAGTCACTCTCAGAAAAATTGTCTTTATGTTTTTGCAACGTTGTTGGAATGTCCGAATCTTTGCTTTTTTCTTTCATTGATGACGTTTCAAAAGAATCAGAGTAGCTATAATTTCTTGCATTGCTCGAAGAAATTCTTGAAGATAAGGAATTTGAAGGAATCTCTTGTGGAAGAACATTGGAAGACTTGTTTAATTCTTCAAATGAGTCAGAGTAGCTGTACTTATTTGGAGTTTTATAAGATAAGGAGTTTGAAAGAATCTCTTGTGAAAAAACATTGGAAGACTCATCAATTGCAGATGAAGTGGCCATTATCTTAGTTGCTATCAAGTATATATTATTTCAAATTTTCCAAACATATATGATTTTTTTTAAAAAACTTAATCACTCAATATACTCTATCTACATTACAGAAACTACTACTACTACTACTAATAATAATAATAAAAGCAAATACAATTTAACTAACATTTGACTAGTTGAAATTAAGTTATTTTCTTGAAGTTTTTGTTTTTATTAATCTTTGAATACTATTAAATATTTATGACTTTAATGTAAAGGAAGCTTATTTACAAATTTCTATCTATATCAAGTTAAGTATGTGCATATGTTTATATATTTGCATATATACGATTCACTCCTAAACTATATAACTCATCCATTGCTATTGGAACAGATTCTAGGTGTAAGGGTGTGGCCAATATTTATTTTAATTTAGTTTAACATGATGAGGATAAAGAGGAAATGAAATTTCTTCATAAACATTCAAATATCTCTGATTTTTGTGAAATAGGTATTAGACATCAATAAATATTTGTCAAAATTTTCAGTTATTATTGAAGTATTTTAAAGGGTTTTTAGGTTGTATATTTCAGATTTGTATTAAATTTTATCCATAGTCATTAGACACAAATTCCCTGGATTTCAATTTATTCTTACATCCCCTTAAGCTTAAGACTTAAATTTTAGGCATTTTCTAGAGTAAAAGTTATGTAATGAATTTTTAATCAAAATTGGAGTAGAAGGATTCTTAACACAAGATTGTGTATGATTATATCTTGATTTTAAGAGGATGTAAAGTAGTGTAAACACTGTTTTGCTCAGGGAATTAATTTTACCTGTCCTGGGACGGGTATCAAATCAAAATGATTGCACAAAATTAAATTATTCAACAATTGTCATTTTTTTGTAAATATTTGTTGTAATTTGGTAACCACTGACTGAGGAAAACTCTTCTGAATAAAAAATGTAGCCACAAAATTAGGACCCCTTCCCCTCTTTCATAAAATTGATTACCCTTCTACAAAGTTGATGACTTCCTCTAAAATAATTGGGACTGTTCTCTCCTCTATAAAGTTGGTATCCTCCTCTATAAAGTTGGTATCCTCTTCTATAAAGTTGGTAACCTCCTCTATAAAGTTGGTAACCTCCCACTAAAAAATTGGTTTCCTCTGCACAAAATTGATTATTACTCTCCAAAATGGGGACACCTCTAAAAAGTTTGTAAACAAAATTGGTTACCCCTCTACAAAACTGGGATACCTCTCTACAAAATTGGTTACCTCTCTATAAAATTGGTTACCTCCTTACAAAATCACAAGGTTTTATTATCAACATAACATTGATAATAAAACCAGTCACATATAAGTAACATTTTAATTCCGGAAGAACTAATTATTTTCGTTTTAAAAAAAAGTGCAAAAACAATTTTTCACTTTTACAAAAATAAATACTTGAGTTAAATATTTATTCAGTGTTATTTTTTTAAATTATTATATGTTGTGACGGGTTTGCTTTTCAGAAGCACTTAATCTCTAATATCTCATCTGTTGTTGAAAAAAAGTTGTTGATAACAGTTTCACCTAGAAAGTCTAAACACGTGATGAGTCTAGTCATGATCATTATCAATTTTTAGATAGGTGGCGATGAAAATCAAGGTCCTCACTGGTGTCAGAATTATAACATTGGTGCCAGAAGATATTTACTAGTGATGAGCTGTCTTGCTTTCTAGCATAGTAACAATTCTCAAAATGATCTATGTTGTTTTCTGAGTAGTGTAGTTTTTGTAACCATAACTTGGGATTATCTGAAAAAAAAAATAACAAAAATAAAAAATAGTATACAAATTAGAAAGCAAAAAAGACAACAGATCATTACAATGATTTTTTTTTTTTCTCTCAAATAAATTTATTTTAAAGACTGAACAAGTTTTTGACTTTAAAAAGTCTTTATCAGGTTCTGACAGTTATTTTATTTTTTTTATTTTTGTAAATCATCTTTCCCGTCGGAAAAGTTCATGGATAGTAATCCGTGGTTGGTTTAGATGTCTCTTGTGCCATTTGTGGCTGTGTGGTATGGACTAATAAGAAAAATATTGTTACTTTGAAAACAGAATTATTTGGCTTTCTAATTTCTAAACTATAATTCAAATATAAAATGATGTTTTCAAAGTGCCAATATTTTCCTATTAAAAATAAGGTTGTTTAGTTTTCATCCACTTCAAGAACTTAGCAAAAATGCCTGAGCAGCCCTGTTGGCATTCCCTGGTAAGGGCGCTTCAAGCGATTAGCTATAAACTAACCCCTTCTCAAAGAGAGAAGGCGATGTCTAGAAATTGACCTCCTAGAACTGCACAGAAACTCCTACTGCGAAATCAGCAGGGATTGGATCATTACAGAAAATCTCTAATCTCTGTTGATTTTGGGGGCCCAGGATAAAAAAAAAAGTAGAATTTAGAATAAAGCATACAGACATGTAATGTCAGGCAGACATTTTGGCCAACAGTGAAATGATAAAATTCTCTATGAGATAATTTTGATTTTCCAATCAAAAATTATTTTGTAGCATGGTTATTTCTGCTCTCGACCTCACATTCAATGAAACTTCTTAATAATTTGCATATTGGTTTTGTAAAAGGTAATTTTATTAATTAACTTTGATGTGTTATTTGTGTTTTTTTTTTTTCATGGGGGAGGGGAGTTTTGGACAAGCACTAAAACTATTAAAAAAAAAAATAGTTTTCTATAATTTTAATACGTTTAATTATGTTGTCACATGAAAAAAAGTCAAACTTAAATCAAACAATCTAGAAGACATATTATTTTAAAGAGTTACTTCCCTTGTGTAAGTTTAAAAAATACATTGTTCTCTGGTTTGTTTTAGAATTTGGTGTAGATGAGACCTGGCATTAAAACCAGCGTCCACATTTGTGTCTTGAGAAATAAACAAAACATATGCCAGGGTTGCTGAATGTGCCTGCCAGGGATTTTTTGTGATGGTGTGCCTTGCATTTTTGGCACTCAAGGCATGTTAATACTCAATCATGGATGTCAGTGTTCATGTTGGGCCAAACAAAATGATTAGCAGTGAGTTTGACCAAAATGCGTTTGCTGGGATGTGACAATTCGTGTAGGGTAGGTGGTTGAAGATTTGCCCTTTGAATGCCAGAGGTATGTAGGGTCTGGGATGATTCAGTTTTGTAGCACAGTACAATGTCGTGTTGCTAAAAGGCAGTCACAGGGATGTATTGGCTAAGATTTCAGGGAGAGTTGTATGTGCTTCCTGAACTGAGCTTCTGCTATCAAATCCTGACTGAGTGGGTCGCTTCCAATGCATTGACATCAAATCTGAACAGGGCATCAGTGATAGTGTTGTTTTTTGCTTTGACATACTATATATCGGATGTAACTTGTGAGATATAGTCCAAATGTTTAATCTTATGAGTTGTATATTTGTCAAAGTTGTTCGACAAGGAAGTTGTCAGAGGTTTGCAGTCAGTCAAGACTGTGAAATTCCAGCCTTCCAGAAGATGTTGAAAGTGTTTAATGGCAAGGTATATTGCCAAAAGTTCTTTGAAGATGGTGCTGTACATAGACTAAGCTGGTGACAGTTTGGTAGACAAGAATGCAATGGGTTTGTGTTGCCCGCCAAACTCCTGTTCTATGACAGAAATCTTGTGTCTGAGGCATCTGTTGTTAGGTATATCCGAGTCTGGGTGCCTTTGCTGAGATGTATTAACTTGATGAAGTTAGCTAAGGCAGTTTTTGCTGATTGAAATGTCTTTTTCTGCTCGCCCTCTAGGGTGATGGACTTGTTTTTTCTCTGGAGGAGATTTGTCAGGGTATTAAGAAGGTTTAAGCATCCGGGGATAAATCAGGAATAAAAAATTTACTATTCCTAAGAAGCGTTGCAGTTGCTTTATAGATGTGAGCATCAGGAAATCCTGCATCGCTTTTATCTTATCAGGCAATGAAGTGATCTCATGACCATCTGTGTAGTGTCCGAGAAAGTTTATGTGTGATGCGCTGAATTGCACTTGTCTGGGTTGATTTGGAGGCCATAATGTGTTAGACAGCAGAATACTTCTTCCAGGTGTTGTTCCGGTAGTCCATGCAGACTCTGAATTCCCCGTCAGATTTGGGTGCAAGGTATAGTGGTGAGGCATATGCACTGTCTGAGGAGCAGATGTTATCTGCCAACATCTCAAATGCTTTTTGGCATATGCTAATTTGTGTGGAGACAGTAGTCATGGCCGTGAGTATGCTGGCTGTCTAATGGTTTAATGTGGTGTTTGATGTTCGTCTGCATCAGTAAACTTAATAGGTTGTGTAATGTCTTTGTACTGGCGTAGGATTTCTGTGTTGCGTGGGTTGTGCTGTGTTGCCACACTAATCCTAGTCATTTTTAGGATTGATAGAGTCCCTGTGATCTTGATGGATATTGTGTTGTTGGACAGGGTCTTTGTGTTTATATGGACAGTCGTAATGTGTCAAGAAGTTGGCACCAAGCTAGGGTGTTCTGACGTTTAATATGGTCACTTGAAATTGTGCCTAAGGTTGATATACAGCATTAGTTCCTGGATTCCATAGGTTTCTATGATAGAACTATTTGCTCCTCAAAGTTGAAATGGGATGGATTTCAAGGCAGATCTGTTAATGGGTGATATTATACTGATGCCTGCACCAGTATCAAGTAGGAATTTGAGGCCATTGTTATGTTCGCACACGTATAAGAGATTAATATGTGAGCATATACTGACAGGAATCATTGTCACTGCCTGTCGGTTTATTTGTTTCCTTGGGTCCTATTGTGTCTGCAGGGGGGGTTGGCACTTGTAAGTCTGGTCATCGAAGGACTGCAGGGGGGTTCGCACTTGTAAGTCTGGTCATCGAAGGACTGGTAGAACAAGTATTCATCCAGTTTGTTTCTTCATCCTTGACTTGAGCTTTGATTCTGTGTATCTAGTGCTGAACATCATTGACTTTAGTGTCGGAATAGTTTCAGGTCTCTCAACATTGCCCATATCTGAACTGTCTCATCTTCAAGGCGTTGTATGTGGTTTCTGGGTAATTTTTGACAGTGGAGTCGGTGAGCCTGAGAGTAAATTTTGTTGACTGAATCTGCCACAATGTCAAGGGTTTACCTACTGCTAATAGGGCAAGGATTTGCATTATGTTTGGTAGTAACCAATCGATCCATAGGCCTTAGTGGATGGTTTCTGCTATAGTATTGTTTCCAAGGCAGCTTTTTATCTGGCACAGGAGATGAGATGGGTTTCTATCACTTAGGCACACATTAGAGAACAGATCTCTAATGAGATCTTTGTCTGAACGTCCTGTTCACTTAAAGATAGCTTCTTTAAGGTGGTTGTATGGGAGATGGTCTGTAGTATTGAGAAGGATGTCCTTCACTTCTACAACTGATGATGGTAGGGCCTTTACCACTGAGCCATATTTTGTGTCCTGTTGTGTGACCTTTCTGTCTGAAAATATCGCCTTGAGTTGAATGCTTTGTACAGTGGAAATTGTATGAAGGGGGTTGATGTGTTCATTTCTGGTTCATCTGTCTTTTCTGCCACCGCCTCTCCTAGCCATTTGCCCATGTCTAAACATCACGTCAGGAGGTCACCATTTGTTACAGCGGGCTAAAAGGGTGAAGGTGCCAATCAACGATACAACTCACAAGGTAGACACAATGGCAAAAAGGTAATGGTAATAGCAAAGCAGAATGACAGATTCTGATGATTGCTTAAAGACGATGAATATCATGTTTTTTATTTACAAAAAAACAAAAAAAACATAAGGTAAATGTTAAGTAGTAGAGATTGTGCATTTAGAATAAGCCAGAAAGAGAAGAAGGAATCAGACACTGAATGTCATTGGGCTCTGGAACAGGTAGCTGATCATGAGTAGATGCTAGACGTCTGGGGAGTTCTCAAAACTGGTAGCCAGCCCACTCACATCCAGCTACCTGTTTCAGTGCCCAATGACATCCGGCTATCAGTTTCTAGAGTCCACTGACGTCTATCTACCGCTTTCCAGTCTGATCCTGTCTTGCTTTAACTAATCCTGAATACACAATCTCCATTACGTATAATTTGCCATTTTTTTTTTTTTAATTTAAAAAAATTTTATTTTGGTAAATAAAAAGCACAATATCCATCATCTTTAAACGATCATCACAGTCTGTCATTCTTCTTTGCTATTGCTGTTATCTCTTTGCCTTTTGTGTTTACCTTGTTGATTGTACGGTTGATTAGCATCTGCATCCTTTTGGCCTGCTGCAATATGCCTGTCTCTACCAACAATGTTGATTCTATTTTTAAAAGTTTTTTTAAAAAAAAAACAAGAAAAATTTTTTTTAAATCGGCAAATAATATTGAATATTTGCCAAATATTCAATTCGAGAAGACAGTTAAACACAATGCCGGTTTTTAATGCAGGGAAAATCCATCTTCCAAAAAGTGGCATTCTGGATTAAGATAATTATTTTTAAATGCCGCAGTCTAGAAGGATTTCTGTTCTTCACTGACCGAGGACATAGAAGAGAAAGTAATTTTGAAAAATAAAATAAATAAATAAATAAAATAAAAACGAACCGAAAAGAAAAAAGTATTTCTGCAGTTTACGAACCGTATTGAAATAACTACGCTATTATTAAGAGAATTATTCTTAGCATGAAGAGAGCGCTTTATTTATAATACTTTTAGTACTTGTACAGTTTAATCAAGACATTAAAAAAAATGAAAATATCGAAAAAAGGTTATATTGTACGTATCCGTTTTGGACTGAAGATCT
The DNA here is from genome assembly GCF_053919585.1 of Euprymna scolopes. Lineage (NCBI taxonomy): Eukaryota > Metazoa > Mollusca > Cephalopoda > Sepiida > Sepiolidae > Euprymna > Euprymna scolopes. The sequence continues at coordinate 22,877,652 of NC_136524.1, read as the reverse complement.
CCGAAAAAAAAATTCATTTAATTTGATCGAGTAGTTTTGTTTTTACAGCGGAAAACACGTTGAAGTCAGCCATTGTGGAAATTGTTAAACACGCCACGGGGAGATAATTCCAGTTAAAGCGCCAACACTCTCTCCTCATCTTTAATACTAGCTTTTCTTCCTAAAAATCGAACCTTTTGCTCGGTAGAGACTGCCAAAAGTCACCACAGAATTACCTCCCCCCCTATATGTAGAACGATGCAACTTTATTATAAATTTTTTTTTTTTTTTTTTTTTTTAATTACATTTTCACCCCAAACAAGGCACATTGCCACTTTGGTGTAGGGGGCTACTATCAGGGGAAACATCTACTGGGGTACTATGTAGGGATTTGGGCAGCGAGATGTTGGTTCACATTGCACTTGAACTTATGCAAGTCAGTACAGTTGGGGAAGCAGTGACCTGGAATGGAATTCCAAAGTCTAGCAGTTCTGGGGAAGAAACTACTGGAGTAGAAAGATCTTTTACATCTAGGGATCTCTACAGTGTGGGGGTGGGATTTTGCAGCTTGTCGGGTCTCTCGAGGGTGTTTACGTCGTGGGGGCACAAGTGATTGCAGTTCATCAGAGCATTCACCATTATAATACTTGTAGAACAGGCAGAGGGATGCAACGTTTCGACGATGGGACAGAGGCTGAAGCTTAGATGCCAGTTCAGGGCCTATCAGATTTGCGACTCTCTTTTGAACCCTGTCAAGGAGCGAGAGACTAGTAGCCGATGCACCAGCCCAAATATGACAGCAATACTCCATACATGGGCGAATAGTGGCCTTGTAGAGGTACAGGATACTTTCGGGTGTTAGAAGTTTTCTAGCACGGTAGAGAGAGCCCACCTTCCTCGCAGCGGCCCTGGCAATGCTCTCGATGTAATTGTTCCAGCTCATGTTTCCTGTGAACGTTAGGCCAAGGAGCTTGAGAGACATACTCTCAGATAAAGAGTCGTTGGCCATTGCTATAGGTGGTAGAGAAGGTTTCTTGTAATTATTGAATGAAACCAGTTTTGTCTTGGCGGCATTGAACGTGACCATCCATTTTTATCCCCATTCCACTACTGATTGGAGGTCATCCTCTAGTGTATCTGCCATTACTTTAGATATATGTTCATTTGTTTTTCTGTCGTGCCTGCTATAGAGTATGGTGTCATCAGCATATATACCCATCTCAGAGTCAATTTTGTCAGGGAGGTCATTTATGAATATCAGGAACAGCAGAGGTCCAAGGATAGATCCCTGGGGCACTCCCGCATTTATATCATATTGTTTAGATGTACGACCGTCGAGGACAACCTGGATTTTTCTCTTATCTAAGAAGGATTTAATTATGTTAAGTATTCTACCAGTGATACCGTATGATCTAATCTTCCTGAGAAGACCCTCATGCCATACCCTGTCAAAAGCCTTGGATATATCTAGAGCTACCGCTCTGCCCTCTCCCGCTTTGTCCAGTGAATGGTATATGCGTTCAGAGATTACAGTGAGGATGTCTGCCGTAGAACGGGCTTGTCTAAATCCATATTGTTGGTCGGTCAGAAGTTTAGAATCTGTAAGGTGCTGGACTAGAGCATGGTTAATTAAGGTCTCAAATATTTTGGCAAAAAGTGGGAGGAGGCTAATAGGGCGATAATTTAATGGGTCAGTTCTTTCGCCAGAATTCTTGAATACTGGTACCACAGAAGCAGTTTTCCAGCAGCCCGGAAAGCAAGATTCATTAAGGCATTTGTTGTAGAGTTTGGAGAGAACTGGAGCTACTTCGGCTGAGCACTTTTTTAATAGCACAGCTGGGATGAGGTCGGGTCCACATGCTTTTGAAGTGTCAAGGTTTTTTATGATAGCATGCACCTGAGCAGGGGTGATTATTAGATCGTCAAGCGTGGCGTCTGTCCGCATAGGAAATTGAGGTAGGGGGTGGTTTAGAGGGTCCAGTGTGGAGTTTGAGGCAAACCGACTGGCAAGCATGTTAGCCTTCTCGGTTGCTGAGCAAAGAACCTCATGATTGTTGGTAAATTAATATTATCAATATAACTTTTGTACCATTTAAAAGAAGGGCAAAATAAACTAGTAATAATTTAAAATATTTTTTCATCGTACGAAAATAATGAAATTGCGAGATGAAAATCGTGTTTACATAATTGGCGCTTTAAAATAACGTTCCCATGTAGAAGCATTTCGAACGTGAAAACATACCCGTGTTTAATAAATCTAGCAAAAATCAACTAATGGTCAGATTTTCGTGAAATTTTCGATACTTATCCATTTTAGAATGAAATTACATATAAAATGCAGTTTCCGTAAAATATACAAGGGAAAATATTTTTTTTTTAGTGCGTGCCCCCCCATTTATTTTTTCACAATTTGAACAAAATATATTTAAATTTATTGACATTTCTATTTATTATGAAACATAAGAGTTCAAATAAGTAAAACATATTTATTTTTTTTAAATTTAAATACACATATTGAACAAAAAATTACCTTAAAGTTGCAATTAAAAAAAAATGATATAAACTTAATATTATTATGTTTTTTTTTTTAAATAGCGTTTTTTCGAATTAATATATACTATAATCAGTTGAATTGCCAAGAAAAAGAAACTTCTTAAAAATTAATTAATTTTTAAAGATTAAAACGATTAAAATTCCATTATTTCAAAATGTTCCGTTACAACATAGATTTTTAATTAATTGTGTTTAATTTCTTTTTTTAAATGTGAAGTTTTAATACAAACATGACTCTTGTCAGCTATTTTATCGCGAGATTAAAACTAATTTGAAAATATTGCACAAATATTAAGCATTTTGTAGGCCCCCCCCTCATATTTTGTATGTCTCTTTGTACCAAACAAAATATGGAAGCCCATAGGTAACCAAATGAAAATTCAGTAAAACCGTATTTCATATTTAATATACAAATGTTTATAATATTATTAATCGTTAAACTGTGTAAATCTTAAAACCTAACAAAATTATAACAAAGATTAATTATTAATTGCAGTTTGAAGAAGATAAACAAAGGTTTTAAAAAAATCATTAAGTCGCTCCTGCTTTTCCATAGTTCGTATAGTTAATACAAATCTGACGTCACGGAAACATGCAGTCCATTTCTCACAATTGTTTGGCAGTCCCTATTGCTCGGTATCATAACAAATTGTTTTTTCGCTGTTAAAAAAAAAAACTACTTGATGAAATGAAGTGAAAATTGTTTTCTGAGAACTTCGTTCCAAAACGCATACATGCAATATAACCTTTTTTTTCTCGATATTTTCATTTTCTTGATTAAACTGTACAAGTACCCTTTTTTTCACCTAACATTCTAATAAACACAATATATTGTAAGAATTAAACTTGTAAATTGTATCTAAAAGAGCAGAAGAACAGAAAAACATTGCAAACTCGGCAAATATTCAGAGCAGTCATAAAAATAAATATAGGTTTTAATTTTTAGGTGCTTATTCAGGTTGGCACTTATGACAGCATTTAAAATTAAAGATAATACAGAAATGTCTGTATGATGTACGTACCAGTCATGGAACGAAGATGAAAAATTCCAAAAATCACGTAATTTGATAAAGTATTTTTTTTTTTATTCAAGAAAATCAAAATTTCTATTTACGATGCCTCTCCACGGGACAGAGTTAGACACCAGGGTCGTTTTTTAACGTGGAGAAAAAAAAAAAAAAAATGTCTCAGTCGTGAAGGATTTCCCCTCCACTGAGAGAGAATAAGAAATTGGTATAGCTGGAAAAGTCTTCTCAATTATTAAATCATTTCTTTCTGATAGATTCATAAGAGTAGTAGTTGAGGGGCAAAAATCAGAAGCTCACAATATTAATGCCGGTGTCCCTCAGGGATCCATCCTGGGCCCAACTCTTTTCCTGATCTACATTAATGATCTTCCAAATCATATCCTTACATCATTTGTAGACATTTATGCTGACGACACTACCATTTATGGTACCACATCTAAGACAGTAAACGAGCAAGTTCTCTCCAATTCTCTCTCCTCTGATCTTGAGCACGTAGTACAATGGGGAAAGGAGTGGCTGGTTACTTTTAATGCATCTAAAACCAAGCTTCTCTCTTTACATCATCAACATTCTAATCCACATTTGTCATCAATTGAAATGAATGGCTCTCGTCTTCAGGAGGCCTCAAGTTTTGACAAGCTTCTGGGCTTGACCATTACTCCTGATCTTAAATGGAACACGTATATCAAATCTGTTGCCAAGGCCGCTGGAAAAATGGTGGGATCTTTCTATCGATCCAGTAGATATCTCACTGCTGATGCTATTCTCTATCTATATAAGAGCCAGGTACGTCCAAGGATGGAATACTGTTGCCACATCTGGGCAGGAGCTGCTAGAAAGAACTTGTCCTGCCTTGATAGAGTTCAAAATAGACTTCGTAGCCTCGTAGGAGATGTCCTTTTCTCCTCCTTGCAACCTCTATCTCACAGAAGAGATGTTGCGAGTTTGTCTCTGATGTATCGTTATTTTCATGGAAAGTGTTCAACTGAGCTTCAATCTATGGTCCCCCCTCGCCAAACTTTCACAAGAAACACTCGTCTAGCTGTAAACACTATCAATAATTTCCCCCACTCTTTATCTGTGCCTAAACCTAAACGTAGATTCCATGAACAAAGCTTCTTTCTTAGAACTGCACGCCTGTGGAATTGTCTTCCGTTTTCCTGCTTTCCGGCTGACTACAATATGGTTTCGTTCAAGTCTAAAGTAAATAAGTTCTTGATGAGCCGTTCCATATAAGTTATTAAATTTACCAAATTTTCATTACTAATGATTACTATATTGACCAACTTCTACTGTACACTCTTTAACCCTTATCCTTGAGTGGCCTCTGGGCCTTGATAATGTGGTGATGCCTTTGTAAAAAAAAAAAAAAAAAAAAAAAAAAAAAAAAAAAAAAGAGCAGCATCTGAAGAACAGATACTCCACTTTACGATATTAAATTTTTTATTCACTAGAAAAAAGAAATACAAAATGGAAAATTAACATCTTCACCCGAAGGCCAAGAAAATCAAAGTTACTCTGTTTCGATGAAGGTTGAAAAAAAAAACGTCTACCAAATCGGTGAACAAGAGTAGACAACCCTAATGCAGGTGGAAACTGTCAAAACAATCACTAATTATCTCCCCTCCTCGAGTAAAACATGGCCTCGACTGTCACATAGAATTTTTGTAGGAATTTTTGACACCCCTAACACGAAACTGCAAATAAAATATAAAAAACTCGTAATTTCTCTTTTAAAAGTGGGTTGTTTATTTTCTTTATGGATTATACTTCCAAAATAAACTATTAAAGTTGTATAAAAAGTAATCGAAATATCATTTTTTTATTTTTTTAAAAAACGGTAATGAAATTAATTGAATTTTACGAGTTCAGTATTTTTCAAGTTTTAAACTTTAAAAATCTATCAAAATTTTTCTATTGATTCTATTTTTACGATATTTTCAGGGTCAATGTGAAATTTTATGCTATTTCCAATAAACTGAATATAATATTTTAGACAAAGTTTTTTTTTTAAATTCACGCCCATCCCCTATTTTGAAATGTCTATTAAAAAGTAAATAATTAATTTATGTGCCAAAGTTTTATGTATCACAAATTGAAGATAAAAGATCAATAAATAATATATTCAAATTTAAAACAAAAAAAAAGAACAGTTTTTTTGGAAATTTACCTGCAAAGTCCGAAGTTTAAAATCTTTTTAAAAAAAAAAAAAAAAAACATTGTTTGTATGTTTTTAATGAAACCTTGGTCCTTGCCCCTTTAATTGAAAAAAAAATTAGGGTTTGAATTACATTTTTCGAGCAGTTATAAGCTTGGAAAGACAGGGGGTCGAATTAATTCACGCCCCCCCCCCATTTTGAAATGTCTATTAAAAAGTAAATAATTAATTTATGTGCCAAAGTTTTATATATCACAAATTGAAGATAAAAGATCAATAAATAATATATTCTAATTTAAAACAACAAAAAAAGAACAGTTTTTTTGGAAATTTACCCGTAAAGGTAGCAGTTTAAAACCTTTTTTTTTTTTTTAAAAACACGTTGTTTGTATTTTTTTTTAATGAAACCTTGGTCCTTGCTCCTTTAAGTAAAAAAAAAAATTAGGGTTTGAATGACATTTTTCGAGTAGTTATAAGCTTGGGAAGACAGGGGGTCGGATTATTCAATATTTTTCACAAAGTTTCTGACACACCTATCACATCGGTAAAAAAAAAACAGTATTTTTTTGTAAATAATAATAATAAAAAAATACTTGATCAATTTTTGTGTTTTTTTTTAATATAGAATCTTCATTCCATGACAAGTAGGTACAATATAAAAGTTTTTCTTTGTTTTTTGTTTATCGCTATGTACCAATCTGAATAAGCACTCATTTTTATCCTTGAATGTAATTGATGGTGGGCACTGGCGGGTATAAATGTGTTACTCCTTCATTATTTTTGTATTAATAAAACAATCAGACAATATATTATGTGTGCATATGAGCTTCTCGTCTATACGTAACTGGTATACCACGTAACTTTGATAAATATTGATTTTTTGGTACTTGTACATTAAAAAATGAAAATATCGAAAAAAGTTTATATCATACCCGAATATTTATTGAAACCAAAATAAAATAAGAATAAACTAAAACGAATCAAAAGAAATCACTACTAGCAAAATAAAATAAAATAATTTGAATATTACGATATTTTGAATTATTTTCTCTAAACCCTCCTCCACACAACAATATGCCTAGCAACGCACGCCAAATAAATTACAGCAAATAATAAACAATAAAATTTTACATTAAGGCCTGTCTCACGTTTTTATATAACAAAATATTTTTTTTGTAGATTTCGGTGTACTAAAAACGAATCTGAAAACCGTTTATGTCGCAAAAAATAGTTTTCATGATATGAAGAAATTACTTTTTTGAAAAGTGGGTGATCACTTTTCCATGTAAATTTAACTTAAAATGAGCACCTACTTTCTGGCCACCCGAAAGAAAGGGCATATTATTGGCCACCTGAGAGAAAGGGCAGTTTATTGGCTAAAAGGTTTCGTTTGTTTTTGTTTTTGTTTTTATCTTTCAATAAAGACACGAAGAAATTTAAAAATAAAGAAAAATCGGTATTTTACTTTAAGGTTTGTCTCACATTTGTATAGAAAAAAAAAGTTTTTTGTAGTTTTCGGTGTGCTTTAAAAGAATATGGTAACCGTTTCCGTCGCAAATTTACTGTTTGTATGGTATTACCCCCTTAGCTCTGGGATTATTTTCCATTTCACAGTCCAGCCTTCGTTTACACTACGCGCGAGCATAAAAAGGCTGTTAAATGTGCACTCGCGTACCAAACTGCTTTGTCACAGTGTAGAATTGTCGAAAAATTAAAATTAGACGAAAAACAAGTAGTTTTCCAAATATTAAACCATGTAATTCTGTTATCACGGGTGGCCATTTTGTACGCGCAGGGCCATGTGCGCGCGCTTGCGCATACAAAATGGTCACCCGTGATAACAGAATTACATGGTTTAATATTTGGAAAACGGTAAATGTTTACTTTAACTACAACAGAACACCGACCAATAAAATTTGGATTTTTCTTAGGTTTTCGTGGTCGCTGACAACGAATCTGATATTCAAACCCATCGCAAGTTTATCGTTTGCATGGTATAATCCCCGGAACTCTCGCACTATTTTGTGCCAACTCACCGCCATCGTTTATGCTATTCTTACATGATGCGTTTGCGCATGGACGCGCGTAGTAAGGAGACTTATCACATCGCGGAATAATTTTTTAGCAGACATTTGAAATAAAGTTTTCAGAAACAAAAAAATGTGATTCATTTCTCTGTGTTACGTAGTTTTTGATGCTTTTTAATTGATCTAAAATCATAAGTTATTACGAGCAACAACACCCCCTGCCCCCCCCTCCTAATGTAAATAGAATTTTTGTGAAAAATTAAACAGTTCTTCTGCTCGGTGTATGTCGGCGAGTTACTTATGGGGAAAACGTTAAATTAAACTGCAGAAGCACCTGTTAAATGTTGTACATTGAATACCCCCCCTCAAAAAAAAAAAAAAAAAAAAAAAAACGAAAAATGAAAATGCTTTTGTAGACCGTTCGTAAAAACTTAATTTTTTAGATCAATTAAAAAAGCATCAAAAACTACGCAACACAGAAAAATGAACCGCATTTTTTGGTTTCTGAAAACTTGTTATTTTAAATGTCTGCTAAAAAATTCTTCCGCGATGTGACAAGTCCCCTTGAACGCATCATGTAAGAATAGCATAAACGATGGCGGTGAGTTGGCACAAAATAGTGCGAGGGTTCAGGGGTTAATACCATGACAACGGTAAATTTGCGATGGGTTTGAATATCAGATTCATTGTCAGCGACCCCGAAAACCTTAAAAAAAAACAAATTTTATTGGTCGGTGTTCTGTTGTAGTTAAAGTAAATATTTACCCGGAAGGTAAAACTACTTGTTTTTCATCTCATTTTAATTTTTCGCCAATTCTACACTGTGACAAGGCAGTTTGGTACGTGAGTGCACATTTAACAGCCTTCGTTTTTGCTCGCGTGTAGCGCAAACGAAGCATAGGCTGTGAAATGGAAAATAGTCCCAGAGTTCAGGGGTTAATACCATGCAAAAGAAATAAAAAAACAAGACATTATAAAATGAAAATATCGAAAAAAGGTTATATTGTCCGTATTCGTTATGGTACGAAGTTCTCCGAAAAAAAATTTCACTTAATTTTATCAAGTATTTTTTTTTTACAGCGAAAAAACAATTTGTTATAATACCGAGCAAAATGTTCGATTCTTAGGAAGAAAAGCTAGTATTAAAGATAGGGGAGGGGTGTCAGCGCTTTAACTGGAGTTATCTCCCTTTGGCATTTCTAAAATTCAAACCAATTTTTTTTTAATCCAAGATGGCTGCCTTCAACGCGCTCTCATAAAAACGTGTTTTTCTGCTGTAAAAAAAAAAAACTACTTGATGAAATTAAGTTAAATTTTTTTCGGAGAACTTCGTTTATAATGGATACATATGATTTAAACTTTTTTCGGTATTTTCATTTTTTTAATGTCTTGACTAAACTGTAAACTTTTTAACCAATAAACACAAAAAATGCCCCCTCTCACAAGTGGCCAGAAAGTGGGTGCTCATTTTAAGTTAAATTTACATCGAAAAGTGATAACCTACTTTTCGAAAAAGTAATTTCTTCATATCATGAAAAAAACTATTTTTTTGCGACGAAAACGGTTTTCAGATTCGTTTTTCGCATACCGAAATCTACAAAAAAAAACGTGTTATATACGCCCTTAAAGTAAAATAATACCTAATAAATAGTATTTATTGGTCATATTTGGTGTTATTGTTCTTGAAGACAACAATACCCGTTAACTAGGGCACAAATTAAGTGGTAAATATCCAGATACGCTACAACAAAACATCGACCACTCTAATTTGTTTTTGAAAGGTAATTGAGATCGCTGACAACGAATCTGATAGTCAAACTTGGGGCAAATTTACCATTTGCATGGTATTAACCCCTGAACACACGAACTACTTTCCACCATTTTGCAGCTTCCGTTTACGCTACGCCGCGCCGCGCTGCAGCATAAACGACGGCTTGCTTCATCTAGCAAACTGCCTTCTCACATGGCGTATCAATAAAAAAATTACGGACTAACATTTAGTACAACAAATTGTGGGACCTTTTTTTTTTTTGTCTCACGTAGTTTTAATGCGGTTTACAAAAACATAAGCACCAAACATTTTTATGTTTTTCGTTCTTTTTTTTTTGTGGGAGGAGGATTTAATTATAGAACTTATGTGGCTTAATAGGTGCTTTCTGCAGTTTAGTTAACCGTTTTTCCGTAAGTAACGAAAATGTTAAATGTAGTTCTAATTGGTAAATGTCGGTGCGTTACTTACGGAAAATTGGAAAATTCTATGTTCAAGGAAAAAAAAAAAAAAAAAAATTAAATTACCCCCCCCTCTCCCAAACTTGGAGTGCTTTCCTTTTCTTGTTTTATTTCTTTTTCAGCTAATTTTAAATTTCCCCCCAAAAGTGCTATAATGTATTTTTGAAAATTAGAAAATTCTATGTTCTGGAAAAAAAAAAAAAAAAAAAAAAATTACCCCCCCCCATACAACTTGGTGTGCTTTTCTTTTCTTGCTTTATTTCTTTTTCATCTAATTTCAAATTTTCTTGCTTTTATTTCTTCTTCATCTAATTTCAAATTTTTTGCGCGTGCGTAGCGTAATCTGTTGAAGCCGTCGTTTATGCTACAGCGCACGCGCGTAGCGTAAACGAAAGCTGCAAAATGGTGGAAAGTAGTTCGTGGGTTCAGGGGTTAATACCATGCAAACGGTAGATTTGCCCCAAGTTTGACTATCAGATTCGTTGTCAGCGACCTCAATTACCAATACCAGAACAAATTGTTGTAGCGTATCTGGATATTTACCCGAAAATATATAAAATAAGTCAGACAGATGGTAAGAAATTTTGAAATCGACCCAAACAAGAATAAAATTAAAATTTAATTCTAATTTTAAGTGGACCTGAACGAGAATCACACCCTCCATATATTAGGGCCCAATCAATCCAATGAAAATATTGCAAAAAACCGAAAGGCGTTCTTAACATGGGGAGGTTCGGGGGTGTTTATTCCAAAAGCCGTTCTTTTTTTTTTTTTTTTTTTTTACAAGCTAGGGAGGGGGGCACCTCGCCATCTTATACATTCCAACCGAGCGATCTTTTTAAGATTCTGACCGTCTCTTTAAGTGCAATTGTTTGTATCTCTCTTGCACTTGGTTCAGGCCGGATAGTTTTTGAAATTGTTTTTCATGAGTTCAGTTGCTCCTATAATTACGGGAATTATAGCAAGTTTATTTTCATGTCGTACATAAGACCTTGAAGATATTTCGTTACAGTAAATAGAAATAAACCAACAACAACAAAAATGCGAGCTAAATAATGGGACCGTTAAAATTCAACTCATGGTTAAAACTCAAGTTTTTCATTTAACTACACAATGCGTACTCAGTAAATTCGAATTAAATTTTATACAGATTTTATAGAAAAAGAAATACTTAAAGTTTTTAGTGCAAACAAACTTTATTGTTTTGTTTTCTTTACACGCGCTTCTGTTGCCATGATATCTGACCTATATTTGCCAGAATGTTTCCGATTAGGATTTACGAAATAAACCGGAAATGGCCGACGATGTTTACGATTTAAAAACCATACGAATGTAAAAGTTGGTTTAACCGTGGCCTTCGTTATTGTCTTTTAAGACGGTCTTGGTTTAACCCACACCCACCTCTCTCTCTCTCTCTCTCTCTCTCTCTCTCTCTCTCTCTCTCTCCACACACACACACACACACACACACACACACACACAGTTAAAAAAAAACAAAAAAAAATGTTGAAGAAAAAAAAGAAAAGGAAAGAACAGAAACAAAGTTAAGTCCACTTACTGATTTGAAGAAAATTATTACACCTATCTTTTACATGGTGAGGAAGGCCGAAGGGGGTAATTGAATTGACTCTGTAAAACTTAATACCGTAACTAATTGATTGTTCAGCGACGGCTCACCCATTCCCGGTCTGTTTGGTAAATCGCAGTCGAAAACATTCAGTTTAATATTGGTTCTCACTTAAATAATTACTTCCTTTCCCTTCTTTTTTTTTTTATTGTTTTTATTTAAGATTTTCAAATCTTTCGAATGGAACGAGTTGCGGATAAAACGAAACGAGAAGAAAAAAAATAAGGTCATTTAGTCTGATCGAGTTATCTTCTCTTGCTGGTTGCGTTTTGTCATTAGCAACTTGTCATTTATGCAGAATACGGACAGCGCTATTTTTTTTTTTTTAGATAGGATTTTTCAGTTAAATTAAATTAAATTTCTATGATATTTTTTGTTTATTAAATTGTTAGATGAAAGTACAAAATAGTTACAAAACTTCCTAATATTAAAAGTAGGTTGCCAAATTATAACGTTACTAGTGGACTTGACCTGTGGAAATTCCACAGCAGACTCTTTCATATGTATGTTGCGGGGCCGGTCGTCCAGAGACAATCGACCCAACAACTAACAAGGTAGACACGGGCAAAAAGGTAAACAGCATAAAGGCAAAGAAGAATGACAGACACAGGTTGTTTGGTTAAAGACGAGGGTTCGCCTTTTATTTGCAAAGGAAGTGAAAAATCGTATGATCTGGATGCTGGTTGTTCGGAAGGTCGCACGTCACCGGAGGCTAAGGTCTGGAGGGCTGGAATAGGTACTCTAGATATAGCGTGGTTTAAGGTTGCTCGCTGGGATCTGGAACGATCAGCTGGACGTCAGGGCGATCCGGAACAGTCGGTGGACACGGAGAACGTAAGGTCAGTGTTAAGGAATGGACGACACTGAGAACACAGGGTCACTGTTAAGGAACGGACGGTCAGTAGGGAGCCCAGTGCAGGCGAGGTTGCAGACTGAAGGAGCAAGGTGCATGTGAGGTCATAGGTCAGAGGAGCAAAGTTGCAGGCCAGAGGAGCGAGGTTCATACGAGGTTGCAGGTTAGAGAAGCGAGGTGCAAGCAAGGTTGCAAGCCGGAGGAGCGAGGTGCAGGCGAGGTTGCCAGAAAGGTGCAGGAGGAGCTGGAAGGCACCAAGGGCTGGAAGGCTGTGGGAATGAGCAGGAAGCCGCTGGAGTGAGCTAGAAGCACTGGAGACGGAATGAGGTTTGCTGCTGGTGGGTCTTAGGAGGCAAGCAGTAGTTGGTTAGTTGTTTTACGGCATATCAACCCTTTTCGGGTTTTTTAATGCCGAATCCAAAGATTTTTTTAATAGAATATATTTGTTGTTTTCACGTTGGTTTCTATTTAACCCATAGTTGGGACCCTAACAGGTACTACCACTCCGGGTCAGAGTGGACCTGGGAGCAATAGTAATTAAAGGGTGGCTCCACACTCCCCAAAGCCCACAAGCTGGGGCCTCACCACTGGATATAGTTTAAGGTCATATCCAGGACCCCCATTGAGGGACTTTTACCCTCTGCAGGAGGGCAGTCGGCGTATTCTAATGCCCCACCGACAGGGCCACAAGTGAATTGCATTAGTAGAAAAGGGCTGGTTGTTTAGGCCTAATAAGGGCTGTTTTGAACTGCTGCTGAGACAGCTGGTGTTGCTGGGAATCCTTCGGCTGGTGGGGTCGATGTGACTGGTAGTGTCAGTCATCACTTCGGGAGCCTCCTACTCCCCCGACCGGGTCTGGCGCACAACTGAAACTGCCTGGTTGGGCTGAGGGTGGCTGTATTCATTTGGCCAGCATGATGTTAGAGGCATCACTCCCAATAAAACAAACAAATGACTCTAATTAATTCCAGAACGAAATTTATGCAATCAAAAGTAACTTGAGAGTTTATTGATTCCATTTAAACTAATTTCGTCTAAATGGTAAAAAGTCAATTGCCTGAATTATTGGCGTTTTGTTTGATATATTTGAATTCCGACATGGATAGAAGTCAAGGACAGAAAAATAAGGGAAGGTGAATGTGTTCACTGAACCCGAATATGTTTATACGTTTAACTGGCGTTAACCTATCGTGTCCTTTGTTTAAGGGAAGGGAAGGTGAAGAGACAACGGGCGGGTGGAGAAAGAAGGAAAAATGGAGGCAGTGATTTTGAAACCACGACAAGGCCCTCTCGTTATCAATTAATAATAGATTCGTGTTTTGGCAGGGTTGGTTAAGAATGATTGGTGAGTGCAAGTGGGTCTGCACAATTATTCGTCAGTCTGCAAGTGCGTCTGCAGAGTCTTTGGTGATTTTGAAACTGCGATACTGATGTTGGCATTCTGTGGATGTTCAACGTAAATGGAGACGTCCTGATATTATTGTATCTCTTTTGTTAAAACTGCAAAAGTATTTATCTAAGCTAGCAGGACTCACGGCAAAGTCCGGTTGTAGAATATACTTAAATATGTTATTTTAATTTATGCAGATTCCATATGAGTCAATTTTCTATCAATTCTTATATATTATGTTTTGATTTAAAAAATAAAAAATAAAAATAATTATCTATATGACCTGGGTGCATCAGTTTGAATCAAAACTGAAACCATATATATATATATATATATATATATATATATATATATATATATATATATATATATTTAAACAACAGTCACTCAGAAGAAAAAAAGGTGTAACTGTAAACACAAAATAATACAAACACTAGCGTATAAATATATAGATCATTTCAGGACGGTCCATATTCTGCATAAATACCAAAATGATAGCCATTTATAAACTCTTTTCCTGAAAATGATAAAATGTTAATATCTTAGCTAAATAAAAAGCTACTCATTTGTTTGTAGTTTTCAAATATTTAATCTAGATGATTCCATTGAAAATTATAAATGAAACTAATTTTGTGTCTGTTACATATGCATACGTGCTTCTGCAGTGCCTTTCTTCAGAGAGGTTACGTTATTAGATCAAATTGTTCTTCTCCAGATCAAACTCAAGATTTATTCTTTTTATATAAAAGTTTTTTTCTTTTAATCTAATGAGAAGAGAAGAGGAAATACAATGAATTGATGTAAATAGAAAGAGGGGCGAAGTAAGGGAAACATATTAAACTTAAAGCCTACATGCGGTGCAGACTTTAAGATGAACATAAGTTTGACTGGTGATATGATATGAATATCACCAATAGCAGTGGCCAAGAACACATTACCCGAAAGTACTTCCTAATGTTTACAGGAACATGAACTGGGATAGATACATTGAGAGCATTGCCAAGGCTACTGTGAAGAAGGTGGGCTCTCTTTACCATGAAAAACTACTTACATCTGAAAGTATCCTTTACCTCTATAAGGCCACCATTCGCCCATGTATGGAGTGCTGTTGTCACATTTGGGCATCTGCTACTTGTCTCTTACTACTGGACAGGGTTTAAAAGAGAGTCGCCAACCTGGTAGGTCTTGAACTGTCATCTAGGCTTCAGCCTCTGTCCCATCAACGAAATATTGCATCCCTCTTCCTGTTCTACAGGTATTTTAATGGTAAGTGCTCTGACGAACTGCAAGCACTTATACCAGCTTGACAAACCTGACAAGCAGCTAAATCCCACCCCTTCACAGTAGAGATCCCTAGGTGTAAGAAGGCCTTCTACTCCAGTAGTTTCTTCCACAGAACTGCTAGACTTTGGAACTCCCTTCTGGGATTCTGCTTTCCCAAGTGTACTGACATGCAGAAGTTCAAGTATAATGTGGATAGACATCTTGCCACTCATCTCCTTTCATAATACCCCTGCAACTTATGTCTCTGATAGTAGTCCCCCACTTCAAAGTGGCACGGTGCCTTCTTTGGGGTGAAAATTGAACAAAAAAATAAAATAAAATAACTAAGCTAATTGATGCTGACAATAGTTAAAACTAAGGTCATTTATAGTCAGTGTAAATGCGCATAAGTAACACAAGAATATAATATAACTATTAGTGATAAGTATTAGTGATGGGACGATTACAATATTTTTCCCGATTCCGATACAATTACTGATTCTGTACTAAATCCCCGATTCCAATACAATTACCGATTCTGATTCCGATTCCGATTCTTATTTATTGTTGTTAAATATTTAGAGTTCTATAGAACTCTAAATATTTAACAACAATAAGTTACGTTAGACTTGAAGACAACCATATTGTAGTCAGCCGGAAAGCAGGAAAACGGAAGACAATTCCACAGGCGTGCAGTTCTAAGAAAGAAGCTTTGTTCATGGAATCTACGTTTAGGTTTAGGCACAGATACAGAGTGGGGGGAATTATTGATAGTGTTTACAGCTAGACGAGTGTTTCTTGTGAAAGTTTGGCGAGGGGGGACCATAATTCCTTTTAATCTTTAGTAAAATTAGATAGAAAAAAAAAACCTTGAGTTTAGTCGTGAGAAGGACAATTTGACCTGATGACATAGTCTCTCTGAAAAGAGGTACTGCAGAATCATGTATGCACATATGTAGCCAATAATGTTTGTTTAAATAAGCAGACTATAAACATGCTCTGTTTATTCATCACGCACTTTTGGATAAAGTTTCAATGTATTTACATATATATATATCTATAATATAAAGCTGAATGTGTGTGTGTGTGTGTGTGTGTGTGTGTGTGTGTGTGTGTGTGTGTGTGTGTGTGTGTGTGTGTGGTCACGAATAGGCTCCTATATGGTTGACTATTTAAAAAAACTGATTGCATATAATGATAGAGGATGTATCGAAACACAGGAATGGGTATGTTTGATCTAGCAGAACGGTGGTTCATTAAAATTGTGAGGTCTGCGTTCGTGCCTGGTCCACAAAGTATGGAAATAAAAAATTTATAAAAAAAAACGTTTACAAGTGTTTTTGATATAGATGTACATAACATTACTTTGATAAGTATGTTTTAACTTAAATAGGAATGGTATAATAAAATTGTGAGGTCTGCATTCGCGCCTGGACCCCATAGAATGGAAATAGGCACAAACTTTGATAAAGACTTTTCATATCTATCAGCGTAAGTATACTTTGATAATTATGTTTCAGTTTGAAGAGAAATGGTATAATAAAATTATGGGGTGTTCGTTCGCACCTGACCTCCTTAGAATGGAAATATGTCACAAAGTTTAACAAGATTTTTTTTTTAATATAGATCCACAGAATATTATGATAAGTGTTTCAGTGTGAACAGGTATGGTATAATAAATTATGAGGTTTATCTATTTTATTTTTACTTTCATCATATTTTGCTTTGGTTTTGATACCCCTAAATTCGAAGCTATCTCTTTACAACCCTTCCTTTTCATAACCTATCATACTTTCATAAATCAGAGTCCATTTTCTGTAGGCTGTTTTTGAACCCAGCCAACGACGAGTACTTTTGCTAGTATATATATATATATATATATATATATATATATATATATATATATATATATATATATATATATATATATATACTAGCAGGGAGACCCGACATTGCCAGGGATTGAATGAAGATTAATGAATGTTTCAGACTCCCATATTTTATTGTCTTTGAATTTGATGAAATCGTTATTTACCTACTTTAGTTGTGGACCCATCGTGGTGGTCTGGGAGGAAGTTTCAGATGCCTTCCTGCAGTGACATTGTAGTTTACATTACAGTGTAGAGAACCTATTGTTGATTTTATAAAATTATTTTTATATATAACAGCTTGAATCAAAGTTTAAAATACAAAAGTCAAGTATTATGCTTCAGTTGTGCCCTAAAAAGAAACATTCATTTCGAACGTGTCCCTCTGATATCAAAGAACTTACTGTTGATTTTATATGCCAGACCTTTCTACTTGTGCAACGATAATGGCTTGAATTAACGTTTAAAATGAAAAAGTCAAGTATCATGGTTCAATCGTGCTCTAAACAGAAACATTTGTTTTGAACACGCTCCTGTCATATCAAAGAACATACTATTGATTTTATATGTTGGGTCTTTCTGATTGTGTGGCAATAAAACTTCTCAAATGCGCTTGTGATGTTAGATTGTATAAGGTGTTAATTTATAACTCGTCTGTTCTTTCTTTAATCAAATTTTTTAATTATTGCTTATCAATATTAATCGAAGACATTTTGATACAGGCACGTAAAATACATTTCTATTACGTTGTAAGAAATTGGGGCTGATGTCAAAGTCTTTGAGGGAGGTTCTCAGGCAGTCTTTATATTGTTTCTTTTGTCCTCCTGCAGTCCGCTTTCCCTGGCTGAGTTTGTTTGGAGATTCGGCCGTCAGGCATGCGATAGACATGGCCTGCCCACCGGAGCTGGGTTTTGCGGATTATGGTGGTGATGGTATGGAGCCCCGCGCGCTTCAAGACTTCTGTGTCAGGAATTCTGTCTTGCCAGCGGATGTTGAGAAGATTACGGAGGCATCTGAGGTGAAAGCCATTCAGCTGTTTTTCATGTCTTTTATAAGGCGTCCAAGTTTCACAGCCGTAAAGTAGGGTTGTCAGGACGACTGCTCGGTATACTTTCAGTTTGGTTGCGAGTGTAATGCCTCTCCTCTTCCACACATTGTCTCTAAGTCTTCCAAATGCACTGCTCGCTGTGGAGGTCCTATGGTTAACCTCAATGTCAATGTTGGCGGTGCGGGAGAGGGTGCTGCCAAGGTAGGTGAATTGCTCCACAGCATGGATCTTCTGCCCTTTGACAGTGATGCCGTGTTCATGGTATGCATCTCCTGGGGCGGGTTGGTATATAACTTCTGTCTTCTTTGTACTGATGGTGAGACCAAAGTTGTCACAACTGGTGGAGAATCCGTCCATTTGATGTTGCATCTCTATCTCATTTGGGGCGTTAAGGACGCAGTCATTGGCAAATAGAAGGTCTCTGATGATCGTTTTCCTCACTCTTGTGACTGCCTGCATTCGCCTGATGTTAAACAATTTCCCGTCACATCTGTACTTGATGTCAATGCCAGAGTGACTGTCTTTGAAAGCGTCCTGGAGCATGGCAGAGAAAAACATGCTGAAGAGTGTCGGGGCTAAGACACAGTCCTGCTTGACTCCGTTGGTCACAGGGAAGGGCTCTGAGGGGTCACCGTCATCCAGGACACAGGCGGTCATGCCCTCGTGGAACTGCCTGACAATGGTGATAAACCTGTCTGGTCAACCAAATTTTTCCATGATCCGCCAGAGGTCATTTCGGCAAACAGTGTCGATGGCCTTGGTCAGGTCGACGAACATGGTGTAGAGGCCCCGGTGCTGCTCGACACACTTCTCCTGCAATTGGTGTGCAGCACAGATCATATCAGTCATCCCGCGGCCCGCTTGAAAGCCACACTGGCTCTCGGGAAGACGACCATCCAGCAGGCGGTTGAGAAGGACGCGGGCCAGGATCTTCTCGGCGATGGAGAGAAGGGATATCCCGCGGTGGTTGTTCACATGACTAATGATTTCCCTTGCGTTCATGAACAATAGTAGCATCACGAAAATCTTGGGGTAGTTCTCCACTCTCCCACATATTACTATATATATATATATATATATATATATATATATATATATATATATATATATATATATATATATATATATATAACTACTTCATTTACTCACATAAAATTAATATACGAAAGTATAGATTTATGCGTAAACTTTAAGTATTGACTTCAAAAGTGCTCAATACGTAGGTAGAGCCAGTTAGTAATTTATAAAATATATATGGCAATTAAGCTACACTGAATATTCGGCGTTTCATCCACTATAGGATTCGTCAGGCTTATGCGTGAATTCTGTGGTTGTTTCTCGTTTTTATATATGTTGAGGATTTTAGTTAGCCAATCAGCTTTCTAGTATCCACCGCGCCCCTTCCTATCAGCCAATGGGCATGCATTTTATCGAACAAAAGATCTGTTTTAGAACTAGGTTAGTGGTTTGAGGCAGACGATTTTCCTCATTTCTGCTCTTTTTTTTTTATATATAAATATACATATGTGTACACACATACATGCACACATACATACATACATATATATATATATATATATATATATATATATATATATATGTGTGTGTGTGTGTGTGGTCGTTTATGTATATTCATATTTATTTAATTTATTTATTTGTTTTCTTAGGTCAACCAATATCTACGAAACAGCCCTAAAAAATAGTGGATACAAAAATATCGATATCAAATATAAGCAGCAAAACACCAACAACTATAATAAAATCAAAAATAGAAGAAAAAGAACTATAATTTGGTATACGGTCCCATACAATCAAATGTTAAAAACAGAACTTGATAAGAAATTTCTAGACCTTATTGAAATACACTTTCCCGCAACCAACCCCTTACACAAAATTTTCAATAAAAATACCTTGAAGTTATCTTATAGTTGTTGCGAAAATTTAGAGATGATAATTAAAGCACATAATAACAAAATACTAAATAAAACAATGTAAACAACAACAAAATAAACAATAAAAAAAGTAGACACCATGACAAAAATAAAACTAACAGAAATAATAATAATAATAATAATAATAATAATAATAATAATAATAATAGCAAACCAACCCCGGACAAGAACAACCATACCATAAATAAAAATAATAATAACGAACAAGATAAATGCAACTGTAGACACCGCACACTTTGCCCAGTTTAAAATAAATGTCTAACAAAAAGCGTAGTTTATCAAGCAACAATATTTGCAAAAGAAAACCCGCATAACAAGAAATATTACGTAGGCATGACTTCCTTAGATTTCAAAACCCGATACTATGACCACAAAAGTACATTCAAAAATAAAAAAACACTGTATAAAAACAACACTAGCGAATGAATACTGGGAACTCAAAGAAAGTGGACATTCGCCGGTAGTCGAATGGAGAATAATAAGATAAGCTACCACGTGCAGACATTTAGATGACCCATGTAAATTATGCCTCCATGAAAAATTTGCTATCCTGTACTTTAAAGAACCCCAAAATCTATTAAACTGTAGACGAGATATAGCAAACAATTGTGTTCACAAAATAAAACTTACTCTAAGATAGCGATACAAAATAGCTTTAAAACTAACAAAAACAATAGAAAACAAACAAATAAATAAATGAAATAAATATGAATATACATAAACGAACACACATATATATATCTATCTATATATATATATATATATATATGTATGTATGTGTGCATGTATGTGTATACACATATGTATATTTATATATATAAAAAAAAAAAGAGCAGAAATGAGGAAAATCGTCTCCCTCAAACCACTAACCTAGTTCTAAAACAGATCCTTTGTTCGATAAAATGCATGCCCATTGGCTGATAGGAAGGGGCGCGGTGGATACTAGAAAGCTGATTGGCTAACTAAAATCCTCAACATATATAAAAACGAGAAACAACCACAGAATTCACGCATAAGCCTGACGAATCCTATAGTGGATGAAACGCCGAATATTCAGTGTAGCTTAATCGCCATAT
Source organism: Euprymna scolopes (assembly GCF_053919585.1). Taxonomy (NCBI): domain Eukaryota; kingdom Metazoa; phylum Mollusca; class Cephalopoda; order Sepiida; family Sepiolidae; genus Euprymna; species Euprymna scolopes. Next base: position 22,856,601 of record NC_136524.1, on the reverse strand, counting down.
ATATTTTATATATATATATATATATATATATATATATATATATATATATATATATATATATATATAGTAATATTAAGTAATCCAATTTACCAAATTTCCACTGACAATTACAGCAACATTGTCCCATTGACCATTGTACACTTATTAACCCTTATCCTCGAGTGGTCTCTGGTCTTGATAAGTGAGGACTCCTTTCTAAAAAAAAAAAGTAGAGAATCTCAATATGAGTGGACTGGTTATAGAGCTGTAGTTTAAATGAAAAAAACATGCTTATCATTCTTCAGTTAACCTAGAGCCTACAGCTAAGCTTACTCATCTGGAAATTACCTACTACCTGTAGAGTTGAAATAAATTTATAATGAGACACACTGAGTGACTTTTTTGTTGTTTTTATTCTCTTAGTTTTTATTCTGGCTTACGTGTTCAGCTCTCATATTTATGGTTTCCTACAAAAATTACTCTATCCTTTATGGACCCAACACCCTCTCCCTCTCTTTCTTTCTCTCTCTCTAATATATATATATAATTTTTTTCTTTTTTTTATTTTACAAAGGAGTAACCACTTATCAAGGCCCGGAGGTTACTCGAGGATAATGTTTTATGAGTGTACAGTAGTCAATAGGAAAATATCGTGGTAACCGTTAGTTGTGGAAATTTGGTAAATTGGATTACTTAAGAAAAAGGCTCATCAAGAACTTGTTAATGTTAGACTTGAAGATGACCATATTGTAGTCAGAAAGCAATAAAACCGAAAGGAATTATAAATATATATGGTTAAATGACATGTCAATATTTATGCAGAATACTGATTGTGCTGATATAATTATTATTTAGAAACCCATTCTTAACATGTGGAGGGTGGGTGGGGCTTAAAAAAACAAAAAAAAAAAACTATATATCCTTTCACCTGACAATTTAATAAACCAAAGATACTGTAAAAATTGAATTAAACTGGAAAATCCTATCGAAAAAATAGCATAGTCCATATTCTGCATAAGTACTGACATTTTTGATTAATAGTGCACTTAAGAGATTTGGGAACACCTCTATTGTATTCTCCGGTAAATATGCACTTTTATGTTTTATGTAGATACTCTAACCTTTCAAATATCTAAAAAGAAAATAAAAAAAACACACACACACACACACACACACACACACACACACACACACACACACACGCGCACGCACACACACGCGCACACACACGCGCGCACACACACACACACACACACACACACATACACACACACACACACACACACACACACACACACACACACACACACACACACTGTTTTATATATATAAACATGGTGTAGAGGCCCCGGTGCTGCTCGACACACTTCTCCTGCAATTGGTGTGCAGCACAGATCATATCAGTCATCCCGCGGCCCGCTTGAAAGCCACACTGGCTCTCGGGAAGACGACCATCCAGCAGGCGGTTGAGAAGGACGCGGGCCAGGATCTTCTCGGCGATGGAGAGAAGGGATATCCCGCGGTGGTTGTTCACATGACTAATGATTTCCCTTGCGTTCGTGAACAATAGTAGCATCACGAAAATCTTGGGGTAGTTCTCCACTCTCCCACATATTACTATATATATATATATATATATATATATATATATATATATATATATATAACTACTTCATTTACTCACATAAAATTAATATACGAAAGTATAGATTTATGCGTAAACTTTAAGTATTTACTTCAAAAGTGCTCAATACGTAGGTAGAGCCAGTTAGTAATTTATAAAATATATATGGCGATTAAGCTACACTGAATATTCGGCGTTTCATCCACTATAGGATTCGTCAGGCTTATGCGTGAATTCTGTGGTTGTTTCTCGTTTTTATATATGTTGAGGATTTTAGTTAGCCAATCAGCTTTCTAGTATCCACTGCGCCCCTTCCTATCAGCCAATGGGCATGCATTTTATCGAACAAAGGATCTGTTTTAGAACTAGGTTAGTGGTTTGAGGCAGACGATTTTCCTCATTTCTGCTCTTTTTTTTTTATATATAAATATACATATGTGTATACACATACATGTACACATACATATATATATATATATATATATATATATATATATATATAGATATATATATGTGTGTTCGTTTATGTATATTCATGTTTATTTAATTTATTTATTTGTTTGTTTTCTATTGTTTTTGTTAGTTTTAAAGCTATTTTGTATCGCTATCCTAGAGTAAGTTTTATTTTGTGAACACAATTGTTTGCTATTTCTCGTCTACAGTTTAATAGATTTTGGGGTTCTTTAAAGTACAGGATAGCAAATTTTTCATGGAGGCATAATTTACATGGGTCATCTTACCTTTCAAATATCTAAAAAAAAAAATAAATAAAATAAACACACACACACTGTTTTATATATATATATATATATATATATATATATATATATATATATATGATGATGATTGCAACGTCTTGTCAGACGAGTGCCACTCCCTCAGACACTGAAAGTTCATGAGCCCGAAAATGACATATAGTCCTACCGGCGAATTCACATGCTCAAGCAGACATGACACTAAAGACGGTCATTGGTATACATACATATATATACACGCACGCACACATACATATCACACACACACACACATATATACATACATATATACACAATACACATTACGCACACATACATATACATACACACACATGCAAACATACAGAAGACGGTCATTGGTATACATACATATAAATATATACATACATACATACATACATACATACATACATGTCTATAAGCATATGCTCATATATACCCATATACATACACAATGCATAATACACAAACATACATATACATACCCACATGCATGCATAAACATATACATACATATACACACACATATGCAAATACATACATACATATACTTACACATACACATACGTACACATATGCACATATATATACATACACTTACCTACATATACATACACATACATATATATGACTTCATACACATACACACATGCATGCACATATACACATACATATACATACACACTTGCATACATACACATACACATATATGCATATACACACATACATGCACACAAACATATATAAATGTATATACATACACACACAAACATATATACACACAGACACACATACATACATATACACATAGATATAAATACATATAAACACACATGTACATATATAAATATACATACACACATGCATATATAAATATACATACACATATAAACATACATACACATATAAATATACATACACATATAAATACATAGATACATATAATGATGGCAGATTAATTGTTACATGCATCCAGCATTTCAGGCGTACACACATCACAGCTTTTTTATTGCCACAGGACTTTTTTTTTTTTTAATAGACAAATGCCTAAGGGATTATCTATACAAAGATGATGTTACAGAGTTTTAGCTTTGTACGACAGCTAAATCTCTCTCTCGGTTCAAAATGTTGACATCCAGCAACAAGCAAGAACAAGATAGCCAGCAACAAGTCAAACTGCAGACCAGCTTAATGCGGGTACTGGTCTCCTGCTTTGTTGTTTTTTTTTTTAAATCAAAGATCCGCTTCTCCCAGAGGGGCTGCCCTCACCACGCGCCACGGGAGCCCTCTCCATCCCCACACACACATGGAAATGAACACATGCATACATACAGATGTATGCCAACATACATATGCGTGTGCACACACATGCAAACATACACACATAATAGCACACAAATACGCATATGCATACATATGCATATACATACGTACACATAATACACATGAAGGAACATTCCAAAAGTCTTTGTGAAATAATGTGTGAATTTATATATATATATATATATATATATATATATATATATATATATATATATATATATATATATATATATATATATATATATATATATATATATATATATATATATATATATATATATATATATATATATATATATATATATATATATATATATATATATATATATATATATATATATATATATATATATATATATATATATATATATATATATATATATATATATATATATATATATATATATATATATATATATATATATATATATATATATATATATATATATATATATATATATATATATATATATATATATATATATATATATATATATATATATATATATATATTATTTAAGGTAGGTAACTCTAAATTCGATTATCTCCCATTATTTTAGACTGGCACCGGAAGAGCGTAAACTTGTCTAAGCCAAACAGAATTATCGTTCCTGCCCATGTGCGCTAACTCGAGCAGTCTACACCGGGTATTCACTAATATTTCCAACGTATTTTAAAACAAAGTGTAGTTTTTGTTTCATCCTCATCAAAAAACGCTGTAAAAAAATTATAAAATTTCTAATTTAAAACAGGTAAGATTTTTTTAGCCTGTTACTGAATATTGGAATGGCGTTAGATGTTTGTGTTTTTGATATTCTCATTCGAAGATGATGAAATTATTCTATATCTGTCGTCGTGTAATAATTAGAATTCTCAGAGTTTGCTCGTCCAATATGTGATTTTCAGAGTTTTTTCAACTTCAGCTTTGATCTGATAAAATTAAAACAAAAACGATTCTGATTTTCTGTTATACCAATTTGTTATTGTGAAAAAAAAAAAAAATAATTTTAATTAATAATTAATTTTAGTGAAAAGAAAAAAAAAGTTTTATGATACTTGTGCAGGTGCTTATTCAGAATGGCACTCATGGCGTCAATTAAAAGCAAAGAAAATACAGAAAATTGTGTATAATGTACGTACTCGTTACAGAAATGAAGATGTCACATTCCAAAAATTACGTAAATCGATCAAGTAGTTTTACTTAAAACTAAGAAAATCAAATTTATGATCTTTAACGATTTTGTTACTAAACTGTATTGAACATAATTTTTATTTTTCACCTCGACACGTCGATTTCAGTTGTCCCCCTTCTTTTATTTCATCAGATTTAATCATGGCCGACAAAAACACGATAACTCGCCTAGTCGTAAAATTTGATTTGCTTCTCCCCCCTCCCCCACTAAAAAACCTTTTTTTTTTTAGATAGGATTTTCGGATTAAAGTCAACATTTACGGTATCTTTTTATGTTAGGTGAAAGTACCGATGAGTTACAAAAACCACCCTTCCACATGTTAAGAATGGCTTTCTAAATAATGACGTTGTTATTTCAGCACAGTCTGCATTCTGCATAAGTACCGGATTTTCGAATTCTCTTTATGCGCATAATAAAAAGTTCAAACAGCGATTTTAAAAAAAATTTTTTTTTTTAAGGGATTTATACTCTGCTCCAATTCCATTATTATTTATAATCCTAAATTAATTTGTAAGTTTAATTTGCAAAAATTGGTTTGGTTCAGTTTAAATTTTTTAGAAGCACCTATATTATTGTTTTGTTATTTAAAAAATTAATGACTTGGATGTTTAGCTGTCATGTCATACACGTCAACTTAAAATGTACTTTTCAGTGCTATTGAATTTCATTAACTGGAGCAATTTCGTTTATATTATTTGTTCGGTGCTTCTACAGAATTTGAACTGAACTTGAAACTGAGGTTAGAATAAATAAAAATAATACGCCTCCCCCATCTTCTCCTATTGCCCCCCTCCCCCCAAGAGTGGTACCAAATAGCCGAAAAGGGTCAAAAAGGATGGAAAGACCGAGGAGAGAGAACTGACCAGATCTCTGCTGGACAAGCACGAAGAAAACTGGGACTTGGGGGGGGGGGAGGCTTATTGCCACTCAAATTCCAGTGACTGCTGCTAGCAAGAAATCAATGGTAAACGGCTGTTGCAATAACGCAAATTCATTTGCATATTTTACTGAAAGAGATGGAGAGTACTGGAAACCTGGGTAGGCTTGTTGTCACTCAGGGAACACCACAGGTTATTGTCAAGGAGAGATCTCTGATGACCTGTGTGAAAGCTCTTGTGAGCCAATAATAATGGTTAAGATTGTTGACAAATTGTTTTAAGCAAAGACAATATGTCATTTTAAGCAAAAATAATATTACTTACTTGTTATGTCGAAAATATTCAAAAATTCATGAAAGTAGAACAACTTAGTAAAAACGTCTATTGCTATAAACTACACATATTGCACGCCATTAAAGCTTAATCTAAAATATGCGTTTCGAGTTATGTCCCGTGGGAATTCTTCACCGTCTACTTTATAACATATAAGAAAAATACAATTTTACCTAATCTTAACTATAAACTTGATGAATTTTCGTAATTTTTGAGTGCATTGCTATTTTCAACATGATAATTAAGTAATATTATTTTTGCTTAAAATAATATATTAAAAAAAAAATATCTATTGACTCTATCTTAACAAGCACCGTAGTCATAATAATAATAATAATAAACAGTTTGGTTCAATTCCTATAGAAATATTGTCTCCTTTTTATCATGTTAAGTCATAAGCATAGTGGTTGATGGGTAAAAATCTGAAGCTCACAGTAATAATACAGGAGTCTCTCAGGGATCCATCCTGGACCCAAGTAACTCTCTTCCTGATCTCCATCAATGATACCCCAAATCACATCCTAAGATCATTCGTAAACATTTATGCTGACAACACTTCAAAGGCCGCAAACGACCAAGTTCTCTCTTCTGATTCTCTCTCCTCTGATATTGAGCACGTGATGCAATGAGGAAAGAGGTGGCTGGTTAATTTTAATGCATCTAAAAACAAGCTTTTATCTTTACATCATTAATGCTCTGATCCTCATTTGGTTTTAATTAAAATGAAAGGCTCTCATCTTGGAGAGGCTCCATGTTTTGACAAGCTTCTGGATCTAACCTTTACCTCTGATCTGATATGGAACATATACATCAAATCTGCTGCCAAGATCACTGGAAAAATGATGGGATCCTTCTACCACTCATGTAGATATATCACTGCTGATGTAATTCCCTACCTATATAATAGTCAGGTATGTCCAAGGATGGACTACTGTTGCCACATCTGGGCAGGAGCTGCCAAAAGCAGCTTATCCTGCCTTGATAGTTTAAAATAGACTTTGTAGTTTAGTGGGAGATGTCCTTTTCTCTTCCCTGCAACCTCTTTTCTACAGGAGAGATGTTGCGAGTTTATCTCTGCTTTAATATTTTCATAGCAAGTGTTCGTCTGAGCATCAATCTATGGTACCCACTCACCAAACTTTCACGAAAAACACTTGTCTAACTGAAACCACTATCAATAATTTCTCCCACTCTTTATCTGTACCTAAACTAAATGTAGATTCCATGAACAAAGCTTCTTTCTTAGAACTGCACACCTGTGGAACTCTCTTCCGGTTGCCTGCTATCCAGCTGACTAAAAAAAAAGTCAATTTTGTACCGTCTCAGATATATAATTTAAAAAAAAATTTTTTTTTCTTAACTATTTTAGAAGTGAACTGGTCAATAATGATCGAGTGCATATGAGGCTTCCTTTTTATTACATCAATATGTAGGGAGAGGACCACACCTTTACTAGGACTACTCCACTTACCTTCAGCAAGGTGGCATTTAAAAATTTTTTTGTATGACTCGACCTAGGATTGAACCCTGGTCTCCCTGAGTAATACCAAACACTCTGTCCATTATGCTAAGAACACTCATTTGTACCAGATATTTTAAATTCTTTTAAAGCTGATTTTTTTAAAAATTCCTATTCCATGTATTTTAATCATCATTATTTTATTTATTTATGTTTTAAAAATATTCCAATCAATTATTTTTGAAAAAATTCCTCATGATCGCTTAACCTAATCTAGCCCCTAACTGGCAACCACTTGGACATTGTTAGTGGAGGGAACAGTGTTTAATGTCAGCCAATCACAATCAAAGATTTGTTTCATGGGCGAACCGAACAAGACCCCTCTCCCTATATATTAGTATCCAATTAATAATGATCTACTGAAAAAATTGCAAAAACCTGAAAGCCATTCTTAACATAGGGAGGTTGGGGGTGATTTTGAAAGCCCTTAACATGGGAAGGTTGGGGGTGTTTATTCTGAAAGCTGTTCTTAAGGGAGGTGGTTCTCGGTCAGGTTCGCTGTTTCGCTATTTGAAATTGAAGAAAATTTGTTTGCTTTGAATATTTAAAGAATTTATTCTGGCATTTATTTTTGTGTCTCTTCTGAATGTTTTCTGAATTCTACATCAGAAGGAATTACATGTCAACTCTCAAAAAAGACATGAGTATAAAATAAAAATTAGACTACTCTATAAATATTATGTAAAATGATCACCAACTTCCTGACCAGAACACCTTATTGATCACTTGGTTCTTTAACATGAAGGGCTGGATGGAAGGTCTGACCACTTTCTTTATTCCTAACATAGTGGCCATTTTGGAAATATAAAAGAATCATTACAGGTTTTAAAGTAAAGTGAACCACTGATCTATTTTTTTTTTGTTGATGTCTAATTCCCCTTTGTCTTTTTTGTTGGCAGCATGAAGGCAATGTGTAAAACTTTTACCATTTTTATTTATATACTAGATGACTGCCCAGCATTGCCTAGTTATAAAATATGGCTAAATATGATATTTTGATTCATGCAGATTTCGAATTTATCATTGAGCCAATTCTCTAGTGACTTATATTATACTTGATATATAGCAGTGACTTCAAAAGTTAAAAAAAAAAAAATATGACTTTGGTTCTATCAGCTAAAATTGAAACAAAAACATTTATCACTCCAGTGTTATTCATTACCATCTGAGCTAAATCCATACGCATATAAAAACTAAAAAAAATAATGTTATAAAGGTCATGCATGAAAATAATACCTTTAGTCAACTTAGGTCTGCCAAGTTCCAAATTTTTTCAATTTTGAACTCTTACCGGCTATTTTTACTGGATAAAAACCAAATTAAATTTATTCCACAGGTTCAGATGCTCTATATACGAGGGGCGTGCAATAAGTAATGCCCCTGACTCACTTCTCATAGCAGTAGAGCAACGAAACTTGGCACGGTTATTAGTTTTTCTCTACATAGGAACCACCAGAGTTATGCATTTCTCCCATCATTTGATGCAGTTCTGGAGACCGTTTTTGTAGAACACCCCAGGTTGGTCCTCCAACCATGAAGTGACTTCAGAAATCAAGGCTGCATCATCTGGGAAATGCTTTCCTTTCAAAAACAACTTCATGGCTGAGAAGAGGTGAAAGTCAGAGGGTGCAAGGTCAGTAGAGTATTGAGGATGGGGGAGCATTTCATAACCACATGCCTGTGCTTCTGATCTGGCGACATGCGAGTTGTGGACCGGAGCGTTGTCCTGCAGGAAGAGGGTACCTTTGCTGATCTTGCCCCGCCTCTTGTTTTGATAGCTTCCCTTAATTTCCTCAAAAGTGAAGCATAATAGGCTCCTGTAATTGTTGTACCCTTTGCCAGGAAATCTGTCATCACTACTCCGTCCTGGTCCCAGAAGACTGTGAGCATGACCTTGCCAGCAGAGGGCTGCACCCTTGCCTTCTTTGGAAGTGGTGAGTCCAAGTGCTTCCACTGCATTGACTGGGCTTTGGTCTCTGGATCATAGTGATAGACTCAGGTTTCATCCTGTGTAATCAGTCTTTTGAAAAACTTTGACTCATCTTCTTGGCACATCTCCAAATTCATCCTCGAGCACTCGACACGTTCTCGCTTCTGGAATGGTGTGAGCAACCTGGGAATCTGTCTGGCAGACACCTTATACATATACAAATGGTCATGAATGATAGTTTCCACAGACCCTGTACTAATCTTGACATTTTGGGCTATTTGGCGAATAGTAATGCGCCAATCTTCCAAAATGGCAGCCTCAACTTGACGGACAGATGCCTCATCAATGGCAGAAGCGGCGGCAACCAGGTCTAGGAGCTTTTTCCACAGACTTCCGGCCATGTTTGAATTCACGATGCCAGCGTTTTACAAGGTCATATGATGGGGCATTATCACCATAAGTTTCCTTCATTTCATCAAAAATCTCCTGTTGTGTGCATCCTTTCAAATACAAAAACCGGATCACTGCTCGACATTCAACAGGCTCCATTTCACACCTGACTCAGTTCAAACACCTGTAAAACAGAAACCACAATTAGTTCAGAGCTGTAATTTACCACATAACCCGTAGAGATATAAATCATTGCACATGCAAAATTTCAGCTAGATCAGACAACTGGAAGTGGGTCAGGGGCATTACTTATTGCATACCCCTTGTCTCAAGTTTTAAGTCTGTAGACCAAAAATTGACATAATTTGGTAGAAACTGTTCTGCATGCACAGACAAGGTCACTTTGTGTGTGTGTGTGTGTATATATATATATATATATATATATATATATATATATATATGGTAAAACCGGTAATTAGTAAAAACCTGAAGAGAGTGCTCAATACTATTGCAGAGCAAATATGTGTTTTATTTTTTTATTACTGTTTTATCTGTTTGGTTACATATGTTTCAGATGTTGGACGACTTCTTCCTAATACTAACAACCACTTCTGTAAGGTCTGACAAGGCTGCTAGATCGTAAACATGGTCCAACATCTGAAACATATGTAACCAAACAGATAAAACAGTAATAAAAAAAATAAAACACATATATATATATATATATATGATGTGGGCAGCTAATAAAAGATGCCATATTTAAAAAAATTATTTAGTTGCTCAACTTTTAAAAAAACATTCTTGTTATAATTTATTTATAGTGATTTTTCTTAATAGCCAATAAAGCCAAAAAGGGTGAAAAAAATAAATACGCAACAAATAAAATTTAGCAAAGCATGTTAACGTTTAAAGATGTGCATAACGGTAAAAAAAGTAGTGCTACTCCCTCCCCCCCAAAAGGACAGTAATCAATAAAAAATGTACACAAAACTGTTGCTGTGCAATGACCTAGTCCATGAAGGAAAGAAAAATATATAATTATTATAAAAATAGTTAACAATAATAAGAAAAATCCCCCCCTCCCTCAAAAAAAGAAATGAAAAAGTTTCTTCCTCCCCTTTCTTATGTGTCTTATGATCGTTTTCATCAAATTCTATTTTAAATTTCTTTAATAAATAGTTTTCTACCTTATCAATTTTCGTAATTTTTGGATATAATCATATTAAAAATGCGAGGAATATGTAGATACCATTGTTTTCATGTGAAATTCAGTTTTATGATTTCTGAAATTTCGTCCTAATAGAGTGGAAGCACCAATTATAGTTTTGGTATATTTCTTAATGTTAAAGACTTTTTAGCAGCCAGGGGAGGTAACTTCATTGTATGATTGTGCCAAAAAAATTGTAATCCACCATTTCAAAATAGAAAATGGCAGACTGCTTAATATATTAACTTTTTTTTTTTTTTTTTTTTTTTTGTAAAAAAATAGTTCCAGCAGATCTTGATCTCAATCATTTTTAATGATTTAAAATCTTTTTTACTAATTTCGACATGACACATAAGTACGTAATAGTACTTTTACATAAACTTAATCTTTTCAAATCGCATTCCACACAAACACCAAATTTCTTTGTGTTTAGAATGAGCCTTACATGAAGAATTTTACAAGCACATGATTAGTTGTTAAAGCAATAGACAAACAAATGAAAAAGCACAATAAAATGGCTTATACACACATTAACTAGTTGGTAGAAACGGTGAACAATAGTAACACTGTTGTTTAAAGAAAATAGCTTTAGTGATTTTTGTGTCAAAGTGAAATGGAATGAACAAATATTTGTCAAAGTTTTAAATTCTGTATAGTGCATTTATTTGTGCATTAGTTCTGGCAACCCCTTTTTTATGTGGACTGCTTCCTCCTAGTGTGCTTTTCCAGAACTTGTGTCTTCCACTGGTTATTTAATCAAGGGAGATAATCTATATATTTTATATACCTCCTTCGAACAGGACAAAAAAGGTGAGGTCACAAGTAGCATTCCAAATCAATGTTCCCATCCTCTTTTAAAATGTAATTAACTGGAATTTCCACATGCCTTTCTAATCAAGATATAAGACCAAAGTTATCTCCCCTTGTTTTCACAAATTCCTTTAAAGCATCTTTGCTTTTTTTAAATTTTTTTTTTATTTTATCTTTTTTAGAAAAAGAAATGAATTGATATTTCAAAACCAAACAAGAATAAAGATATTTATCCATAAGAAGAAACCTCTAACATTTTGAAGTACAAAAAGAACAAATGTTTAATAACCAACATAGTGTATCAGATCAGGATTGTATGTTGGTATAGTTTATTATCATTATTTTTAATTTTTGAAGTATACCTTCTTTTCAAAAAGAAATCTTCACTTGATTCACAGAGTTTTTTTACCAGGAACCGGAATAAATTTTTAGCTTTATTTTCTTCATCAAGACTTAAATGTTGCAAGGCGATGCCATAAATGAACTTGGCATTGCCTCTGATAATAGCTAAAGAGATTCACTGGAACATCCAAGTAGTCCTTTGAGGTTTATTCCTGTGAGTGGCTATCAACTGTCTAATATGTCGTATGAGTCGGGCAGTATTAGGACCCAGAATGCTTGACATTTCAACAGAGGTCGACTGAAAAAATTAAATGGTCTGTTGTGGAACTGTATTTGTTATTTCTTTTGGATTAATTAGAGCTTAAGAAACCCAACAGAAGTAAGAACAAGAGAATCAACTTTTGATTGACTCCAGTTGGCCTTATTCATCGTACACACATATAGTATTCCGTGGACAAATCTAAGAAACAAGTTGCCTAGTTTTTCACCAGCAATATTTTTCTTTTAATCTATGGAATTAAGAGTGTTTTTTTTTTTTTTTTTTTTTTTTTTTTTTTTTTACAAAACTTTACAAAATGGAGGGATAATTATTTTACATTTTAATAGGCATTTTTTGGTAGGCAATTTAATATTTAAATAAGAAAAACGTGAGTTTTATTATTTTTTGGTAGGCATTCATCTTTACATTCTAACCAAATGAATGAATGGTTTTAAAAGTGTTCTTAATTGATTTTCTCATGTTTTTTTTTTTTCATAGATATGGAACGGAAAGGGACAAAGAAATTGACAGAACTTCTTGAAATTCAAGAAGTTCAACAAGCTCGTTGGGAGAAAGAAAAGGTCTTTGAAGTTGATGCTCCAGATACAAATGTCTCAAAGTAAGACTTTTTTGTATTTCTAGAATATTTTTTTTTTTATTTTTTTTTTTTAACAGTTAAAATTGTTTTTCTTGTTTGTATACAAATCTATAAACACAAAACACTTATCCAGAATTCTCGTTATTAAAAATCAAAAATAAAGAAAAATCTGTATGACGTACGTACTTGTGATGAAATGAAAATATATTCCAAAAATCACGTAAATTGATTCAAGTAGTTTTATTTTTAAATAAGAGAATCAAATTTTATTAGTAACGGAACTGCAGTTGTCTTAGTTGCCATTTTGAAAACAAAAAAAAATAAAGAAATAACTTAACAATAATTCATACTTGCTAGATTTATGTTGTAATGTCGATAAATTCTCATTAATTGTTTAAAAATGATTTTCTTTATAAAAATATAACTACTTGATAAATTTTGTGAAAGATATATAGATCATACAGATTTTTCTTTAGTTTTGTTTTTTATATTGAGGGAATTCTGGACAAGAACCCACAAAACTTTATATAGAAATTTCATTGGTATTAAACATAACATATATATATGCATATGAGTATGTACTTAGGGTGAATGAAAAGTACAGAAAAGCCTCCAGGAGCCAATACTGGGTATTGTATGCAAACGTGACCTGAAACTGATCAGCATTGACACAGGCAGCTATGAGCATCTGGCAAACGACCGTGGCATCTGGTGTGGTGCTGTATGGTAGGGAGTGGAGAGAGAAGAGGGCAATAGAAACCTGATATTGCGGACAGGAGACGATGCAGAAAACAGGGCTAAAAGGATGCAGACCCCAGCACACCATTCTCCTTCCTGTGCCTATATGGCAAAAACTGACATTCTGAAATAGGGCTCTAGAGCCATGCTCAAAGATGCCCAAAGACAAACTGCTGAAACACCAGGGCACATGTCATTATCTCCTGCGATAGAAGATTGTCTACTACAGGGTAATGTGTACACACAATGGCCTAGAAAGAAAATGGCCGCTTAGTTTGATTTTTATGTAAAAACTGAAAGAAATATTTACTCCATGTATAAATTATAAAAATAATTGTTTGTAAGCAAAGTTTGGTTCACTCAAAAAAAATACTTTTTCATATTGGATGACGAAATCCATGTTTTAGACATTTCTATCTCCCACCATCAACTGATTACGAATAATTGTTCAATGCACATGGTACAATTACAGATTTCACACCTCCATGAATTGGCTATTAATTGAGGCTTAATAATCCATTGAATCATTTTGAAATTGGCAGCCAGCCTCATGGCAAGTTGGAATACTATTTCTTCAGTCTGCATGAAATCATAGTCATAAACATTACTTACAAGACTTGTTTGACACATTCTAAGAACGCGGCGGCCATTTTTCTTTTTGGCAACAAGAGGTGCAACAGAGTATAACTGTCACAATTAAATGTCTTGATGGAAAAAGTCCTGTGTAGAATCCTCTTTAGTGAGATCAATGCTGAAAAAGATTATTACGTATTTTAAAATTATTGAAGCATTTTTAATTTATTGAGCATTATTTTAAATTATTTAAACATTTAGCATTTAAGCATTTATTTTAAATTGTATTTAAGCTATCATTATTATTTAAGAGTTTATTTAAACTTTTTAAGCCATTATTTATTAAGTATTTATTATTCATTAAACATTTAAGTTATAAAAATATTTATTATTCATTAAACATTTAAGTTATAAAAATATTTATTATTCATTAAACATTTAAGTTATAAAAATATTTATTATTCATTAAACATTTAAGTTATAAAAATATTTATTATTCATTAAACATTTAAGTTATAAAAATATTTATTATTCATTAAACATTTAAGTTATAAAAATATTTATTATTCATTAAACATTTAAGTTATAAAAATCCATGTGACAATGTTTATGAGATGCATTCTTGCGTACATGTTTCAGACTATTTTATTCATGTTGGATGCTGATTTTGATCTTGTCATGGTTTCTCTGACATTCTTGAAGTGCTTTTCTTTTCTTGTCTGTAACCTTCTTCAAATTTTTATCTCGATCTTTTGATTCACCAATGAAGAATACTCATATATAAGTTGATTTATGTTTATATTTTAGAAAGCTTCACCACATGCTTTTGAACAAAATTCTATCCCTTATCACTACCTTAGGTCAGTCTTTTAGCTATCAAGAGTGGTTTACCCTTATCTGGTTGACCCATCTCTTTTGTAGTTATCTCTTGATCTTTCTTCAATAAAATCTTTATATGATTTTTTTTTTTTTTTACATAACTGAAGTCTGGTAGCCTGGACCACAGCAATCTTTTTGGCCTCTCCGATACAGGAGTGATTGGACCTAGTAATTCATTCTTGTTCATCTGTTTGTTTGTTTGCACTTTTCTTAATAACCACACCTTGGATTCGTTTGAAATTTTGTATAAACATTAGTCATATTGAAAGTAAATTTTTCACTTAGAGAGGGAGACCCTGCATGCTCAGCTTGTTTTTTTTTTGTTTTTTTTAGTAACTTTGTTGATAGATTTTTCTGATAGTTGAATTTTTTTTCATCTATCTCATAAAATTACACTAAGTATATTTCCTAAACAATTTCATTTCAAATACATTGAGCTTCCTCTTATGCTTTGTCATTATAGTCTATCTTTCACTTGCATATACTGCAATAGAAACTATCAATGCTTTATAAAGTCTTAAATTCAAAGGCAAGTTCATATGTTTTCCTGCTCTATATCTTTTCTTTTAGATGTCCAAATGCAAAAGTTGACATTCCTATTTCTGTTATCTAGGAAGCATATTCAAACGACATTGATTAAATTTGTAGAGCTCAGCCAAGTCATCGTTGATGTTTGTTATCGAGGTCCTTAGCTGTGCAACAACATGTTTGTGCTAGAGACAGGGAAGATTTATGTCATAAATTAATTCTCTCTTTGGGTGACGATCTGCATGTCTAAATCATAAAACATTGCTGCAACATGGCAGATCGCAGTGATTTTTATCTTGGAGTATTGGTGGAAGCAGTCATTATTAAATTCTTCCAACTTTCGCTGATCGACCACCTACATCCGTAATCCATTTCCTTAAGAATTGTTTCTAACCATCTTTAGAGAATAGAGACTACTGGGGTTTTAAAGGCTTCTATCTACTATGATTTTATCTATAAGCCTCTCGCATAAGATGTCTGCTGAAACTAGAATCAAATTTCAAATCTTTCACATGATTAAACCAATTAAATTTACTTTATTAACTAACCTGCAGCTTCATCCCCTGTCAATCATAGTTGTGCCTAGAAAATCATGTTTTTTTTTTTTTTTTTTTGGTTAATTTATTTTTCTTTAGTTTCTTCACCCTTGCATTACCATTCTCTTCAGTTTCTCTGAATACCGAGGATTGAATGATATCAAGATTGAATTCGCTTGGAATTTCTTTTCAATATTTTAATTTGTTTGCTCACTTTTAACAATTGCTTAAAAAAGGTTACAGAATACAATGGCCAAGACATTGTGAATATGTCTGCATATGCAATTTTGTGTTTACAATTTTCATCAGCTAAGTTTTCCAAATTCAATCCTAGTTCAATCTTCAGCAATTTTTTATTTAACTCTCTTTTTACTAAAACTGTTTATTGACTCCAATACAAAGTGCTGCGTAAAGATATTCCAATGATTTCCAATGTATAATTTTCATTTTTTGTTTATCTTCAGCAAAGACAAGTACATGGTTACCTTCCCATATCCTTATATGAATGGAAGACTTCATCTAGGACACACATTTTCATTGTCAAAATGTGAGGTAAGTTTAAAACCACAAAACTATTACTGTTAGAATTTGGAATAATTCACAATTACCTCATCTTCAACATTTTCGTATAGAAAGGCATTCTTTCTAAGTGAAGATCTTTGTAATACAGTTTAAGGTACATGATTGAAATACCTTTAAATATGTGTTTGCGTTTGTTAAAATGTATTTGACTCATAATGGGGGTTTGACTCCAATGATTTTGATCGTTTTTATAACTAGTTATAATAATCAACCAATCAGAAGCTTCAAAAGTTATTATAAAAAAATGTCGAATTTTGGATTCAATCAGTTTGCCATTGCCTCTGTCATGAAACAACTCAAGATCAGGATTGCATTGATTCTTCGCCGCCATCTTTGTTACTAGAAATTACTTAACACTCAAGATCAGGACTACATTGATTCTTTACCGAATTAATTTGCTGCCGCCATCTTTGTTCAACATAATGTCTCAACACTTAACAGTGTTATTATTTTAATTAGTATGTTACATACTTATCCACTAATTCATTCTATTTTGCCTGAAAGTTTATTTCATGTTTTTAAACTTCTTCATAAAAAATTGAGTAATTAAAAAGAAACGCATTCTTGTCATTTCGATTATTCCAACTAGTGTTCTCATCTTTAGTTATTTTCATGTTTTTGTCAATATGGGAATTGTTCTGTCAAACTCTGGGAATCTGCAATTTTGACTGGAACCATTTTTCTAATCCATGGAAGCAGCATGCACAGATTCCATCAGCAATAAACGGGTAGAAATCCTAAAAAATTCGCAATTGTATTTTGAGTGTTGCCGACACTGAGGATTGAACCGTAACTGAATTTTACCAAGTACTTTATCCACTACACCACTGGTCCTTGCAGAAAACAACACTCAAGATGAGAACAGTAGTCCGAAAAACCAAGTATATATAAATTATCAGTCCTTATCTAAAAAAATTCAGAAGCATAAAGAAATGTGTTATTTGAAAACGTGGGGTTAAATTTAAAAAGAATTAAAAATTTTAAAAATCCAGTGAACATTAGTCAATTAATTCTACTCTTAAGAATTTTTTTTTAGTTTGATTTTTTAATTTCATGGCAGTTAATCTATTTTTATTCAATGTAGTTACTAAGATTTAAAAAAAAATTACTAGCAAAAATATGCAAATAGAGGAACTATATATTTACTAATACATGTATTCAGACCAATGTTATTAAATAACGAAGCTATTTTTAGTTGCTGACAAATTAAGCTATTCTCAGAGTAAATATACAGAAAAGTATACCCTCAAAAAAGTTCCAGCAAAAACCTAACAGCCAGCCATGGTTTTCTCCAGAATGTGCTGCTGCTATTGCACACAGAAATCACTTTTTCCACTGCTTCCAACGTAATAGATGTATGAAAGCTAAAGCCGCTTTGAGGACTGCCAGCAAAATGGTCGGATCCTTCTATCGATCCAGTAGATATCTCACTGCTGATGCAATTCTCTATCTATATAAGAGCCAGATACGTCCAAGGATGGAATACTGTTGCCACATCTGGGTAGGAGCTGCTAGAAAAGACTTGTCCTGCCTTGATAGGGTTCAAAATAGACTTCGTGGCCTGGTGGGAGATGTCCTTTTCTCTTCGCTGTAACCTCTATCTCACAGAAGAGATGTTGCGAGTTTGTCTCTGCTTTATCGTTATTTTCATGGAAAGTGTTCGACTGAGCTTCAATCTATGGTCCCCCCCCTCGCCAAACTTTCAGAAGAAAAACTAGACTAGCTGAAAACATTATCAATAATTTTCCCCACTCTTTATCTGTGCCTAAACCTAAACGTAGATTCCATGAACAAAGCTTCTTTCTTAGAAGTGCACGCCTGTGGAATTGTCTTCCGTTTTCCTGCTTTCCAGCTGTCTATAATATGGTTGCCTTCAAGTCCGTGAACAAGTTTCTGATGAGCTGTTCCACTTAAGTTAATAAATTTACCAAACTTCCATTACTATCGATTACTATATTGTCCTTTTGACTACTCTACACTCTTTAACCCTTATCCTTGAGTGGCCTCTCGGCCTTGATAAGTGGTGACGCCTATGTAAAAAAAAAAAAAGTAATGTTGAAGAAAAGCTCATGGAACAATTAGTGTGTGCATATATATAATTTGATTATTATAGCAACCAAATTATTTGATTAATTATTATAGTAAATATAATTATTTATTTTAAATAATTAAATACCTACAGACACTAGTGTTTCATCCTTTCAGGAATCTTCAGTGTAGGGTGTCATGATTAACACCAGTTGACAGATTTGAACCTGGCAACGTAAGCCATCTCTGGCTCTATTAGAAAAGACCGTATCCAACCAGTTACCATTAACTATGAGAAATAGCGTTGAATTTAAACATTTTAATTTTAAATGTTCTTTTACGTCAGAACAGTGATCGAATCATTATACGATGATCTGTGCATAATATATATAGTGCACACACACACATATATATATATAAAAAATTCATACAGATTATCTATTATTATAGACATAGAGACAATTCTCTATCAATTATTATAATGAACCTGATATATGAGATCAAAACTAATATATATATACATATATATATATTTGCACGCCAGTAGATTTATTATATTTCATTATTCTGAATTATATATATATATATATATATATATATATTTGCACGCCAGTAGATTTATTGTATTTCATTATTCTGAATATATATATATATATATATATATATATATATATATATATATATATATATAATCAGCTAGAATCTATTCTAGAATCAAAACCAAAACATACAACTCTCCTTAGCCTCTGAGCCACGCCTATACACATATAATATTACTTCTATCAATGCACTCATTTAATGCTCAATTCATGGTGTTATGTTTGTTCCATTGCCGTGATATCATCATTCCAGGCATTTATCTTCTCCATTTTGGGTAGGGTTCATGCACTATATAATACCATCCTCTCAGCTTGCAGGTATTACATTTTGGAGGTAACGGTGTTCTGTTGTCATGAAACTCGACTGTTAATTAGAAAACTCATCACTGTGTAAAAACTTGCAAAAATTATTCCTTAGTATATATGGTGAACTATTTTTTGTAAGTAAGTCTTGATCTAAAATATTTGGAAAGATTTATTACCAATTTTTTAAATTTTGTTTTGACTAGTTTGCTGTTGGATTCTGGAGATTGAAAGGAAAACACTGTCTTTTTCCATTTGGTTTGCACTGCACGGGAATGCCGATAAAGGTAAGAACAATTTCCATACGTTCCTTTTTTTTTTTTTTTTTTTTTTTTTTTTTATTACATTTTTTTAATAATTTCCATAGGTGCCTTTTTTTTTTTTTTTTTTTTTTTTTTTTTTAATAATTATTTTATCAAGCAGTTGCCCTTAGACCTTTATTTGACATGATTAGATTTATTTGAATTTTATTTAACAAGGGAGATGTCTGAGGTATGTGTATGCAATGTGATGATGTGTTAAAGTGAAACCTGACGATGAGGATTGAGGACATGTGTTGCATGGAGAATAATGATATGAGAATGATATGTAATGCGAGTCTTAAAAACAGACTGATCTCGGAGAAAGATCAAACCTGAATAGCATAGAAAAATGTGTGCAGAACAGGAAACTTTGGTTGAAAATGTCTGTTGTCTCCCTTTTATTATAAAGAACAGAAGTTGCCTCCCTTTAATGTATTTATTTGCTTTCCCATCAAAGCAAATTAGGCACAAGGCCGTTTTTAATGTGGGGTAAATACCAGCTCCCCTAAAAGTAGGCAAAAAAGGGGGCACTCTGGTTACCAAAAATAATAATTGTCCCAGTATAGAGGGTTTCTTCCCTCCATTGACTGGTACAAACTATCTCAAGTGCAACATCTGCAGAACAGATACTACACTTTGATCCCGGCCCGAAGGCCGAGAACAACAGAAAAAAGGCAAGCCTCCTTTCCCTTTAATGTTCAAGACTAATCAGTGAGTAAAAAAAAAAATCCACTGAATGTTTTCTTGGCTGGAATAAGTATTTCAGAAAGAAACTGTCCCAAATTAAAATATGTCCCGCTAACATCATTGAAGGACAAAACAAAAAGATGTTGGTTTGAATCGTGTATCACTGTGTTAAATAGATTGATTTTTGGGTCTGACTTGAAAAAAATCTATGCAGTAACTTTATTGTGTGAACCCAAACAAGTATGCATGCTCCACCTCTCCTCAATTTATATGTTAGAAAACAAATTTTGTGCTAATAGTGGCTCTAAAATAAGAAAAGACGGATTGATAGTCCTGTTACAGTCTCACTACTATGCTCATCATTATTGACCTCATGAAGTAGATTAGTATAACAAAAAGAAATATTCCCTGCTTGAAAAAAAAAAAAAATTAGGTTTGTTATTACAGAAGCTGGTGGCAAACAGCAAGAACGCTGATAGTTTTCAACTGATGCAGGTAGACATATGTTGCTTGGCAGATAAAACAACAATATTTAAAAAAAAAACATAAGCAACAACCAAGTCAAAAACTAAAATGCTACCGAAAACTTTAGATCGTTAAGATATGACAGGTTGATCCAAAAGTAATGCCTCCTATTTTTCATTCCGCCTGAATGGATCAGAGAGAATTACAACTTGCTTTCAGAGATGTGTCATTGAATTCCTGTCAAAAGTGAATTGAGAATGGTGGTGACTATGTAGAAAAATAAATTTTGGAGCACAAAAGGGTCTCTTGTTTTAATGGTGCTACTCACATCTTTGCAGCTTTTCAACTTTTTGAGTTGAAAAAAGTAAAGTAGGAGGCTTTACTTTTCGAATGATCCTCATTGTTACCGTATTTGGTCTTGCACATAAACTGGAAACCTCCCCCAGTTGAACATGATGTAAAAAGAGATTCTAATTTATACGCTTAACACTGTCTACCAAGGTGTCACATCACCACAGTATTATCCCTGTGCTGGTTTTACAAGTACTTCCACAGAATGTGCCTCAATAAACTTATTACACTTGTAACCCCTCAACAGAAATACCCTCAACCCATCTGACTAGCAGCAAAATTCCACTTCTTCAGAGAAATCCACAGATACTGGGAGATGTTCTACTCTGATAACTTCTATCCTCTGACTGCTTGCCTTTGGTATTCTCTATTTACTCTGTTTTCCTGACTGAAACAATATGCAGAAATTTAAATGTAATTTTGGTACTTGTACAGTTTAATCAAGACATTAAAAAAATGAAAATATTGAAAAAAGGTTATATTGTATGTATCCGTTATGGAACGAAGTTCTCTGAAAAACATTTTCACTTAATTTCATCAAGTAGTTTCTTTTTTACAGCGAAAAAACAATTTGTTATGATACCAAGCAAAAGGTTCGATTTTTAGGAAGAAAAGCTAGTATTAAAGATGGGGAGGGAGTGTCGGCATTTTAAATTGAGTTATCTCCCCGTGCCATGTTCAAAAGATTCCAAGATGTCTACCTTCAACGCGCTCTCATAAAAACATGTTTTTCAGCTGTAAAAAAAAAAGAACAAAAAACTACTCGATCAAATACAGTGAATTTTTTTCCAGAGATCTTCAGTCCAAAACAGATATGTAGAATATAACTTTTTTTTTGATATGTTCATTTTTTAATGTCTTGATTAAACTGTACAAGTACCGTAATTTTTTTTTTTTTTTTTTTTTTATGAAAAATTGCTTAACTAAAAAACAAGATCAAAAACTAATCAATGCTATATGGATAGATTCCAATCCAGAAAACAGCAATTCTTCCCCCTTTTCCAGAAACCTTGCTTATGGAATGTGAGAACTAAAAGACAAAATAAGAGAAGCAAGAGTTATGAAGCTGCTGAAAGTAAAACCCAAGATCCACTTTCTACTTTCCACTGTTATATGAATAGATTCTGACTCGGAAGATAGCAATTCTTCCTCCTTTGTCAGAAACATTGCTCATGGATTGTGAGGACTAAAGGCCAACATAAGGGCAGCAAGACTTATAAGGTTGTTGAAAGTGAACCTAAGGTCCATCTTTTACTCTCCTATGTTAAGCATTTAGTAAGTTCATTCAATGTTTTTAATTGTGTATAATCTTGCCCCTTTTTAGTTGCAACATTGCGTGTGTCTGCACAGTAACTTTGCTTCTCTCCCTCCCTGCATATATCCTGTATGCCAGCACTCACCTAGGCAGTGAGTACAACTCTCTTTTTTTTTTTTTATTGTTTTTATAAGTATTTATTATTATATATCAATTTCTGTGACATTACTATTGTATTTGAGTGATTGTTGAGTATAATTTGAGCTTGTTTGGGGACAAATTTCTTACCCTTGGAACGGATTAATTCCATTTCTTTTAACTCAAATAGGAATACTTATTCTGAGATACGATTTCTTCAAGATACGTCAGCGGTCATGGAATGAATTAAATTTGTACCCCAAGTTATTACTGTATTTACTTCCTCTCTAGAAACCAGTTTAAACTTTGACCTACAAAAATGTTGAAGCAGTTCTGTTGGCATTCTCCAGTAGGGGCACCTCAGATGATTACCAATAAACAACCCCATTCTAAGAAAGAAAATAAAGCCTAGGAGGTTGAACCTTCTAGGATGGGACAGAACTATACTTCACACTACTATATCATTGTTTGAGTATATAAAATAAATCTATATATCTATAAAAGTGAACGTGTCTGTGTGTGTGTACATTTCCATACGCAATAACTCTGTCAATTTTAAGTCTACAGACTCGAAATTTGATATACAGGGTACTGAGATTTGGGAAAATCGATGTGATCGGTTTTCAACCAGAAATTTGGCATTTATGGGGTCAAAGTTCAACGATTTGACCTTTGAGAACTCTACCAAACTCCTCCAACAATTTTTGGTCTAAACACTTGAAATTTTAGATATAGGTTCCTTGGACATGGATCTAACTTAATAACTTTGAACCCAAAACAATAAATTTTAAGGGGTCATAATAGGAGTCAGTTAAAAAAATTGACCACTTTTTTTTTTTTTTTTTTTTTGCTCAACATACATTCCCAAATACCCGGGCAACGCCGGGCACTCATGCTAGTATAAAATAAATTCTTGTTTTTAATTTAAATGCTTTGAGTAGTCTTCCCCTGAACAGTGTGATCCAGGGGGAGACAACTTTGATCAGAAATAAGTTGAAACCAGATTGTTTTCAAATTTTATTTATTTGATTGATGTGTTCCGCTACATAAGATCTTTCATATTTAGGTTTAAAGTAGACATTTCACGTATCACATACCAGCCAGTTTAGTTATGTGGAAAGGGGTAAATATATGACCCGCAGTGCTTATTGCAGTTTAACAAAGATATTGAAAAAAGAAAAATCTTTATCATGTATGTGCCTGTTCTCATAAAAATATCGCTTAATTTAATCAAGTATCTTTTTTATTATTTATTTAATTTTTTAGTGAGGAAAATCAAATTACAGTGAGACTCATTGCTATGAAGTTATCTTGAAAATTTCAACTACGTAGAGGAGGGCGCCAAGGGAGATAACTTCATCTAATTCTTGAAGTTTGCCAAAATTTGACAAGATTATTTTTACAGTTTTGAATAATTTTAGGTTACTTGTACAGTTTAATCAAAACATTAAAAAATGAAAATATTGAAAAACAATTATTTTGTACATGCATGGAATTAACTTCTTTCTGGAAAAAAAAATTCACTTATTCTGATCAAGTAGTTTTTTTTTTTTTTTTTTTTTTACAGTGGAAAAACAATTTGCAGGTAGCCATGTTTTGATTTTTAGACCATGACGAAGGAAGAAAAGCTATTATTTAACATAAGGAGGGGGGGCGTATTGGCACTTTAGACAAGTTAATTCCCCGTGCCTCCTCCCCTTCCTTGTTGTCTAAAAATTCAAACACGGCTACCTTCAGCTTACTATCATAAATTCTTTTTACGCTGTAAAAAAAAACCTACTTGATCAAATTAAGTTAAATCTTTTTTCATTCCATAACGGATACATGCGATATAACTTTTTTCAATATTTTCATTTTTTAATGCCTTGATTAAACTGTACAAGTACCATTTTAGATGTTCCGTTTTTTTTTGTTTTTTTTTTTTTTTAATTGTTTCTAAATTTATCAATAAAGTTATTAGAAATACATGTACATCTTCAAACTTCAAGAATTAGATGGAGTTAGCTCCCCTGGTGCCCTCCTCTTTTAACTAATTTTCCGAGCTGACTTTTTTTTTTATTTATTTATTTTTTTTTTATTACATTTTCACCCCAAACAAGGCATATTGCCACTTTGTTGTAAGGGGCTACTATCAGTAACATAGGCATCAGGGGTTCTGTGTAGAGAGTTGGGCAGCAAGATGTCGGTGCATGTTGCACTTGAACTTCTGCATGTCAGTACAGTTGGGGAAGCAGGGACTCTGCAGGGAATTCCAAAGTCTAGCTGTCCTGGGGAAGAAACTACTGGAGTAGAAGGCTCTCTTACATCTAGGAATCTCTACTGTGAAGGGGTGGGATTTAGCTGCTTGTCGGGTTTGTCATGTCGAGGGGGCACAAGTGCTTGCAGTTCGTCAGAGCATTCACCGTTAAAGTACTTGTAGAAAAGGCAGAGGGATGCAATATTTCGTCGATAGGACAGGGGCTGAAGTTTAGATGACAGTTCAGGACCTATCAGATTGGCGACTCTCTTTTAAACCTTGTCTAGGAGCGAGAGACTAGTAGCAGATGCACCAGCCCAAATATGACAACAATACTCCATACATGGGCGAATGGCGGCCTTATAGAGGTACAGGATACTTTCGGGTGTTAGTATCTTTCTAGCACGGTAGAGAGAACCTACCTTCTTCGCAGCAGTCCTGGCGATACTCTTGATGTAATTGTTCCAACTCATGTTTCCAGAGAACGTTAGGCCGAGGAGTTTAAAGGATGTACTTTCAGATAAAGAGTCATTGGCCATTGCTATTGGTGATAGAGAATGTTTCTTGTAATTATTGAAGGAAACGAGTTTAGTCTTGGCACCATTGAATGTGACCATCCATTTATGTCCCCATTCCACTACAGATCGGAGGTCATCCTCTAGTGTTTCTGCCATTTCTTTAGATATGTGTTCATTTTGTTTTCCTGTCGTGTCTATTATAGAGTGTGGTGTCGTCAGCATATATACCCATCTCACAGAAAATTTTGTCAGGGAGATCATTTATGAATATTAGGAATAACAGAGGTCCAAGGATATACCCCTGAGACACTCCCGCATTTATATTGTATTGTTTAGATGTACGGCCATCAAGGACAACCTGGATTTTTCTCTTATCTAAGAAGGATTTAATTATGTCATGTATTCTTCCAGTGATACCATATGATCTGATTTTCCTGAGAAGGCCTTCATGCCATACCCTGTCAAAAGCCTTAGATATATCTAGAGTTACCACTCTGCCCTCCACCGCTTTGTCCAGTGACTGGTATATGCATTCTGATATTACAGTTAGGATGTCTGCTGTTGAACAGTCTTGTCTAAATCCATATTGTTGGTCAGTCAGAAGTTTAGCATCTGTAAGGTGATGGACTAGAGCTTGGTTAATTATTGTCTCAAATATTTTGGCGAAAAGTTGGAGGAGGCTAATGGGGTGATAATTTACTGGGTCTGTTCTTTCACCAGAATTCTTGAAAACTGGTACTACAGAAGCAGTTTTTATAATATCTTGTTGTTTTGAGCAGTGGCTCTTCAGTTTTGGCTCTAAAGTTTAGGGCTATTTCAACTATTACCACTGCAAGATCGCCGTTCCCAAGTGGGCTGTGGGCATTAGTTACACAGTCATCGGGAACTGTGGTCAGAAACAGATCTAGAAGTGATGCATGTTGTTCTTGCTGGTCTGAAGTCACCAAACACGTGCACTTGTGCGCTAGTGTCGAGGGAAAGTGCTGTATCTATGCTGTCAGAGATTTTGTTTATTAGGGTACAGTCCTGGGTTGAGGGAGAGCGGTAGAGAAAATAAAAGTAATTAATTTTATGTTGCATGTTAAGTCTAAAGCACATAAAGGCTTGATCATCCGATTCTAGTTTAGTTTCTCTAGTCAAGGGGAGGGTGTCCCGAATATATACTCCAAGCCCATGCATATGTCTGTCAGTCCTTACGGCAGAGTGGGAGATATCCAGGCATGTTAAAGTAGTTAGAGGGGATTGAGGAGTGTAGGTTAGTCTTACTTGGTGCTAAGATATCCGGAGTGTTTGTTAGGAGAAATGCTTCAACATCATTTAAATTAGTTCTAAGCCCACGGATGTTCGTAAATGCAAGCCTCCAGAGAGAAGGCAGGTTGGTTTTGTTTGAGTTTTGTCTTGGTTTTAGCGTAATTTTTGATTGTACTATCAATTTTTATTTTTTAAGAGTTTCAGTTTAGGTAAGGGATGCTAAACAAGTGGTTATGCAGAATACCAGACATGCAGCAACACAAGCAGACCATCAGTTGTCCTGCCGTCTACTAGGATTGTGGCCTCAAGATAGCCCACCGGGGATGAGTGCAGGGTCCCTTTCCATGCGTGACATGGCACTACAAACAACCTGATATTATACAACTGTTGATGGAGCAGCCGCTCTAAGCGGTACCAAAGAGTTAGGGCTCCTGTACTACCAGTCAGGAACAGCAGCCAGGAACTGTCTATCCGGTACCCTCAACCCATCAGACGATAATGAACCCAATCTACTTTTACTAGCATTATGGCATTCAAGCACTCCCAGTTTAAGGGATGGGATGTGTCGGGAGTGGGGAAAACGGCGTTCATTGCCCTACTCAGGAAACAAGATCGACCACTGAAGATCTGTTGACTCCCTGTGATTTGACCTCTATGCCTAGCTAATAAGCAAAGGAGTATGGAAGCCGGGCGATAGACAGTGCCTATCTACTCCTTAAACAGTTTAGGTTTGCTGACTGGTAATTTGTTTGAGTCACCAGCTCTAGGAAGGTTGTCATCCAAGACTGGAGAGGCCTTCCTCCCCTTAGGTTTAGCTTCAGAGTTTTTCTTCTCCTAGACGGATGACTTGGAAAGATCTATGAGTCCATCAGCACCGAGAGAGTTTTCCTCGCGCCTGGGTCCTAATCCAGGTATTTCTGTGCCCCCGCGTTGGTGGTTAATGTTAACGGGTTATATATCAACTGAAAAATTATACTCCTCAAAGTGATTACAGGGCATTGCTATTTCATTGTTTGTTACTGGAGGAGGGGCTGAGTAAGAGTTCATGCAGTGGAAGCAGCTATATTTGCAAACAGGTCTGTTGGAAGGAGTTAATATGGTTTGTTTTTTCTTTTATGTTAAAAAAGAAAAAAGAAAAGTTTC
Source organism: Euprymna scolopes (assembly GCF_053919585.1). NCBI lineage: Eukaryota > Metazoa > Mollusca > Cephalopoda > Sepiida > Sepiolidae > Euprymna > Euprymna scolopes. The sequence continues at coordinate 22,828,349 of NC_136524.1, read as the reverse complement.
CTTTTCTTATTTTTATGTTTTAGGAATAGGATAATGCGTTGCAGAATGGTATGGTATTACGAATTAACTAGAAAAAATTGTACAAGCTCTGGATATTTTAGATAGCAGGAGGGTTAAGTTTTATATTCAATAGATACAAGTAACGTCATTTTTGATATGAAGTACATTAAAGTACAGGTATAATTGGGAGTAAATTATATGCTATGTCGTATACAGTATGTATAGTACAATAAATAGTTATATGGGCATATTTCCAGTAGATACGAATATATGGAGATTGTAGGTATTAAGTAGGTTACCATTTCTAATGAAGATATCTTCAGCTTTTGTTTAAAAATCAGGAAGTTGTATTTTGCATTATAGAGTATCGGTTCAGTTTTTGTATTTAACATTGCTAAGGAAGAGACAGCTATTGTAGCGATGGGTCTCAGTAATATTTGATTTTCCTCTGAAAAAAAAATATACTTGATCAAATTATTAAATTTTGTATGAATGTGTAAACACTTGTAGTAGTTTGTGAAAAAGTTTTAATTTTTGAGTTTTTGAATTTATTTATTCAGGCTTGTGCAGACAAATTGAAGAGGGAAATAGAAGTTTATGGCATTCCCCCAGTATTTCCGGTTGATGATGATGTTCCTCAAGAAGCTGAAGAAGTCAACCCAGCATCTATTGATAAAACTAAAGGCAAAAAGGTTTGTTCTATCATTATCTTCAGTTTAATGTTTGTATTGGATGGCTTTAAGATATTGATTTCTAAATTATCTTTGGCCAGGTCTGTATTTATCCCTCTTTCTCTCGTCCACTTTTTGTCTCTTCCTTCCATGTTTTCCTTGTCCATTCTTTGTGAACTGAACCTGCTACCTTAACTGTTCTACATTTATTAACTCATCCATTCTTTCAATTTTAAAGCCATTTTATTTTTAATTAAGAAAATCACATTTTAGTAGTAAACAAAACGGTACTCTCTTGCATCACCGTTTTGAAGAAACAAATGGCAAATAAATCCACAATTATTCAAACTTGTGAGATCTGCCTTGTAATGCCTACGATTTCCTATGAATAGCTTAAAAATGACTTTTTTTTTTAATAAAAATAAAACTACATGAACAATTTATATAATTTTTGGAATATGATTTTTTTTTTCTGTTATGTCATGGGTGTCATAAAGATATTTCTGTATTTTTTGTTATTAATTATGGGGAGAATTCTGGACCACTATGAATTAAAACTACAAATAGTGTGCTTTTATTTTTCCTTTATACATTTGGGATATGCAAACAAAAAAGATGTTTTCTGATGTTAAAATAAAAAAAATTAAAGAAACATCTTTTCTTTATACAGTTTTATTTAAAAAAAATACAATTCATAATCTGTCAGTTTTTACAAATAATTGAACTTCCAACGAATGAGGAATTATAAATAGCAAATATCAGAAAAACACTTTCTGACGTGTGTACGACGATAATGCACTTTATTTACTTTCCTCCCCATAAGAGCAGAGTTGGATGCAGGGTAGGTTTTAATATAGGAAATCCAGCTCCCCAAAAAGGGTCACATTATATTGAGACTAAAATTTAAATTCCCTCAGTCTAAAAAGATTATTGTAAAAAAATAGAATGGGTTCATTACTTTTCCCAATAAATTTTGAAAAACTTGAACAAAAAATATTTTGTAAATTGTGAAACTCAGACTTAAAGAATGGTCTAATGAAATGAAACCATGTACAGCATATGAAAGCAGTTTCTATTTTTAGGAAGGGAATACGGACTCATTATGTGGCTATAATGAAGTTTCTTATATTCTGCTAACTTCAAAAAAAATTTTTAAGTTTTAAATAAATGACTGCACCATTGAAGATTATCAAATATTTACATATTACACATAAAAATAATGCAGAAAGTATCACCTACATAGCTCTTAATAATTTAATGATGAACATCAATATACCTTATCAGTTTTTAAATGTTCTTTAAATATATATATATATATATATATATATATATATATATGAGAGAGATAGAGAGAGGCAACCAACTTCCCCTTTAAGTAATTCTACAGATCTACCTTTGAGTGGTCATATATATTAAGTTTGTTTTGGTACTTCACTCGATTTCATTTTTGGGTTTGTATTACTGTACACATAGATTCGAAAAAGTTGTCAAAAAACAAATATATAACAAATAAATGTTATCAAAGGCAAGATAAGTTACTTTTCTACCAAACTGGATATATTTTTCGTGTTTTTATTCAATGTAACATATTTATTCAGCTCGAAAAACATACAGTGTTTACCGATGTATTGGAAAATTCAAGATGGCTTCTGATTCTCTCTTTAACACGGTAAATTTGGGAAAAGGTGTTATAAATAAAAAAACTATACAAAATACTATTAAAAACCCGCCGAATATATGTCAACCCATGTCACGGTGACATATATTGAGCGAGTTTTTAACAGTATTTTATCTGGGTTTTTATTTATAACACCTTTTCCCAAACTTACCGTGTTAAAGAGAGAATCAGAAGCCATCTTGAATTTTCCAATACATCGGTAAACACTGTATGTTTTTCAAGCTGAATAAACATGTTACATTGAATAAAAACACGAAAAATATATCCAGTTTGGTAGAAAAGTAACTTATCTTGCTTTTGATAACATTTATTTGTTATATATTTGTTTTTTGACAACTTTTTCGAATCTATGTGTACAGTAATACAAACCCTCATTTTTTTTTATTTAATTTCAATAAATAATCAATTTATGATAAAATAATCTACAAGTCATGAGTCGCAAGAAAATGCAGAGAAATATGTGAAAGGATCACAATTTTATTAATATAAAGGTACAGTGTTTCACAAATCAATTTTCATACTGAAAACCCACGTTTATATCCCTTTTTATCCAGCATGATTTCTATGTATACAATTTATTCAAAGGAAATCTACAATCAAGAAGTAACCTCATTTGCATATTAAATTAAAGAAAATCTATTTTAATTATTAGTTCCATGTTATTACTTGTTAGTAGTAATAGAATTGTTTTAATTGTTTTGTTTAGGAATTTAATTTATATTTAAATTATTATTAAACAACATCAGTTGCATTTAAAAACAGAAGTAAGCTATGATAATTATTTTCTCTTTAAGCTATGAGAGTTATTTCCCCATTTGATTTTCATAGATAAAGATGGATGTTTTATGTTTCCATAAATCTAATGTGGTCTACTTTCAGGAAAATTGTTAGGATATTCAGTGACTCTTATATAGTATGTGACTAAACCCTCCACCCAGCATTATGTTTCGACCTGGCGTTATAGCTAGTATTATATGTATATCTATAATAACTGATGATTCCTGAAAACTTAACACTATTGTGAGTTTGAAAAAGCAAGTTGATTCAACAATTGTAAGAGATTAAATGATTTACTAACAAAATAATTTTCCGAAAAACTAAAAAATTAATTAAAAAAATTTTTATAATGTAATTTTCAAGGTTAAAAAAAACAAACTTCCAAGATATATATGTATATATAAAGAGAGAAAGAGGGAGACAGAGAGAGGCAACCAACTTCCCCTTTAAGTAATTCTACAGATCAAAACATGGCCGACAAAAGCCAGACAGCGGGTTATAATTTAAACTAACTCATATATATACTAGCATGGGTGCCCGGCGTTGCCCGGGTATTTGGAGATGTATATTGAGCAAACAAAAAAAAAAGCGGTCAATTTTTTTAACTTTGACCCCTATTATGACCCCTTAAAATTTATTGTTTTGGGCTCAAATCGAGTTATTGAGATCCATGTCCAAGGAACCTATATCTAAATTTTAAAGTGTGTAGCCCCAAAATTGTCAGAGGAGTTTGGTAGAGTTCTTAAAGGTCAAATCGTTGAACTTCGACCCATTAATCGCCAAATTTCTGACCAAAAACTGATTACATCGATTTTCCCAAATCTCAGTACCCTGTATGTCAAATTTCGAGTGTGTAGACTAAAAATTGAGTTATTGCGTAGGGAAATGTACACACACGCGCGCGCACACACACACACACACACTTTTATAGATATATATAAAACTCTGTGGACTGCCCAACCACCCTTGCTTGCATCTTGTCTATCAAAAACATTGTTGTCATGGAAACAGCTTGTATTTAATAAAATTCACACTCCTTTCCACAGTCCAACCATATTGAGTACAAACAAACTTGAATTAACACTATGGAAATTAACTTGTAGACAGTTTCAATCATGAAGCTTTTTTGTTATGTTTTGATTTTGGCTTCAATTCTAGCTGATGGCACTCTAATCATATTTTTTTTAACTTTTGAAACCATGACTATATATTGGGTACAATATAATATGAAATAATTGGCTTTATAATAATAAATACGGAATTTGCGTAAAGTAAAATATATTTATTCTATGACTGGGCAACAGTGGGCACCCCTGCTAGTGTATGTATACATTTTTTAATCTAAAGAAATAAGACAGGCATTACTAGTTAACTACATTTATAGTATAATAGATATTTCATTTTGAAAACTTTATTTAAATGTTATTTTAAATCTTTGCATACATATTAAGGTCTGTTTTGAATATAATGAATATTGAGTTTCCCTATGACAATTTCAAATTGATTTTTATTGTTTTCTCTTTACAAATGTAATTATAAATATAAGATTTTTTTATGCCTATATGTATACCAATGTTTTATTGTACATTGCAAACTTTCTTGCCTTATGATGTCTTTTCAAATTAAATTTTCTTTATCTTAAACAGAGCAAAGCTATGGCCAAAACAGGAGGTCTTAAATATCAATGGCAGATCATGTCGTCTATGGGTCTGAAGGATGATGAAATTGTAAAATTTGCTGACCCTTCTTATTGGTTGAAATATTTTCCACCTCATACTATTGCAGACCTAAAAAAGATGGGAGTAAAAGTAAGTAAAAAAAAAAAAAAAAAAAAAATGCTTTATTATTTTCTTTATCTTCCTTATTTGGTTTTGGTGTTTAGGAATCATTGAGTGTCACAGACTCTAGGGTGGGCAACGCCAGGCATTGCCTTGCACCTCTACTCTCTATGATCTTAGCCAAAGGTTTGGTATATTTCATATGAATATAAAATATTTCAGATGTTTATTTTATATTACAAATATACTACTCAATCGGATTCAGATTTTAAAAGATTTTTATGTGAGTTTAATTGCTGTGTTTTTTTTTGTTATTTTTTAATTCAGATTTTTTGCTAAAATATTTTAAATGTATATTTTATGATATAAATACTCTATTAAATCAAAATTGAGAATTATTTATTTTTTTTTTTTTTAACTATGAGGTTAATTGGTTGGAACAAGTAAAGAAAATTTTCATAGTTATCTGCAAGAGTTTTTCTGGTGCCAGCGAATAATCATTTTTTTTATAATGTGTAATAAAAAGCATTTCAAAATAAAAATTCTTTTTGGTGCAAACTTTAAAAAATTTTTTTTTTCTTATATGAAACCATTCTGCAAACAAAATAAACATTTCAAAGTAAAGACTAAAAATAATTTTTGATCACAAAAGATTTTATTAAAAATAAAACCATTCTGAAAAAGAAGCATTTCAAAGTAAAGATTACCCTTTTTTATATAAAGTTTTGAAATTAAACTGGAATTACCTAAACATTCATCAGAAGGAACTTTTCCTTGATTTACACTGGCATGATTTCTGCTAAACAGAAAACAAAAGTCAGAATGACATAAGTGTTTTTGAATTGAATCCATTTTTTATCTGCCGATAAGACTGTTTTCACTGAAGTTTGTGTACAATCTAGTGTCCATGTCATTTGACGTATTGTCATGAAATTTGGGCAAAATATTTGTTGTAGTTTAACTTAGAACTGATTTGATCTTGGAATGTCTAATTCTCAGTAAAATGAAAGTCATGCTTTTAGCAATAACTTTGATTCTGTTAATCATGCTACTTGGCCAATATTTTAGTCAATGAAGTCCCATATCTTTTATGACCTTTCACTTTGAAAACATCTTTCAGGGTTGAAATTTTGACTGAATTTAAGCTTCCAATTTTTCCAAATTTAATGCATAGATCTGATGTTCTTTTATAACCACCATGTAAAATTTCAGCATACAATAAATAGTTTAGGACATCAACATTTCCATGGCATAATTTTGGTAATGCAATATGGAAGAGTAAGACTCGTATAAGACTTTGGTCAATTGTTATATTGTCAGTTAGACGTATGCAGCCCTCACAACTGACTTATTTTTGTATGGTTTTGTTGCATCGCTTTTTTGTCGTAACAATGCACAAACTTGTAATACTCTAGTTAACTGGAAGTTCCTGGCTAAGAGAAGCATTGCAATATTAAAACAGCCACCTTATTTGCTTAGTCTTGTTCTGTGTGACTTTTTCTTTTCCTCAAGCTAAAGCGGATCAACAGTCATTGATGAAGCTGAGGGGCATTCCAGAAAAAAATCCTTAGTACCTTGAAGCATAAAGGAGAAAGATGGGAAAGTTGATTGGACTTGAATGGTGTTTCTCTGAAGGGTGAAATAATGTAGTTGTTTGGAATCGAAATAAATTGCTTGCGATGCCAGTCCCATTAATTATCTGACATTGCATATGTAGTCGTAATTGGTCACAAGTAAGGCATACTTGTTGAATGTGTGTTGTACAGGTTACATGCAAGTTTATTTGTGACCTGCACAGACAACAACTTTGAAAAAGTGTGTGTGTGTTAGAGGGAAGGTCTCAGAAAAGTAGGGAGAATTTTTATCCCTCTTTACTTTAGGAACATTTTTCAAGTTATCATCATCTTTATTATCAAAGAGTTTACAGGCAGTTACATTGTGAAAACTACAGAGGAATTTACATTCATTCATTTCCAATCTTTTCAAAGAACTAGGTTGACGGATTATCATCTCTGATAAAACTCCAAACTGTACAGAAATTTCAGCCTGACATTACAAATATTGTTGATGAAAAGAGGTTTCAAGCTTCGGGACAAAAAATGAAAAGTATTTGAATACTTGTCCATTTTGGACTATTGTAATTTTTATTTGTTTTACATGGGAGTCACCTCTTATCAAGGCTCAAAGACCACTCAAGTATAAAGGTTAATAAGCATATGGTAGTCACTGAGACAACAGCATATTAATAGTTAGTAGTGGAAATGGATTATTTAGGTGGGGGGGGGTAGCTCAACAAGAACTTGTTTACATTGGACTTGAAGATGATCATATTTATTCATGGAATTTGTGTTTAGATTTAGGCAAGAGTGAGGGAAAATTGTTAATGGTTGTTGTAGCTAATTTATGTGCATTTGATTTGTGGCTGTTTAGTTCAAATACAATTGAATCTTTTACTGGAGTTTTCATTATCTCCTTTTATAATAAATGACTGCAGAAATTCCCTTCTGGACCAAAGTATCATAGGTTTGCAATAACAGATGCCACATACACATTCAATACATCTAGGCCACTATCTTATGTAGCTTTCAAATAGTATTTTTTTTAATTGTGATAATAAAATGCTACGTTCACATCCTACGAGCAACACCATCACAATTGCAACATATTTTTCTCTAAATATTTAGTCCTACCACTGCTACCAGTTTTCACCTGAATGAATTCTACAAGTTCCACAATCTGTGATTACACTGACCATAACTGGTTCATAAATACATAGACCTTACATAATCTTTACAATTTCTGATTCATAAATAATAAATGCTCCCTACCAAAGTCCATCCATTCTGATTGGTTGAGCTCTATATATTCTCATATTCTGGAATCCAATTCTACGTTTCATAAACGAACACTTACTAATATTAAAATTTTCACTAAGAGACGTATGATATCTTTATCAAAACAAACAGCCCTTGCTATCGTGCCTATATACCATTAAATATACTGTGTAGATTGGTGATGTTTCAAACCGACACATTACATATCCATTTATATATTGAAGACATTGGCTCCCAAATTTGGTCTTTTATATTAAGATTTCTACTTTAAAAACAAATTGGAAAACTACAAAATAATCAATTAGAAAACTATGGTTGTTTTTTTTTGTAAATTATTTTATCTTTTCCATGTGACTTAACAAAACTTATAGGTTTTCCGATATTACAATAACAATTATCGCGTGTAAAATTGTTGACGATAATTTGTTTTTATGTAAGAATGTTATGCTTTCCGACAGGTAGCCAAACAACACATGTGTGCCCATTGTTTAGCTTATGGCAAGACTATTTGATTAGTTAGTTACTATTTGGTATTCATTCATTGGCAGATTACCCAAAAACATAGAAATGTCCTCACAGTAAGGTGAATGTGAAAGGTGCTGAAAAACAACAAATTAAATTTTTTTTTAAATCTTGAACATTACCTTTATTAATGCTATATAGAGATTATGGCTATATTGAAAATGCTAACTCTGGACTAAATATTTGCATTTTTTTTTTTTTTTTGTTATGCCGAAAAAGCAATTCCGGAAGTTTATTGAACAAAATACAACAAACTTATTTTTTGCAAACAATCTTTTTTTCCACAACATATTTCTTTTAATAAAATCTCGTAATTTCATTTCTTTTTTTTTTTTTTTTTTTTTCAAGACCAATCATAATAAATAAGACGCGAGTATTTGGACACTAAACTCTTTGATATATACTTATATGAAATGCATCGGTTTCAAACCTCACCAATCTACATAAGCACAAAAAATAACAATAATGATGTGTAAAATGCATAAATGTTTACATATTTACACACACACTCTTTGTTTTTTTTTTTTTCAATTTAACTTTTTAGTTTGTGAAAATATGGATAGATTTATCAATTTAGCCTTTTTTGGCTTTTTTTTTTCTGAAATATTTGGCTTCAAACTTTTAGTGTATGCCAACCCAATTAGGGTCAGTTATTGGACATATTTACTCTTTTAAGACCTTTAAAACACACATAACTTTCAAATTGCAAAAAAAAAAAAAAAAATAGTGGACCTGAACAATGCTGCCTCTACCATTTAATTTTTATATTTTACACTTATTCGTAAATTATCCAAGCAGTTAGCAGCACTTACAGGCTCATATTTTGAATTATGTTCTACTGCTGTAAACACCCACTTTTTGGCCACTCTCGTTGTTAATGCTGCCACTAGCAATTTGCATTATTTCTTTTCAAATTTTACGTACATTTCCACGGCGCTTGTCATAGATTACGTGCTTAGCATTAACAAAATATCTTGGGGAAAAATTGTATGCACCTTACCACCAGAAAAGGGAAACATTTAACGGCTAGGGGCAGCATTAACAACTGACGTGGCAAAATATGTGTTTGTTCCATTTATTAGAACGTTATCATTACAAATTGCTCCCTGACTATTACAATCATTAAAAATACTACCTCCTTAAATTGCTTTTTTAATCTGAAAATTAAGCCTTTACTTCATGATATGGAAAAATTTAAGGGCTAGGGAAATCATTGCTCAGGTCTGCAGTAGTGTTTTTTTTTTTTTTTTTTTTTTTTTTTTGCTTCAGTGTTGACACATTAGGTGAAAACACAGAATAATCACAGCACCTAATCAAATCCCATGTTGAAAATGGGTTTATATAAACTAATGTTGTTACTTTGGTATATACATTCATTTTGGTCCCTGGGTGTCAGTGCCCACTATTTTACTAGGCCAGAAGTGGCTCCCACTAACAGCCATAGTTTAATTGTCTTTTGTTTTTTTTACAGGTGAAGTAGGAGGGGAGGGTGATACTTCCACCAGGCAATGCCATTACATGGGTCCTGCTAGTATTAGAATAAAGAAAACATTTTAGGTCTTACTAGTATTAAAATAAAGAAAACATTTCCATCTCGTGTTAATTTGTTTTTTGTTAAACTACATGTACGTTTGTACTTGCATTTTTGAGTAAGATCAAACTGTTGCACATTACTAAATTAAAATAAAAATATTTTGCAATAATTTTTATTAAATGACTTCAGTTATAATTGTAAGAGTGCAGCCATTATGGCACCACAAACTTACTTCTTTGACATGTCTTCTCTAAGATTTATTTATATCAGATATTCAGAAGGATTTTCATAAAGTATAAATATTTTGTGTGCCCGACATCGATACATATAAATTTGTATTCCTGTCTTTTTGTTTGTTTGTTCACAATTTGATTAATATATATACAAAAGGTCTATTACTTTAACATTTCATTCATTCCTATATATAGCATGATTCTTACAAAATATACAATTCATTTGCATATTACATGAGGGAAATTGATTTTATTAAATAGCGCTGTGTTATTGTTTATAGTGAGAATTGTTTTGCATGTTCTATTTAAGATTATTATGTAAATTTTATTTATATTGATAACATATTTAATTTAATTTATTTTTACCGACATTGATTTCTTTTTATAAACGTGTTTGAGTTATTTCCCCTGTGCGCAAACTATTTTTGGTGAATATTAAAACTAAAAACTTTCAAGCATTATTTTGTGAATTAGTTTAAATAAAATAATTTCTGTGATTTCGCAATTAACGTTGTGGTCCAGTGGATTTTTGTTTTAAAATAAACAAACAATTCAATGCAACTATGATTCTTTATTTAAAAAAAAAAAAAAATTTAATTTACGTTTTTTTACCAGTTTTTTTCTTCACATTTTTTGACATTGTAACTGCTATTTTTTTTCCTTTTAATAATAAGTCAAAACTCATTTTTATAACATAAAAATGTGTATTTCGGTTGACACAAATTCTACTTTGGTATTTTTGAAACAATTATTTACAGTTTGTTTTCGTTGCAACAAACTGTAAAGACAAATCTTTCTAGACTGAGGTAGCATAAAAGAAATTCGCTTAAACTGGAATATAGTCATAAAAAGGTACTCAATATCCAGAGAATAGCTTCTCTTCATATCCCTTCTGCCGAAATATCTGATGAAGAGTTTGTCACATACTTCTTCTTTCGGCAGGGGGATGGGGTACATTTTCGGGTTTTCATTCGTTCTTTTATTTTTGAAATTTTTGTTGGGGGTAATGATATAATAATGCAAAACTGCTCAATATTCTTAGTATAGCAGGTGTGGCCAAACCGAACTTCATGTCGACCCTGGCAACGCTGGGTATCCATGCTAGTAAAGGTATAAATCATTCAAATGATCATAATAACTCTGTTTTCCTTTGTCCAATGAAATAAAAGCTATAAAAAAGAAAGGTGATTGTCTAGAATTTCCCCAATATTAAACATATCTTTATATTGTACATATCTGTGACAGAATGAAAAGGTCATACTCCAAAAATCGCTTAAATTGACCAAGTCGATTTATTTTATAAAGTAAACGGTTTTAAGTGACTAATGAGAAATCATAGACCCTACCAGACTGATGTTGCAAGTTTAAATTATTGTGGAGTTATCTGCCCTCGTTTCTTCAAGATGGAGATGCAAGTTTTTGAGTGGGAGTGAGTTTTACAGACTGTCTTGATTTGGGGACAATCTTAAGTGTCCGACATTTGACAACAGGTAATTGCTTGAAACAGATCGGGAGAGTGACCTCAACAGACAATGAAGATGCGAATGTTAGTGCATAGAGGGTTGTTTTCCTTGATAGTATCACGCACACCCTGCATACAACTGATCTATAAAAAAGTGTCAAAGTTTGTGTTGTTTTCTGTTTTTATTCTTGTTGACCAGTGTTCACCCCTTTGGTTGTTGATAATGTAACTAAAACCATGGCACGCACAACAGCGTTGAGAAAGCAGTTGTCATGGGAGAAGCATATGACTTCATAACCAGACCTCTAAGCTGCTGATCATATACAGTATTCATAATCCCATAAAAACTATGAAATGCGGTTGAAGGGATATTTTTGTCTAGTTTACCGTCATACATTCATTATATCATGGCACGATCATTACATTCAAGCCATTGCAGATCAGAAGTGCCCATGTCTCACTGCCATGTAAGCCTATCTCTGTTCTATAGTTATTTTCATGGCAGGTGCTCGACTGAACTTCACTAAGATTCCTCCTTGTAAAGTATTCACAGCCAACACTCGACTAGCGATAACCACTATCTGCAATTTCCCTTACTCTCTATCTGTGCCTAAAACAAAAATTCCATGAACAGAGTTTCTTTCCCAGAACTACTCATCTGTGGAACACAATACCATGGAGCTATTTCCCAGCTGACTATAACCCATTACAGTCCCCTATCCTTGAGTGGTCCATGAGCCTTGATAAGTGGTGATTATATGGTAAAAAAAAAAAAAATGGTGAGTTATGTACCTTGGATTTATTAATTTATAGACTACCAAAATAAATACTTCTGTCAACTGGTAATTTGAAGATATAGTGAATTGATCTCAATTTATAGACCAACCTGTGCTATGACAGATGTGGTGGAAATAATCTTGTTAATTGATAAATTATATCAATAGGTACATAATTAATCAGCTTTATTGGCAAGGTGAAATGTGAAACTGAACAAATTTTCCCCCTTGTTTAATTATATTGATACTAAACATTTTAATCTGTTAAAAACTGGTAAATCATTGATCGAGTGCTTTATGGCAAATTGATTAATGAATATGGTTAAATTTAGCTTATTTTTGCAATGCTAATATCTATTAATCCATAATTGTGCACCGAATGGATATCATAATACTTAGTAGGTTGCACCTTATCATAGCAAAGATCTGTACAAAATTTCAGCAAGATTGATCCAGTAATTTCCAAGAAACAATTGATTGGATAGCATAAATATAATATAGATATTACAACTTCTTATTGTCCTTTTGGTTAAGAGCAAAGTTTAGTATCTACTCTCATACCATTACCACACTTTATCTGTTCTGTCCTTGGTCAATGAAAACTGATGTAATTTTTGTTGAAATTACGTGATCCTATTTTGAATAATTGAATGCACTCCACATTAAAAACCGACCTTGTCTCTAACTCCCCTTTTGTGATGGTAGGGGAGAATAAATAGGGACTCACTACAAGTTCATCTCTCTAATTTAGAAATGTTATTTACAAAATATTTTTTTTTTTTAAATGAGAATCAAATTTGTCTTTATATCAATTTTTATTTATTGTTTTTGAAGGATTAAGCTAATTTTTCAGAATATTTTCATTAAAATAATTTCTCTTTTATTTAGATTGATTGGCGTCGTTCATTTATTACAACTGATGCCAACCCATTTTATGATACGTTTGTCCAGTGGCAATTCTTTAGACTCCGTGATGCTGGAAAAATAAAGTTTGGAAAAAGGTAATTTATTTTTTATTACTTTTTTTCTTTTAAAGTAATGGCCACTCTTACAAAGAGCACTAAAGGGAGATAACTAATGATAGTACTAATTTTTCAGTTATTCTGAAATTAACTTAACGATGAGTAAGATGGAATCATGTACTCAGTTAACCCCAATATTAACTCTAAGTCTGGGATAATGTTAAAGCATGCTTAGATTGAGATGCTAATTTCGACTTTGTCAGTCATCCACATACTGTTTTGCTGTATCACAGCTCATCATTGCGGCTAGACAGGCAACTACCTCAAGCCAGGATCGAAACCCGACCGCCTATATGACGGTCAAGGCTTTGAACCAGTACGCTAATTGGCGGCTACTGTGCAGGTAGTGAATTAACGATGTTTTGATATCATCTGAATTCCTAAGCTCGATTTGTTAACACAAAGAGCATCGCTTAATACGCTCATGGTAATTTGTGTATCATTTCCCAATATGCTCAACTCAAGATAAGGAGCATTATACTCATCCACATACAGTATTGTTTTGCTGTATCACAGCTCATCAGTGCAGCTAGACAGACAACTACCTCAAGCCAGGATTGAAACCCGACCGCCTGTATGACAGTCAAGCCTTTGAACCATTATGCTATATAATCTTTTCACAGCAGTTTCTTCCTTTATAGATTTAAATAGACTACCCTCCCCCTATTAAAAAAAATTTACCCGTTTTTTGTTTAGTCAAATTAAATTGACTCTTCTAAGTTTTAGGGGGCCAAAATTCTCCCTATAATTTTTTTAATGAATTAAACCTTTTTTCCCAGTTTTGAAAAGTTGCTTTTTTGTGGTTATGTTATTTAAATAAATCAAATTGTATCACTTATTTTTTGCGGAAGAATAAGATAAACATTTGTTTTAGAATGCAAATTTGAGAATAGGTTTTACATATAAATTTAATGTAGAATCATCTCCCTGTTTCCAGGACATTCTAACTTTTTAAGGCAGTTAACCAATTAAATTTTTTTTTTTTTTCAATGGAGAAATAAATTTTGTGTTGGTTTTGGGGAGCAGTGTATAATTAAGAGAATTGAGTGTAGTTTTAGAATTTTTCCAGTCAGACTTAGCATTAGTAGTAAAAAAAAAAATAAGGTTCTTAACTTTTACTTAAAGATTCAACTTAATTAAAAAGAAAAAAAAACAGAAATATAGAAAATACAGACAAATCTTTAAGGTGTATGTACTTGACATAAAACAAATGTCATATTTCCATAAATTAATCAATTTCTGTAATTTAGTAGTTTTTTTAACTAAGAAATTCAAATTTGATTACAAAGCAAAACACTATTTTTTGATTTGCAATATTTGAAAATAAAGGGAGACAACTCAATTCGAACTATCGAGATTAAAATCAGCCTTGTATCGGATACATATTTGCTCTTAAAATCGCTAAAAATCATAAAAAGATGATTTTCTATTTATAAAAAAAACTACTTAATTTAGGCCCCCCCCCCTCGCCAAACTTTCACGAGAAACACTCATCTAGGTGAACACACTATCAATAATTTCCCCTACTCTTTATTTGTGCCTAAACCTAAATGTAGATTCCATGAACAAAATTTCTTTCTTAGAACTGCAGGCCTGTGGAGCTGTCTTCCGTTTACCTGCTTTCCAGCTGACTACAATATGTAGCATTACGAGTTGATTTTTTCTTTTTACATAATTGTTATTTTATCAACTTGCATGAAAAGAGCTATGTAAAAGATACTTAAAACCGTTTGAATTATGCAAATACCATCAATAGTTTAAAAGTTATGAGAATTTTAAGTGCCAAAATTTATGCTTTTCTGTGGACATTTTTCTGTAGAAAAAGTGGGCTAAATTACGGACCTCAACATTTCAAGAAATTAAGTAATTTCACCACCATTTATTTTCAAGCTATTCTCATGAAATTTGGCAGTCTTATGTAAAATTGTGTGCTCTTTCTGATTATGCAGTCAAATCTAATGTATCTCTTTACCATAAGCCATGAATTATAAATTCAGATGTACAAATTTCAATTTTTTTAAAACTGGCGCATGGTATCATACAGTGGGTGTCTATTTATGAACAAAACTAAGTATTATAGTAGTATTTAAATATAGCTTTATTGAGAATAGGCATTTTCCTGCCTCCTCACCAAAGGAGAGCTTAATCTTGGGTGTAGCCATTGAATGCCTAAAGAGCATTCATGGCCGGTATTTACTACTCCCTTTAAAGAAAAAAAAAAATTGAGTAGATATGAATTAATCTCAGAAATATATCAAAGAAAAATTTTCATATAGATTTTGGATTTCTGTAAAAGATGGAAATTCCCATAGTCGACCAGAACTTATGCATTTTGGGACCAGTCCAATTGTTAATTTTGTTAATCCTCTCTATCTGACATAAAATATACCCCTATTTTCTGCGATGCAACCCTAAATCGTACTTTATATGAATCCTCGATGTAACTTTCACAGTGCCAGGATACCAGGAATCCTGATAAGCAACAACTATATAGTCACCAGTTGATGGATTTTTGTCATTTCTATTCTGTTGTTTTACTGAAAATTCAATTATGTAAACAAAGAAATAAAACGGTAATTTTTTTACCTTGTTTCTACCTTAACATTTAAAATTACTTCTATAGGTTTTAAGATATGCTGAAAACGAATATCGCATTTAAATTTCTGCAAATAAATAAGGATATTAAGCAATGTCATTTCTTATGTTATCGCTGGTGGCCATCTTGGTACGCGCAAGCGCAACCCCGAGAAACTATGCACAAACGCGTATACCAAGATGGCCACCAGCAACAACGTAAGAATGACATTGCTTAATTTGCGGAAAGCTACTTATTTACAGAAAATTTAAATGCGATATTCGTTTTCAGTATACTCGAAAACCTGTAAAGGTAGTCATTTTAAAGAAAAATGTTAAGGTGGAAACAAGGTAAAAATTTACAAAATGCATCACAATGAAATTCTTTATCGAACCGCCTAATTATTTGTATTATTATTATTATTTAGATATCCTCAGTTAAAAAAAAAACGGGTTTGTTTTACAGATTCGAAAAAATAGTCTTGACAATGAATTAAAAATAAATTCAAGTTTCACAATATCTTTTTTTATTTAATTGTTAAGTAAAAGTACAGAAACAAAAAACACCCTTCCTCCCCATGTTAAGAATGGGTTTCTAAATAATTTCAGCATGGTAGCATAAGTGCACAGTACCTTTTATTTGTTATGCTTTTTTTTTTTTACCACTAAAAAACACAATTCTGCCTTAAGTACAAATAATAAGTTAAACGCATGTACTTAGTACATTTTGTTGTTTTTTAACGCTTTTAGTGCATGTGTACTAAAAGCGTAAAAACAACAAATAGTGTTGTTTGGAAATCAAATTTGAGAAACTTGAAAATGATTTTTTTAAATTGACAAACTCAGAATAAAAAATGACTAGTCTAGTAAGACGGAAGCAGAAACGGTTTTCTATTTTTAAGAGAATGCTTTAGTCAGCTCAACACATGACGCGCTTAGCGACCGTTTTTCCGTAAGCGAATTTGATTTCTATAAAAGATAACATTTGAAATAAAATTCCGCGCAATTAATAATTATCAAATATTTACATATTATACATGAAAATAATTCTGAAACTATTATTTATATGAAAATGGATGATATATGCAGATTTATCTCCTCAATTTTGAAATATTCTTCGTCAACTTTGTTCGGTCGTAACTTTGTTTCCTATTGTCGTAAAAATAAAAATCAAACATCAGTAGAGATGGACTTCTTTGTTTATATAGCCTGTAAAGTTTCAGCGATATCCAATCAAATTTAACCCCGCGCATGTGTCTCCAAACGTAACGTATAAAATGAAAACATTGAAAAAAGTGTTTCCTTTTTTGTCGTCATTTTTTTACCAATTTTTCATTTTTAACTTGGAACATAAAAACATTGAACGCATAAAAGAAAAATAAATTAACATTATTGGAATTCTTATTCTATTCTCTTTCCATCAATATAATTCTTTTAAAAACTGACCAACAAATAAAAAAGATATGACTTGTTGAAGCACATTAGGTATGTAATATTGCCGATGTCCACGAAAATACAGCATACGCTTGTAATGCTACAATATGGCCATTTTCAAGTCCAATGTAGACAAGTTCTTGATGAGCTGTTCCACTTAATTTAACAAATTTGCTGAATTTCCACTACTAATGATTGGTGCCTGGAAAACTCGTCTCGGGAAAACTTGTCTCCGGAAAACTCGTCTCGGGAAAACTCGTCCCCTTTCGCTAGGTAGGAAAACTGGTCCCGTATTGAATAAATATCGATTGAAAACACATTTTATGATCGTTCTTGAAGGAGATATTGTTTTTAAAAATAAACTATACCCCCCCCCCCCCATAATATTTTTTTAAAAATACTTTTACTTGTTTAATGTTTTTTTTGTGTTTTTAATAAAAGCGTTTATTATGTTCATAAACGAGACCGCATATTTTTTTTATATTAATATAAAAAGAATTTACTTATATACTGTCGTTTATCAAAGGGTAAAATCGATTTTTCTACCTCGCCGACTATGTTGTTTATTTAATTTATTTGGAATCGTTTATTTGGTAAAGAAAAGAAAAACAGAAAACAAACAAAAAACATGTCGAGTGTTACAGGAGAACGAGAAATAATGCCCGGTATATCACATCTTAGGGGGTCTTGATAATCGCTAAAAAATAGAAAATTAAAGAAATTACTGAGGGAGATTTGGTTTTAAAAAGAAAATAATAAATTTTAATATTTTTTAAAATATAATTTAGAGAGGGGGGGATAAAACCTATATCTCCCTTCGAAAAGCAACCAACAAAAAATGAAATTAAAAAGATTCTTGATAAACGATAGCGGAGTTTTCAATAAAATTGATGAATAAATTTATTTAGTGATTACTTTCTCTCTTAATGATTGATTTTAGAATTTTGAAGTAAAAATTAAAAAAATTAAAAATGAGTTAACGAGAGGTTAGCACATGGCATCTCTCGCGGCAAAAAAATATTTCACTTTTAATTTATTAGTTAATTTTTGCAAAATTTGACAGGACGACAATAAATGTTGATAATTGATAAAATCATAATTTTAAATAACGCATGAGTGCATTTGGTATGACAGAAAACAAAAACATAACAACAAAAAACTATCATAATTAAAAAACAAAACCAAAAGCGTAACGAAGAATCGAATCGCTCTTTTTAATTTTTGGGTTTTGTTTTTTATTATTGTTTTTATGACTCCAAAAAACATCGTTAAAATAAGAACAAAAAAAATTTGTAATTAACTTTGTATGAACATAATAAACGCTTTAAAATAAGTTAAACCACTAAGAACTTAGAAAATGAACACTTAGAAAATCGATTTTATATATAAAAAAAAAAAAAACATTAAACAAGTAAAAATATTTTTAAAAAAACATTGGGGGGGGGGGCTATAGTTTATTTTAAAAAACAATATCTCCTTCAAGAACGATCATAAAATATGTTTTCAATCGATATTTATTCAATACGGGACCAGTTTTCCTAATTAGCGAAAGGGGACGAGTTTTCCCGAGACGAGTTTTCCGGAGACGAGTTTTCCCGAGACGAGTTTTCCCGGGACGAGTTTTCCTAAATTCCTAATGATTACTATAATTCTGATACTGTGCATTCTTTATCCTTGAGTGACCTCTGGGCCTTGATAAGTGGTGACTCCTATGTAAAAAAAAAAAATAAATAAAAGTGATTTTTGGAATATGACATTTTCATTCCATGACAAGTGTATACATCATGAGGATTTTTCTGTGGTTTCTTTTTTTTAAATTCAATTTTAAATAGGAACCAAAAAAAAAAAAAAATTAACATCCCTACAAAGGTAGAATGGCTCATAACTGGGGAGGTATTTAACGTTAAATTTATACGCACAATTAATTACCTATCCTAAATTCTAAATTTTGTTTTTCTTTTTTAAAAAAAAAAAGGTAGAATCTCAATTTTCTTTGGATTTTCTTTTTAATTTCTTGCGTTCATGATTTCTTTTTAATTTAACAAACTTAATGTTTACCTGCTATGTATTGTATCCAAGATTTTGATAAAGTTATTTTGAGATTTTTCATCTATATTTTTTATATTTTTATCAGTCTGCAACACTGGTATCTCCAAATAGTCACTCACCCTTTTGGTACTGACCAGGTTCAACATTGCTTAACATTTAATGAGCTCACAAAACTGGCATCAATGTGATTATGCCGTACATATTATTACTAGTGGAAATAAATAGCAATATGCAATTTTCATTGTTTTTGGGAATGCATGCAATTGATAATAGAACCCTGTACCTAGATTTGACGAGTTTTTTTTTTTTATAAAATTTGACTAGAAATCCAATCCAAGAAACTAATTTTATATATTTAGTTTTGGCATAATATGATTCAATATTATTTAAAGACTTGCAGTGTCATATTTTGAAGAAGCTTGATTTCACCCACATACTGACTGATTTGTGTCTAATTTTGTGTTTGAGGTGGTAGAACATTCTTTGCAAATCTAGTTCATGTTGACCTATTTAAAAATGTACATTTGTATTGCACCACTATCTTCTTTCTGTATAGAAAAAGTCAGTTTTTGTTTGTTTCATTTTCCTTCAAAGTTCTCAGAAATCAAGGGTCCCTCTGCCTAGGGTTAACATTTGAACTTTATATGAAATGCATAGATATTTGAATGTTCCATTAATGTTCTTTATCTCTCTCACACACTGAGTTAGTAAAGAATTTGAGAACATAATTTTTTTTTTTTACATAGGCATCACCACATTATCAAGGCCAAGAGGCCACTCAAGGATAAGGGTTAAAGAGTGTACAGTAGAAATTGGACATTATAGTAATCATTAGTAATGAAAATTTGGTAAAGTTGATAACTTATATGGAACAGCTCATCAAGAACTTATTTACGTTAGACTTGAAGACAACCATATTGTAGTCAGCCGGAAAGCAAGAAAACGGAAGACAATTCCACAGGCGTGCAGTTCTAAGAAAAAAGCTTTGTTCATGGAATCTACGTTTAGGTTTAGGCACAGATAAAGAGTGGGGGGAATTATTGATAGTGTTTACAGCTAGACGAGTGTTTCTTGTGAAAGTTTTTTTTTCTTTCCCATTTAAATAGATTATAGAATACCTTTCTTGTGGTCTCTTGATCTTACTGGATTCCAGGACAAGAATTCATCTAGTCTGGTGGAGTACCCATCTTTGTGTTACTTGAGGTAACATCACTTGGAGAAAGATACACTGTTCCTTGTAAAAGCCAGTGTTGGTTAGCCACACTGAGGAGATCTTATTTGGGCAGCGAATACTATGTGTTTTTGAATATTTACTCTGAATTTACTTGTTGAGAAAAGTATCTTCATACCAGATTGTCCTGACAAACTCTTGTACAGACTTTAGACATTTAAGTGTCTAGTAGGCATTCATTTAATTTGTATTATTATTCATCGGAAATTACAAATAACCAATCCTCACCTAAAAAATTCAGAAATGTCATTTTAATAAGGGTTAAAATTTTTACAGAATCTAAAAACACTATTAAAATTTGAGTTATTTCTTTCACCAAAGTTATTGAAAACTTGTACCACAGAGACAATTTTCTAGCTATCAGTATAGCAAGGTTTTGCAAGGCATTTGTAATAGAATTTGGAGAGGACAGGTGCTAGCTCAGCAGAGCATATTTTTATTAAGGGATAAGACCTGGTCCACAGGCATTGAAGATGTCAAGTTTTTTTTATGATAGCCAGGATATAAAAAGGGGTGATGATCATTTAGTACAGTTTACGTGCACAATGAAAAATTTGCGGAGTTCAAATTTGATTTTAGAGCAAAAATGGAAAAGCAATTCATCCTTATCTGTTGTTGGAGAAGCGACTTCATCGTGAATGGATGGAAGAATGCTAGCTTGTCCATTGTTCATTACATTTTTATAGATTTTCACACAAGTTCCTAATTTCTGTACAATTAAAAGACGAGCATAATAAATAATCCCAAGCCGAATTTATAAATATTTAGGTTTCATCATATTTACCAAATATTTAGGTTTCATCATTTTCCTTTGTACCACTTTTTTCCAAATTATCTACTTGTTCTATTTTTTCCCTATTAATCCACTTGGCATTTTTTCCCATGCCATTATCTAAAATCATAGCGTATATCACAAATTAGTAGAAAAGACTCATCAAAGTGCTCAATCATGGCTTATATAAGTGTTAATATTATTTTATTATTGTATGTACTGCAAATACTAGGGTTTGTCCATCTGGTCATCCTGGGATTAGGAAAAACTTTGGCTTCTTCTTAATCCAAATAATCCTGTTTAAAGTAAAATGCTTAAAACCAGAAAGCAAAATGTGTCCTTTTGTGTCTGTCTTTTAAATATGTTTTTTAATTTTTCATTCAGATACACAGTTTTTTCCCCAAAAGATGGACAACCATGTATGGATCATGACAGGAGCAGTGGAGAGGTAAAATAAAAAACATTTATTTTTGGATATTGTTTCTGAATTTTTGTGGTGAGAATTAATATGTATTATGTGGTTATTGTCCATTATGTCCCTCTATATTAACAAAAGTAAAGAAAAATTGCCCTCACTTTTTCTGAGATCAGCTGGTATGGAGCCCAAAATAGAGGAAAATCAACCAAAAACTAACATTATCAATACAATTGCCCATTAAAACACTCTAAAAGGGGGTTAATTGGTGGTTGGTAGTTAGGATTTATGTGTCAGTATAATTTACTAACAGTTTTGGGCTGTTTTGAGTTTTGTCAGGCCAGTAATAGGTAAAAAACGAGCTAAAAAATGACTGAAATTGGCATAAAATTACTGTAAACGAGTCTTATGATAGTGTTTTGTCCCAAAACACCCACAAAATGGTATGAATGTGGTAAGATGATGTAGGCCAGCACAATATAGACCAGTGTTTAACTCTAATTTGACTGAACATTGTAATGAACCAACTTTTTTATCAATTTAATAAAACATTTTCTATACAGTCTAGAAAGAGGATTTGATATCGAGTTGTTGTTTGAATCTACCGCTTTGCATTTATCAACATAAATCTCCGATTCCTTTCTTAAAGAGTCCATTTCCCCTGAACTCAAACATCAACAATTTGTTTAGGTCGTACATCGTGTCTTGCATCCGAGAGTATTGCCAGTAATGTTGTGAGAGCAGGAAATGATGAAGGTGATCAACTTTGTAGGACTCTCCGCCATTGATCAGATGACTTATATACCCTAGGTACCATTACTTTGTTTCCAGAAGACAGCACACATTTTTTTTTTTTTTTTTTTTTGTAAGCAGCTGAAATGCTCGGTGGCTCAGATTCGCAGGAGATAAGTGATGCAATAGCTCTCACACCAGCGTTTGGTAAGTTTACGGTGGTAGTGGAACAGTTTTCTAAGTCGTTAGACAGATGCAGAAATTTTCCAACTTATCTCCATAAGAAATGCTGTTTTGTCAGAATAAATTGGGTTGCTAAGATTTTAATTTCATTTTATTTTTGTTGTTTATTGTTTTGTTTTTTAGGAGGATATAATCTTTAAAATGCCCCCTCACCCTCCCCTTCTAGATTATATTTTAAAAATATTAACATTTATTTTCTTTTGAAGGATGGGGACTCTTTTAAGAATTATCTCATTCAGTATTTTCTTTAATTTTCTATTTTTGAGTGATTATCAAGATTTGCAAAATGCGATCTCCTCATTTTTTCGACATTTTTTCGTGTTCTCATGTAACACTCGATACTACTTGTTTGGACTGGATAAACGCTTTAAAATAAGTTAAATCACTAAAAACTTACAAAACTAGGTAGAAAATGAATGCTTAAAAAATCGATTTTATCTTTTTTAAAATAACAGTAAAAATATATTTTTTAAACATTATGAGGTGTATTCTTTTTTAAAAACAATATCTCCTTCAAGAATGGTCATAAAATTTATTTTCAATAACTATTTATTGAATAATGACTGAGTTTTCCTACCTACCAAAAATGGACGAGTTTTCCGTGGATGAGTTTTGTATGAAAAAGTTTTCCGGGCACCATACATGATATAGATTTTTCTTTATTTTTTATCTTTAATATAAAGTGAATTCTGGACAAGAATTTGAATATTTCAGGCTATTATTTCCTTTTTTTTGTTTTTTTCTTTTTTTTTTATTGCATTTTCACCCCAAACAAGGCACATTGCCACTTTGGTGTAGGGGGCTACTATCAGGGGCAACAACTACTGGGGCACTATGTTGGGATTTGGGTAGCAAGAAGTCGGTTCATGTTACACTTGAACTTCTGCATGTCAGTACAGTTGGGGAAGCAGTGACCTGGAATGCAATTCCAGAGTCTAGCGGTTCTGGGGAAGAAACTACTGGAGTAGAAAGATCTTTTACATTTAGGGATCTCTACAGTGTGGGGGTGGGATTTAGCCGCCTGTCAGGTTTGTTGAGGGTGTCTACGTCGTGGGGGCACAAGTGTCTGCAGTTCGCCAGAGCATTCACCATTAAAATACTTGTAGAACAGGCAGAGGGATGCAACGTTTCGTCGATGGAACAGAGGCTGAAGCTTAGATGCCAGTTCAGGGCCTATCAGATTGGCGACTCTCTTTTGAACCTTGTCTAGGAGCGAGAGACTAGTAGCAGATGCACCAGCCCAAATGTGACAGCAATACTCCATACATGGGCATTTCAGGTGTTAGTAGTTTTACAATGTTTTGGCCAATATAATCTTCAACCCTCTCCGGGTATATATTGGCAATGACTCTTATTGGTAATTGGTGTATGGTGTAAAGAATTGGTTTTTGTTCTTTTTTCCAACAAACCATAGTCGTTAGAATTCAAAATATATGTAGAGTGGTGCCCAGAAAACTTGTCTATGAAAAACCTGTCCACGGAAAACTCGTCCATTTTTGCTATAAGTTGAACCACTAAAAACTTCCAAGGCTGGGTAGAAAACAAATACTTAAAAAATCAATTTTATTTTTTTAAAACAACATTAAACAAATAAAAATATTTAAAAAAAAAAAAATTATGGGGTGTGTTTTCAATCGATATTTATTCAATAAGGGACCAGTTTTCCTACCTAGCAAGAATGAACAAATTTTCTGTAGACGAGTCTTCCTAAATTCCTGTTTATTTATGGAATGGAAAGAGCATTTTCGTTTCCATTTCTGTATTAATTCAGGTCTGTACTAATTTGATATAATGTTTCTGAATTTTTGAGTTGAAGATTGACCTCTATTCGCAAGTGGCTTTGATAAATGGTAACTTATTAATTAGTAGGACTAGGACAACAGCATATTCTTTTCATTGTTTTGACTCTCGAGTGTGTATCTGTTATCTTATATGCTTTTATATAGAGTGATGTGGTTCTTGGTTGATTAACTGTGTCTTACTGGTCAGATATATACTCGAGAGTCAAAACAATGGAAAGAATATGCTGTTGTCATAGCCCTACTCATTAGTAAGAAAAAATTTAAAACATCTTTACATCATAAATATCTAGTGAAAACAAATACTAGGAATAAATACTTGCTATTTTTACAAAATAGCTGTTTTTGGTGATGCATACCATGAAGCAAAACGATTTTTGTCCATAATTCTTCCTATATTAAAAAAACAATGTATGATGTTTGTACTTGGACAAAAGAAAATCATATTTCCAAAATCAAATAAATTGATCAAATAGCTTATTTTTATGAAGAAAATCATTTTTAAATGATTGGTTGGAATTCATAATCATTGAAACATAAATCTAGCAAGTTTGAATTATTGAGTTATCTCTATTTTTTAAATTGTTTTCAAGATAGCGAGATGGTCACTCCTTGTATACTCATAAAATTTGATTTTCTTTTTTTTTAAATAAAAGTACTTGATCAATCAAAAATATATTTTCGCTTATGTACATCATACAGATTTTTCTATAGTTTTGTTTTTTTAATATAAGGTGAATTCTGGACAAGAACTAACAAAACAAATGCTCTGAAAACAAAAGGCATTTATAATATTCTAAACAACAGGACAGATTTTTAGAGCTTTTATTTATAAACTATAATTTCATTGCAGATTATTCTAAAATAAAAAAAAAGAGGCCACGGTGACCTATTTTATTTTATTAAAATCTAAACTTTCCATGCATTTTTAAAACATAATTTTTAATTTAAAGACAAATATGGCACGAGTGGATAAAAAAAAAAAATAATTGTACAAAGGTAAAATATAGATGAAAATCTTCCAATGATTGTATTAAAATCTTGGATGCAATACATAAGGAGAAAGCATTTAGATGTTTGTCATGGTGCCCGGAAAACGAATTTAGGAAAACACGTACCCGGAAAACTTGTACCAGGAAAACTCCCCCCCCCCCTTTTTGCTAGGTAGGAAAACTGGTCCCTTATTGAATAAATATCGATTGAAAACACATTTTATTACCGTTCTTGAAGGAGATATTGTTTTTAAGAGACTATGCACCCCATAATATTTTAAAAAATTATTTTTAACTCTTGCTTAAAAAAAATAACTTGATCACGGAGTCAAGATACGAAAAACGAAACCAAATATTTATTTTTAAAAAATACTCTAGTTTTAACACTTTTTGTGTCATTATGAAACAAAAATAAAGAAAACACATATATTCAAAGAAAGCAGTTATTTTATTTAGAATAATTACTTCAGTTTAAATAATTCTTATATTATTACAAAACAACAAAAAAGAAAACATGGTGTTATGTAATTTTGGTATCGCACTGAAATAATGTTATTATTTCGAAAGCTATTCTTAACATTGGGAGGGTAGGGTATCGTTTAAAAGTCATTTCGAGGGTACTTGTACAGTATGCAAACGGCGGCTATTGTTAGGGGGCGATAACTCCAATTTGTTCTTGATCAAATAACGCAGCAAATAAGTAACAAACAAGATTTTTTTCCAAACAGAAAAATATTTGAAAACCAAAACATTTATTGTGTAAAAATATATCAATATATAATTGTAAAAACATTTAATTAAAAGTCTCCGTCGAAATATAATTTAATAAAACAATTTTGTAATAAAAATAACATTAGATTTTTATAAAATAAAATAGCTTTTCTTTTTTTTTTTGAACATTAACAAATAAATAATTAAATGAAACATCTTTTTGAATTAAAGCAACTTTGAAGGGTCAACAAAAAAATAATAATTTAACTGTTTTTTGACAGAGACGCACCACATGGTGACAGTTTAGAAAAGATATGGCCGTGCGCATACTGCAGAAGTGTTATTTTATGAGCAAAAAATGTGTTAAAACTAAATTAATTTTTCGGTAATTCACGGGGAACATGGACCGTGCATAAATTGTGTTTTTATTTAATGATTACTCCCACAAAGCGTTTTCTTTCACTTTCTTCATGACTTTATTTTTCATCGTGCATGTATTTATTTTATTTTTTGGAATTTTTTCTCTGTGTGAATTTGATTTATACTTTTATTTAGTGCTTGTTTTTATTTTATTTTTATTTCATTTTATTTTAATTTTTTTCTTATTTTCTCCACTAAATATTTTTTTGTTAAATTATTTTTTCATACATATTCAAATAATGTTCCCCCCCCCCTCTCTTTTTTTGGCCTCAAATAGTACCTTCAAAAAGTTTTCATGATTAAATAAACCAAAGAAAACCTTTTGCGCATGCGCTTTGGATGAGCAATCATTAAATAAAAACACTTTATGCAGGGTCCACGTTTCCCGTGAATTACCAATTTTTCTAAATAAAATATTTGTTTTATTATTTGATAATACAAAGTGTTTTCTTTTTGTTTGTTTCATAAATATATGATTTCGTTTTTCATGTCTTCCATTTAGTTTCGTTACATAATCAACCGTATCCACTTCTGGTAGATTGATTTTTTTCCGAGCAGTGATCTTGGACATTACTTTAAAATATACAAATTTATTTTCTTTTGGAGGGGGGGGGGCTCGTTTTAAAACCATATCTACCTCAGTATTTACTTTAATTTTCAGACATTTTTTGTTCAAAATTATTTACCAAGTAATGGCGAGTGCAAGATTATTTCTTTTTAACTAAATAAAAACTTTTTAAAATAAGTTTAAACACCAAAATCTTACAAAGCTAGGTAGAAAACGAAAACTTAGAAAAATCAATTTAATTTTTTTAAAACAGTAAACAAGTAAAAATATTTAAAAAAATATTATGGGATGTGCATTATTACCTAAAAATATACAAATTTATTTTATTTTGGAGGGTGGGGTACTCATTTTAAAAGTATATCTACCTTAGTATTTTCTTTAATTTTCTATTTTTGAGCAATTATCGAGACTCCTAAGACATGATCCTCTTATGTCAGACATTTTTTGTTCATAAGTAACACTTGACATTACTTTTTTTTTAACTAAATAAACTCTTTAAAATAAGTTGAAACACCAAAAACTTTCAAAGCTAGGTAGAAAACGAAAACTAATTTAATTTTTTTTTTTAAAACAACAGTAAACAAGTAAAAATATTTTTTAAAAATATTATGGATGTGTATTCTCTTTTAAAAATAATATCTCCTTCAAGAACGGTCATAAAATGTGTTTTCAATCGATATTTATTCAATAAGGGACCAGTTTTCCTACCTAGCAAAAAGGATTGAGTGTTCCGGGGTCGAGTTTTCTTAAATTCATTTGTCATATTTGAAAAAAAAAAAAAATTATTGGTTCATGTATCCGCCCCCAAGAAAATACTTTATTTTTAGTTAATTATGTGTGAACATCCTAAAAAACTTGGGGAAAACAATTATTTTAAAATTTACAATAGGAGATCAGTTTTTCATATAAATTTAATGTAAAATGATTATTCAATTCTGGCCCAGTACCTGGACAAATAACATTTTATGGGCATATAACGAGATTGTTTTTAATGGGAAATAAATTGTGAAGGTTTTGTAAGGCTGAATGCCAATAAGCAATCTCTTAATCCTATCACAAACCTTAAATTTAGGTGGCAACCCTGTTCCCCCTAAAAAAAAACTCCAAGAACATGTATTCATCTAAAATTTAACTAAAACATAGTTCAAATGCTATCTGGTTAGAAAGTGTGATTATTTTACATTAGATTTATATACTAAACTGATCCCCCACTCTAAATTCTAAAAAGTTTTTTCTCTACTATATTATTATTTTCAAGAAACATTCAAAGCAAAAAACTTGTCTTGGTAAAACGAGTAAATCATAGGAAAAAATAAATTCAGTAACAAAAAATTAGGACCCTTCAAGATGGCAGGGCTAAGATCTTTTCCCTCTGGTTTTAAATAGGTACCACTCCTCGCTCCTATTTAAAATAATTTACTGTATAGTTTTCAAGCTATTAAAATTTTTTGGTGCTTCTATATTATTGGGATGAGATTTTGTAGTCGATAAATGGAGTTTTCAAATAAAAAAAATAATGGTTTCAACTAATTTTTTTGTCAATTCTAATAAGTTATAATGGTAGCTTCCAAATTATGCAGTCAAAATTACCTAAATATTACTGAATTATTAAAAAAACAACTTTAATCATGTTAGCAGGTGCTGCCATCTTTGTTTAATTTGAATGCAAAATTACCTCCCTGTTGAACTCTCCTGTGTTTCACGATTGTTTTCATCAAATTCTATTTTTTATTTTCTTTAATAAAAAATTTTCTACCTTATCAATTTTTGTAATTTTTGGATATAATCATCTTAAAAATATGAAAATATATAGATACCGTTGTTTTCATGTGAAATTCAGTTTTACGATTTCCAAAAATCTTGTCCTAATTTTGTAGAAGTGCCAATTTTTTCTTTGGTAGACAAGGAGCTAGACTCCCTTTTCTTTATTTTTAAACAGTTTTTTTTAATTAATTTTTTTTTATGGAAATCCATCCAGACAAGGCATGAAGTCACTTGATGTAAATAGCTAACAACAACGAAAGTGCCTATTGACCTTAGTATTATAAAGACTAAGGCTATAGCTAGGTAGGAAACATTCAGTAGAATGAAGTTACTGGAATATGAAGCTATATTATTGTGAAATGTCGGTGATTCCTATTAGCGATCTCCTTGTCATGTATGGGTCAATCCTCGGTCATGGACGGTGTGACCTGTGCTCACCTTTCGCAAGGATTCTTCACAAGGTATCTCAGTGTAGTAAGATCCGTCAATCGATTTGGTCGTAATCACTGTCACCTTTGGATTGATAAGTCACTGCTTCGTTGATCTGTCACACTGGAAATGAATCAATTTCATGCACACAAAAGAAAGACAGACTCGATTATATCTATTCTACTGGTTAATTCAAGATACATGTACAAAATATAAACTTATATACAAGTTCAGTTGTTGATGTTGACAAAACTCTACTGAGTCCGAATTAGATTAATTAACTTAACTTCTATTAAAAATTATAAACTTTGAAAATTGACTTTATTTGCTTGAAAACAACAGAATAAATATTTAAATACTCATTTTAAAATATTAAGAGTGGGACTTGATGATGTTCAGTATGACTGTCTTGGTTTTCATTCAAGTACTGCCCTTTTAACTGTTATAACTGAGCAGATGTCGGTTTATAGATAACTAGCATGGGTGTGCGGTGTTGCCTGGGTATTTGGAGGTGTATGTTGAGCAAAAAAAAAAAAAAAAAAAAGCGGTCAATTTTTTTAAACTTTGATCCCTATTATAACCTTTTAAAATTTATTGTTTTGGGCTCAAATCAAGTTATTAAGTTAGATCAGTGTCCAAGGAACTATATCTAAAATTTCAAATGTTTAGACTCAAAATTGTCAGAGGAGTTTGGTAGAGTTCTCAAAGGTCAACTCATTGAACTTTGACCCCTTAATCGCCAAATTACTGGCCGAAAACTGATCACATCGATTTTCCCAAATCTCAGTACCCTGTATATCAAATTTTGAGTCTGTAGACTTAAAATTGACAGTTATTACGTATGGAAATGTACACACACAGACACACACACAGATACACAGACATGTTCACTTTTATAGATATATAGATTTGGGAGAGAGTATGGTTATTGCACTTAAGATTTCTACAAAATCTTCAGGGTTCTGGTACTAATTGTAAAATTCTTGAATTAATTTTTTTTTCTGATTAAAGCTTGTGAGTAACTCTAGGTGGTGTCGCCTCATTTTCTTTTCCCCATTGTTTCTTCTCTATATCAAATTATCTTCCAGAGAATATTATTTTGAACATTAATATCTATGCTAAATGATACCACTATTTATTTTGGTGTTGCTTTTTTGCCCATCTCCCTTAGATCAGTTGAAATATACAGCTAATCAAGAAGTTGACCTGGGTTCAGTTGTGGATTGGGGTATCAAATGGCTTGTTTTATTTAATTCTGTTAAGAGTAAACTCGTGTCTTTCAATTGTAGGCATATCCTTTTTTTTTTTTTGCTAAGATTCTCAAGGAGAAATTGACTTGAAAACTTCTTGGTCTTCCTTTATGATCAAATTCATACATTAGGTCCATTACTCTTTCTGCTTCCCATAAAAGTAGGTCCTCTTCATCATTCTAAATACATTCTCACACCTGAAACTATTTTTATTTCTACAAATTTATTATTAGACCATCGCATAAAGCGTACTGTTGTCATAATTGAGCTAGTGAATCTCTGTCCCATCCAAGGGTACTTGGTAAGGTGCAGAAAGTATCTGTAATTTGATTGGATTGAATTGATTTGACAGATTTCTTCTAGGCAGCCTATCTTACAAAAGTGATGTTGCTAGTCTTAGTCTTTTTTATAAACACTATTATGGCACGTGTTCTCATAGAATTATGTGATTTATTTCCAGCTTCTTTTATTCCAGCTGATTTGACTTATTGGTCTCTGTCAATTCACTATTTTGAGAACTCATTGTAATGTGACGTAACCGTCCGAGGGAGCGATTGGGATCCCCATTGGGGGGAGGCTGAGGCTCCCGAAACACTGGAGAATGCGCAGGCGACAACAACCAAACCTTGCTGAAAGAAAGATTTGAGTTATAAATTTTATTGTTTAGTATAAATGACAACTTGATGTCACTTTGAGAGACATAACGGAACATAATTTCGTTTCCGATGCCAACAAGTGCTGACTCAGGATTGTTTGGTTTTTGAGGGCAGTACCAGACCGAGAGGTCATGAGTTAACCTTTTGATTGTGAGAAACAGCCCCGCAATCGCAGGCACAGACTGAGTAAGATAGGGGATTCCCCTGAGGTGACGTAATTAGTGATGATTAGTCCAGGCAACAACCCGGCCTACCCTGTCACCTTAATACATAAACGGGTCCCTGCGCCAAAATCGGCAGTTGAAGCTGAAATTTGAGAGAAATCAAATACAATCGAAGA
The DNA here is from genome assembly GCF_053919585.1 of Euprymna scolopes. NCBI lineage: Eukaryota > Metazoa > Mollusca > Cephalopoda > Sepiida > Sepiolidae > Euprymna > Euprymna scolopes. The sequence continues at coordinate 22,796,683 of NC_136524.1, read as the reverse complement.
GTCGTCCCCCTCCCCTCTCTTCACGAACCGTCACCACCACAAAACCAAGAGTAATTAATCTAATTCGGACTCAGTAGAGTTTTGTCAGACCCCACCCATGTTTTAAAGTAATTATTCTTAAATTTTGTAAAATTCATTGATAATAAAACAAGTGATTTATACCAAACATGGTACAATTTTAATGTGCTAAAGTTAAAGAAAATTTTATTTCAAAGTTTTATTTCATTAAAAGCGATCTTTGCGACTCATGAGGAACAAATGTCTGCTTTTAACCTAATTCTTTGGGGTGGGGTTTAAAAAATTAAAAAAATACTAATTTTCCCTACCACTAACCCTAAGTCTAAATGTTAGCAAGCCCTAAATTTAGGGTTAATGATAGAGTAGGTCATTATTTTTTTTGTTTAATTTTCAGGAATGAAGCCCCCCCCCCCTCAACAATTAAACAGCAAGTGGACATTTTTCAAGTAGTTTTATTTTTACATCTATATATATATATAAAAAAGCGAAAATATATGTGTGTATGTTTGGATGTCTGCTAAAAACTTTTGACAGACGCGAAAAAATTCACAAACTCGGTATCACAAGCTCCATCCTTTGCTTGAAAAATATCGAAAAATTGGCCAAAAACGTTAACTTTTTCACCTCGAAATCGACAATTTTCGACAGGGGGGGGGTCAACAAAAACGGTTCTCTCGTGACAATGACCGATTCTACGCATGCGTCAGATGACGTCGTGACCTGATTTACTTCAAATAGTTGAAAAACCAAACAAATTTCATGTACATTGTGTTAGCTCAGTTGGTTAAGGCCTTGGTTCATTATCTAAATGTTTTGGGTTCGAATCGTGTGAGATGTTTGGGTTTTTTTTTTTGGTTTTTTTTTTTCAATTTTTTAAATTTAAATATTGAACCAGTGTTATTTAAGCCATTTTTCATGTAACGTTCGTTTTTCTGCTTTTTTTCTTTTTTACTTCGCTTATTCTTAGTGACACCTAAAAACACCCGGGTACCCACCGATTTTTTAATTTTTAATATCGAAACAGGCTTATTTAAGCCATTTTTCACTTGTTTGTTTTTCTGTTTTCATCATTCGTTTGCCTTACGTTTTTTTTTTGTGTTTTTTTTTATTGTTTGATCGATGTGTATAGCGGGGAAAACAGTAACTGGCTTCCGCAACTTGACGTTATCGCACCTGCTAATTTCTGTTTATAAACGTCAATTTAACACACTTATCAATTTATCTGTTCCCGTGGTCGAGATGGTTAGGTCGCAGGGTATTTTTTTCCATTTCCTTTCCACCTCCGCGTCAAACATTCGGGGTTTAAGCCTACCTTTATACTAAAACTATTTTTTTTCTTTTACACCTCCAAACAACCGGCCAACGTTTTTTTTTTTTTTTTTTTTTTTTTAACAGGGTTGTTTTAATCTACCCAACCACCAATGCACACCTCCAAACACCCGGGCAACGCTGGGTACCCCCGCTAGTCTAATATAAATTATTGTTGAGTTATTTCCCTTTTTAATTGTTTTTTTTTTTTTAAATGGCAGACATCGCAATCACACTTCAGATACTCATAAACTTTGACTTTTTTTCTTTAAAAATAAAACTACTTGATCGATTTATGTGATCTTTGGAATATGATATTTTCGTTTCACACAGATACATACATCATACAGATTTTTCTTTAGTTTTGTTTTTAATGTAGGGTGAATGCCAAACAACAACCTCCTTCTTCTCTTATAAAAATCATTTACAATTATTTGCAATTTTATCAGTTCTTATGTTTTTATTCTTTTAGGGAGTTGGTCCGCAGGAATACACTTTGATTAAAATGGCGCTTATGGAACCATTTCCAAGCAAACTAAGGTAAATTTACAATTATCTCTCATACCTTAACTGGAGAGATTTGTGAAAAGACTGGAAAAACATTTAAACATAAAAAGAAATAGAAATCAATTCAGAGATTTTCAGCCACAGTACAGGGCAATATTTAAGCATTGTGATGGGTCAAGAACCATGAAATAATCTGCAGGCAACAGAAGCAACTGTTATATTCCGGCAAGTAGACAGCAGATCTAATCCAAGCCGATCATATACTCCAGAGGGGATAGGATTTTGGCAAGGAATATCTTTACCCCTATAAATTTTTTTTTTTTTTTTTTGTATTCATATTAAAAATTATTTTTTCTATTCAAAAAGAAAATATAATTTTGTTATATATGGGTTGTGGAATTGCATGCATCTGCAAAAGATCTAGCTAATTTGCATATTCTTTTAAACATTCATTTTAATTCCCTATTTGTTTTTTTGGTTTTCTTATGAGATGATCATCTTCAGATAATTATTATGTGTAATTATATAAGATTTATACTTGTGCAATATTTGCATAAAAAGATTATAGTAAATGCAAACCTCTTTCTATATATATATTTATGTATGCATATATATATTTAAAAAATTTTGCCTACCAAACTACTGTCAGTTTTTCGGTCTACAGATATGAAACAACATATAGGGTATTCAAACCTATGCGGAACTTTATATTTGGGTTTTAGCCAGGGAAAATCAATGCAAAAGTGTAAAAATTAAAGAAATTAATTTGCTAGGTGAAGGTTGAACGACAGCATTACGAATATGCATGCGTAACATAGTAGCTATTGGTTCATGTTTTAATTTTCAGCCTTGCAGCAAACGTGTCTTTATAGTTCAGGCATTAGAGTCAAAGGAAAAAGTAAATTGTAAGCTAAATGTTTTAGTTTCAATTCTCGGTGGTGGCACACAAGTCATTTTTTTTAAAAACTTTTTAAATCATTACTATATATTGGGTTCAATATAATAATAAATATGAAATCTGCATTAATCAAAATATCATATTTAAACGTATTTTACGACCAGGCAATGCTGGGCGGCCTACTAGTATAGTATATATCTATATGTATATCATGATCTTGCTAACTCTAGCAAACACTAGGGACCTGTATTCCAAGTGGGAATGAATCATTACCTTCTAGAGCCTAGTCAGCAGATGCTATTCATGCAAAATTTGGTAGCACATGCAACACATAAGGCTTCCTATTAATCCTGTCCGATATATGACAAGTGGTTGTTGAACCTGAAATTGCTAGATATTGTTACTCCCAGATAGTTTGACATTTTGAGAATGGCAAAAATGTGTCTTCAAACCAAATCCCATGGACAGGAACAGACGAGATATCTAGAGGACAATAACATGACTGTTTTTGCTGGATTGAACAGCATATTCCAGTCCCCTGCCTACTCAGATGCAAAAACAACCTGTGACTGCAGGTATACCAATGCTATGTAAGGGTTTAGGTGTGACACAAATTTTTGTGTCATAGAAATAAGCAGCTGTATAACAATGAGGTATCAAAATGATGAATTGATGGAGACCACTAGACTAACAAATCAAACGAGCTGGAACAAAGGAAGCAGGGAATAGATCAGACAATTCTGAAGTACATAAGTGCCATAATAATATAGAAAAGCCTGAGACTAGCAACATGTCTGAGAGAGGGATTGTAGAGAAGAAGAAAGGGTGGGGCTAATTAAAGTGCAGATATGTTTCTGCACTTTATCAAAAGCCTTCAAATGGGACAGGGATTTACTAGCCCAAATATGGCAGCAATACTTCATACATAGTGTGATACTAGATTTGTAGAGATAAAAATTATCTCAGGTGTGAGAAAGTGTTAACTTTAACAATTAATTTGAAATAAGGTATTTTAGTCTCACCATTAGTGTGAGAAATAAATCTTTTACATTTATTAATTTTGGAGAAATGTTTGAGATGTTTTTCTTTTTCCTCATTTAGTGTTTTGGCTGGAAGGAAAGTGTTTTTGGTAGCAGCAACTCTTCGTCCTGAAACCATGTATGGACAAACAAATTGTTGGATTCGTCCCGATATGAAATACATTGCATTCGAAACAATTGACAAAGAAGTTTTTGTTTGTACACATCGTGCAGCAAGAAATATGAGTTACCAGGGAATTACACAAGAAAATGCAAAAGTGAATATTCTCTTGGAGTTCATTGGACAGGTGAGTTTTTTTTTTTAACATTTCTCTCATTTTCTTCTCTTTTTGCCTTCTGTCTCTTTCTTTTGCCTTCTGTCTCTTTCTTTTGCCTTCTGTCTCTTTCTTTTGCCTTCTGTCTCTTTCTTTTGCCTTCTGTCTCTTTCTTTTGCCTTCTGTCTCTTTCTTTTGCCTTCTGTCTCTTTCTTTTGCATTCTCCCTTTTAGTTTAATATTCACAATTGTAGCTAAAGGTAAAATGTAAAATAATGAATGAAAGAAACTTTTTTAAAACACAATAAAAAAGCAACATGAATATTGGACAGATTCTTGTATCCTTAAATATTATGGCTGTCATTGTAAGCAAGTTTTCGAAGGAAATCTTAAATCTTAATAATATTGTATACAATTAATTATAAGCTATGTATAGATTGCAAAAATATAATTGCTTATAATTGACTAGCAGAGAGACTTGACGTTAGCTAGGATTGAATGAGGATCAATAAATGTTTCACACTTTCAATAAATACTTTTGTTAATGAAATCTATGAAATCGGCCATTTTTTAATCAAATTGATTGATTGCCCACTCCAATAGGGTACCCATCACAAGAGATGGAGAAGAAGCTCACATGCATCCTTACAGTGATTTAGTTCACAAAACGTTGTAGTGTACATTGCATTGTAGAGAAGCGTCTATTGATTTTTATACAATTATTTATTTGCTTGAATTAATGCTCAAAATGCAAAAGTCAAGCATCATTATTTTTTTTTTTTATTACATTTTCACCCCAAACAAGGCAAATTGCCACTTTGGTGTAGGGGGCTACTATCAGGGGCAACAACTACTGGAGTACTATGTAGGGATTTGGGCAGCAAGGTGTCGGTTCACGTTACACTTGAACTTCTGCACATCAGTACTGTTGGGGAAGCAGGGACCTGGAATGGAATTCCAGAGTCTAGCGGTTCTGGGGAAGAAACTATTGGAGTAAAAAGATCTTTTACATCTAGGGATCTCTACAGTGTGGGGGTGGGATTTAGCAGCCTGTCGGGTTTGTCGAGGGTGCTCACGTCGTGGGGGCACAAGTGATTGCAGTTCGTCAGAGCATTCACCACCAAAATACTTGTAGAAAAGGCAGAGGGATGCAACATTTCGTCGATGGGACAGAGGCTGAAGCTTAGATGCCAGTTCAGGGCCTATCAGGTTTGCGACTCTCATGGTCCAATTGTGCTCTAAATAGCAATACAAAAATGGATAATCACAGATTTCAAAGGGGTTCTGCTAAAATAGTCATATTTTAAAAACCAAAGCATTTTAGATTCTCAAAATACCACCGTTTTGTTCGGAAATGCAATATACTTTCAAATTAATTAATAAATAATAATGTACATTATATATTTTAAGAGTTTTAATGAAATAAAGTGATAAAAATATGAATATCATAAAATGGCGTTTTCGGTAAGGTTTTGTAAAGACACCTCCTGATTTATAAATGCTTGTACGCATTTTTATTAAGAATTTTGTCATGGAATTTGGAAACTAACCAGAATAGATGTCGCTTTTAATAGTTTGGGGTGTAAAATGTAATTTGAGCTGAAGCATATAAAAGCATCCAGATTTTAAACAAAATTGTAATCAAAAACTGCCTGCAGATGACTGAAGAAAATCAGTTGAAAGTACTTGCAAAAAAAACACAGCAGATGGACAAAAACGACTACTTTCCTACACAAATTCGATTGAGGCATAAAAATGATCATTCAGAAAATGGAAAAATTACAAAAAAAGATCATTAGCAAAAACACTCTGCGCTGTTAACAATATCTGTCTGAATGAAAACATACTGCCTAAATACACCATATATATATATATATATATATATATATATTTTGTGTACAGAAAGTTGTTGAGACAGATCATTGGTACCATCGGTTTCAAGCCCGATAATAAGGCCCGTTTAAGGTATCCTTATGAAGCTCTCTTCAGCCAATACAATATTCGTCTATCTTATAACCCGGAAGTGTGAAGTATATAAACCTTGCGAATTCACGTTGAAATCTCGTTTTGTTAAATCCCCCTCCCCCCCTTTTTTTTTTTTTATCGGATGATGTAATACCTAATTTAAAACTTTGAATTATTTAAATTTAAGATCTAATTTCGAAAAAAATTTCCTTATATAAATTGATTTTAATTTGAACCCAAATTAATTTTAAAATCTTTTCTTATGTATAAAAAACTTTAAAATCTGTATTGGTATCGGTTAAAAACTTAAAAATTTGTTTAATTATATCGAATTACGTTTAAAAATTTCCAAAAATACGTTTAAAGTTTAAAAAAATATTTTTAATTATATCGAATCACATTTAAAAATTTCGAAATACGTTTAAAAATTATTTTTAAAAATCCAAATCTTTCAAGGTTTGGGGAAGTGAGTATTTATCCTAAGTGATTTCCCTAGTTTATTAACATTATATTTTTCTATAGTTTTAAATTCGAAATATATTATAAATTACATTTATAAAATATAATTTAAAAATTTTTTTATAAAATACATTAATTTAAAATCTATAATATAATTGCGATTAAAATCCAAGTTTACTGACTAATCATTGAAAGATTTGGATTTTTTAAAAATAATTTTTAAACGTATTTCGAAATTTTTAAACATGATTCGATATAATTAAAAATATTTTTTTAAACTTTAAACGTATTTTTGGAAATTTTTAAACGTAATTCGATATAATTAAACAAATTTTTAAGTTTTTAACCGATTTTAAAGTTTTTTATACATAAGAAAAGAGATTTTAAAATTAATTTGGGTTCAAATTAAAATCGATTTATATAAGGAAATTTTTTTCGAAATTAGATCTTAAATTTAAATAATTCAAAGTTTTAAATTAGGTATTACATCATCCGATAAAAAAAAAAAGGGGGGGGGATTTAACAAAACGAGATTTAAATGTGAATTCGTGAGGTATATATACTTCACACTTCCGGTTATAAGATAGACGAATATTGGCTGAAGAGAGCTTGATAAGGATACCTTAAACGGGCCTTATTATCAGGCTTGAAACCGACGGTACCAATGATCTGTCTCAACTAACAACTTTCTGTACACAAAATATAAATACGCTCTTACAATTTGGATTTTCCTTTTAATTGAGCACTCTGCTGGAATTCTTTTTCCAAAAAAAACTAATATATATATATATATATATATATATATATATAGTAAGTTATAAAATATATATGACGATTAAGCTACACTGAATATTCCGCGTTTCATCCACTCTAGGATTCTTCAGGCTTATGCGCATAAGTACGCTTTATGCCTGAAGAATCCTAAAGTGGATGAAACGCAGAATATTCAGTGTAGCTTAATCGCCATATATATTTTATAACTTACTAACTAGCTCTACCTACGTATTGAGCACTTTTGAAGTAAATACTTAAAGTTTACGCATAAATTTATACTTAATTTTATGTGAGTAAATGAAGTAGTTATATATATATATATATATATATATATATATATATATATACTTGAACAGTGAATTGGTGAAGACTGAAGACCTCTAGCCTAACGAGCTGGAACAAAAAAAGCAGAGATTACATCAAACAATTCTGAAGAACACATGCCATAATAGTACCAATAGGAGAATTGATATTTGGTTCTGACAAGACAAATCTGTTAGCTGATCATTTTACAATTTTTAATTAATTTTTTTTTTTACCTCAAACGAAGCAAAATTGCTATTGGGATGTAAATTGGCTACTGTAAATTAGGGACCAGATTAACAGGGAATTCTAAATGGTGGAGTTCTTCAGTGAAATACTTGTTCACATTATATTTCAATTTCTGAATATTAGTGCAGTCGAAGGAGCAGGGAGAAAATTCCAAAGGCTAGCAGTTTGAGGAAAGGAGCTAATTAGAGTAGTAAGCTTTCTGACATCTGGGAACCTGTATAGTGAAGGGGTACAATTTTGTTGTTTTTGGAGGGATTTACTATGAGGGGGCACCAGTGCACCAAGTTTGTCGGAGTACATTCCATTGAAGTACTTGTAGAACAAGCATAAAGATGCAACATTGTGGCAATGGGATAGGGGTTGGTGGTTCTTTTTGGAACCGTGTCGAAGAGTGACTTTGCAGAGATATAGGATACTGATAGATATGAGATGTTTCCTAACCCAGTAGAGGGAGCCCACTATTTTTTTTTTTTACAGAAGACTTGGCAGTGTCTTCTATATGTTTGTTTCAATTCATGTTAACTGTGATATCATTAACATTTTTTATATAAACTTATCTTATTTTTCAGGACATAATGGCTGTCAAATTGAAAGCTCCTTTGACCAGCTATGATGTTGTATATACTCTTCCAATGCTTACAATCAAAGAAGACAAAGGTATTTGTGTTTATTTTTTTGGGGTCTTTAATGAATGATATTAAGATTGCGGTACTTGTGCATTTAAGTTATCATGCTGAAGCCAAAGTTTCATGGGAGTTTTCCAGCAGATAACATAAACCGTCAGGACATGCCAAAATGCTTAGCCAATGAAAGACAAGAAAGAAAAGAAAAACCTTGTTTTAATGAAAACAAGACAAAAATTGCAATTTTTTTTATGGATAATGTTACTAACCTCTCAAAAAAGAAAATGAATAAAAACTACTCAACCTATAGTAATTTTCAAGAATGAATATTTAATTGTTTTTATTTTTTAACGATAAAATGAAAAACATTATAACAACAAATGTCAGACTTTTTGTTTTTAAATCTTTTTATTTTTTTGGTCATTTTTTATAGATTTTTTTTTCTCCAAACGTTATTAGGATTAACGTTATTATTTAGAAACCCATTCTTAACTTGGGGAGGGTGTTTTGTAACTATTCTGTATTTTTACCTAATAATTTAATAAACAAAATTTAAGTCATTGTGCTTAAGTTAAGGTAGAAACAAATATATAAACTTAATAATAGGAGAAACTCCCACTTTGGACTATGAGAAAAATATCCCTTCATGTAACACGGTCCATGTCCTGAATTTTGTATTGTGATAATTCTATGCATAGTTTTTGTTTTCTAATTTTTTATTTTTCAAAGTTCATAGATGCTCACAGGTCTGGCAACTTCCTTTGCCAATTAGCTTTTCTCGCTAGCAAAATTCTGTGACCTTTTCTAGCAATTGTAATCCTTCTCCTGTCTAATGGTTTCATAAAGTTATCAACAAATTGATTAAATTTTCTTTTCTCGTCTGCCTACTAGAATTGGCTAAGTATTTCAGCATATCCCAGTGGTTTACGTTATCTGCTGGAAAACGCCAGTGAAATTTCGGCTTCAGCATGATAACTTAAATGCACAAGTACCAAAGTTGTTAAAAAATGCTCTTTTTCACTATTTCTTTCTCTTTCACTATCACTTTCCTAGAACTGTCTGTCTGTGGAACTCTGTTCCGGTAATCTGCTTTGCAGTTGACTACAATATTATTGTCTTGAGATCCAACGTAAACAGGTTCTTATTGAACAATCCTCGTAAATAATTGAATTATACCAAATTACCACCACAAACGATTATTACACTACTGTTCCAATTACTACAATACACACAGTAACCTTATCCTTAACCCCGGGCCTTGATATGTGGTAATCTCTTTGTAAAAAAAAAATCTCGTACTATTTCTTTGTCTCTCTTTGTCATTATCTTTCTTTTTTTCGCTATCTCCTTTTCTCTGAAAATCAGTGCATACGAAAGAGTTACATATTATTTTTCCAATTCTAGGAACTGGTGTTGTTACAAGTGTCCCTTCAGATTCGCCAGATGATTTTGTTGCTTTAAGAGATTTAAAGAATAAACAAGTAAGTTTTTCTTTCCTTTTTATTTGATCAACATTAAAGTTTTATATTAAAACTTTAACTCCTTCATTTAACGGCAAAAATATCTATGACTGTAGATCAATTGAAATGCCATTATGCCATACAATTTCTCATGGAAGACTTTAAAATAAGACTAACAGTTTTCTTCATTTGATGCATGGAAGCTGGAACTGTTTTGATGTTTCATCATCAACCATGTCTAGCAAACATACAAGAGTACAGATTGGACTTGTGAAAAAAGTTAATTTTATCATGAATATTCATAGTCATGATAAAACAATGTCTGTAAAAAAAATGAAAAATAAAAAATTGTACAAAAAAGAAAGAAAGAAGCAAAAGAAAAACTGAAAAACTTAAAAAATGAAAAAAAAAAAAGCAAAGAAAATATATATGCATAAAGAGAAAAAATTGAAATAGATTTACTTTCGTATTATTTGGTTTATTCAGACTACTATTCTTCAACCTTCTTCAGATGCATTTTTATGTCAAACTTGTGAATCTTTATGTTATTTGGATTATTCAGACTACTATTCTCATCTTGGTTGTTATTTTCACAACGTTTCAGCCGATGTAACTTCCAACCTTCTTCAGATGCATTTTAATGTCAAACTTGTGAATCTTTATGTTATTTGGATTATTCAGACTACTATTCTCATCTTGGTTGTTATTTTCACAACGTTTCAGCCGATGTAACTTCCAATCTTCTTCAGATGCATTTTAATGTCAAACTTGTGAATCTTTATGTTATTTGGATTATTCAGACTACTATTCTCATCTTGGTTGTTATTTTCACAACGTTTCAACCGATGTAACTTCAAACATTCTTCAGATGCATTTTTATGTCAAACTTGTGAATCTTTATGTTATTTGGATTATTCAGACTACTATTCTCATCTTTGTTGTTATTTTCACAACGTTTCAGCCGATGTAACTTCCAATCTTCTTCAGATGCATTTTTATGTCAAACTTGTGAATCTTTGTTATTTGGATTATTCAGACTACTATTCTCATCTTGGTTGTTATTTTCACAACGTTTCAACCGATGTAACTTCCAACATTCTTCAGATGCATTTTAATGTCAAACTTGTGAATCTTTATGTTATTTGGATTATTCAGACTACTATTCTCATCTTGGTTGTTATTTTCACAACGTTTCAACCGATGTAACTTCCAACATTCTTCAGATGCATTTTAATGTCAAACTTGTGAATCTTTATGTTATTTGGATTATTCAGACTACTATTCTCATCTTGGTTGTTATTTTCACAACGTTTCAACCGATGTAACTTCCAACCTTCTTCAGATGCATTTTTATGTCAAACTTGTGAATCTTTATGTTATTTGGATTATTCAGACTACTATTCTAATCTTGGTTGTTATTTTCACAACGTTTCAGCCGATGTAACTTCCAATCTTCTTCAGATGCATTTTTATGTCAAACTTGTGAATCTTTATGTTATTTGAATTATTCAGACTACTATTCTCATCTTGGTTGTTATTTTCACAACGTTTCAGCCGATGTAACTTCCAACATTCTTCAGATGCATTTTTATGTCAAACTTGTGAATCTTTATGTTATTTGAATTATTCAGACTACTATTCTCATCTTCGTTGTTATTTTCACAACGTTTCAACCGATGTAACTTCCAACATTCTTCAGATGCATTTTTATGTCAAACTTGTGAGTCTTTATGTTATTTGGATTATTCAGACTACTATTCTCATCTTTGTTGTTATTTTCACAACGTTTCAGCCGATGTAACTTCCAATCTTCTTCAGATGCATTTTTATGTCAAACTTGTGAATCTTTGTTATTTGGATTATTCAGACTACTATTCTCATCTTGGTTGTTATTTTCACAACGTTTCAACCGATGTAACTTCCAATCTTCTTCAGATGCATTTTAATGTCAAACTTGTGAATCTTTGTTATTTGGATTATTCAGACTACTATTCTCATCTTGGTTGTTATTTTCACAACGTTTCAGCCGATGTAACTTCCAATCTTCTTCAGATGCATTTTTATGTCAAACTTGTGAATCTTTGTTATTTGGATTATTCAGACTACTATTCTCATCTTGGTTGTTATTTTCACAACGTTTCAACCGATGTAACTTCCAACATTCTTCAGATGCCTTTTTATGTCAAACTTGTGAATCTTTATGTTATTTGGATTATTCAGACTACTATTCTCATCTTTGTTGTTATTTTCACAACGTTTCAGCCGATGTAACTTCCAATCTTCTTCAGATGCATTTTTATGTCAAACTTGTGAATCTTTGTTATTTGGATTATTCAGACTACTATTCTCATCTTGGTTGTTATTTTCACAACGTTTCAACCGATGTAACTTCCAACATTCTTCAGATGCATTTTTATGTCAAACTTGTGAATCTTTATGTTATTTGGATTATTCAGACTACTATTCTCATCTTTGTTGTTATTTTCACAACGTTTCAGCCGATGTAACTTCCAATCTTCTTCAGATGCATTTTTATGTCAAACTTGTGAATCTTTATTATTTGGATTATTCAGACTACTATTCTCATCTTGGTTGTTATTTTCACAACGTTTCAGCCGATGTAACTTCTAATCTTCTTCAGATGCATTTTTATGTCAAACTTGTGAATCTTTATTATTTGGATTATTCAGACTACTAGTCTCATCTTGGTTGTTATTTTCACAACGTTTCAGCCGATGTAACTTCCAACCTTCTTCAGATGCATTTTTATGTCAAACTTGTGAATCTTTATGTTATTTGAATTATTCAGACTACTATTCTCATCTTGGTTGTTATTTTCACAACGTTTCAACCGATGTAACTTCCAACATTCTTCAGATGCATTTTTATGTCACACTTGTGAATCTTTATGTTATTTGAATTATTCAGACTACTATTCTCATCTTGGTTGTTATTTTCACAACGTTTCAACCGATGTAACTTCCAACATTCTTCTGATGCATTTTTATGTCAAACTTGTGAATCTTTATGTTATTTGAATTATTCAGACTACTATTCTCATCTTGGTTGTTATTTTCACAACGTTTCAACCGATGTAACTTCCAATCTTCTTCAGATGCATTTTTATGTCAAACTTGTGAATCTTTGTTATTTGGATTATTCAGACTACTATTCTCATCTTGGTTGTTATTTTCACAACGTTTCAACCGATGTAACTTCCAACATTCTTCAGATGCATTTTAATGTCAAACTTGTGAATCTTTATGTTATTTGGATTATTCAGACTACTATTCTCATCTTGGTTGTTATTTTCACAACGTTTCAGCCGATGTAACTTCCAACCTTCTTCAGATGCATTTTAATGTCAAACTTGTGAATCTTTATGTTATTTGGATTATTCAGACTACTATTCTCATCTTGGTTGTTATTTTCACAACGTTTCAACCGATGTAACTTCCAACCTTCTTCAGATGCATTTTTATGTCAAACTTGTGAATCTTTATGTTATTTGAATTATTCAGACTACTATTCTCATCTTGGTTGTTATTTTCACAACGTTTCAACCGATGTAACTTCCAACATTCTTCAGATGCATTTTTATGTCAAACTTGTGAATCTTTATGTTATTTGGATTATTCAGACTACTATTCTCATCTTGGTTGTTATTTTCACAACGTTTCAGCCGATGTAACTTCCAATCTTCTTCAGATGCATTTTTATGTCAAACTTGTGAATCTTTATGTTATTTGAATTATTCAGACTACTATTCTCATCTTGGTTGTTATTTTCACAACGTTTCAGCCGATGTAACTTCCAACATTCTTCAGATGCATTTTTATGTCAAACTTGTGAATCTTTATGTTATTTGGATTATTCAGACTACTATTCTCATCTTTGTTGTTATTTTCACAACGTTTCAGCCGATGTAACTTCCAATCTTCTTCAGATGCATTTTTATGTCAAACTTGTGAATCTTTGTTATTTGGATTATTCAGACTACTATTCTCATCTTGGTTGTTATTTTCACAACGTTTCAACCGATGTAACTTCCAATCTTCTTCAGATGCATTTTAATGTCAAACTTGTGAATCTTTGTTATTTGGATTATTCAGACTACTATTCTCATCTTGGTTGTTATTTTCACAACGTTTCAACCGATGTAACTTCCAACATTCTTCAGATGCATTTTTATGTCAAACTTGTGAATCTTTATGTTATTTGGATTATTCAGACTACTATTCTCATCTTTGTTGTTATTTTCACAACGTTTCAGCCGATGTAACTTCCAATCTTCTTCAGATGCATTTTTATGTCAAACTTGTGAATCTTTATTATTTGGATTATTCAGACTACTATTCTCATCTTTGTTGTTATTTTCACAACGTTTCAGCCGATGTAACTTCCAATCTTCTTCAGATGCATTTTTATGTCAAACTTGTGAATCTTTATGTTATTTGGATTATTAAGACTACTATTCTCATCTTGGTTGTTATTTTCACAACGTTTCAGCCGATGTAACTTCCAACCTTCTTCAGATGCATTTTTATGTCAAACTTGTGAATCTTTATGTTATTTGAATTATTCAGACTACTATTCTCATCTTGGTTGTTATTTTCACAACGTTTCAACCGATGTAACTTCCAACATTCTTCAGATGCATTTTTATGTCAAACTTGTGAATCTTTATGTTATTTGGATTATTCAGACTACTATTCTCATCTTTGTTGTTATTTTCACAACGTTTCAGCCGATGTAACTTCCAATCTTCTTCAGATGCATTTTTATGTCAAACTTGTGAATCTTTGTTATTTGGATTATTCAGACTACTATTCTCATCTTTGTTGTTATTTTCACAACGTTTCAGCCGATGTAACTTCCAACCTTCTTCAGATGCATTTTAATGTCAAACTTGTGAATCTTTATGTTATTTGGATTATTCAGACTACTATTCTCATCTTGGTTGTTATTTTCACAACGTTTCAACCGATGTAACTTCCAACATTCTTCAGATGCATTTTTATGTCAAACTTGTGAATCTTTATGTTATTTGGATTATTCAGACTACTATTCTCATCTTTGTTGTTATTTTCACAACGTTTCAGCCGATGTAACTTCCAATCTTCTTCAGATGCATTTTTATGTCAAACTTGTGAATCTTTGTTATTTGGATTATTCAGACTACTATTCTCATCTTGGTTGTTATTTTCACAACGTTTCAACCGATGTAACTTCCAACATTCTTCAGATGCCTTTTTATGTCAAACTTGTGAATCTTTATGTTATTTGGATTATTCAGACTACTATTCTCATCTTTGTTGTTATTTTCACAACGTTTCAGCCGATGTAACTTCCAATCTACTTCAGATGCATTTTTATGTCAAACTTGTGAATCTTTGTTATTTGGATTATTCAGACTACTATTCTCATCTTGGTTGTTATTTTCACAACGTTTCAACCGATGTAACTTCCAACATTCTTCAGATGCATTTTTATGTCAAACTTGTGAATCTTTATGTTATTTGGATTATTCAGACTACTATTCTCATCTTTGTTGTTATTTTCACAACGTTTCAGCCGATGTAACTTCCAATCTTCTTCAGATGCATTTTTATGTCAAACTTGTGAATCTTTATTATTTGGATTATTCAGACTACTATTCTCATCTTTGTTGTTATTTTCACAACGTTTCAGCCGATGTAACTTCCAATCTTCTTCAGATGCATTTTTATGTCAAACTTGTGAATCTTTATGTTATTTGGATTATTAAGACTACTATTCTCATCTTGGTTGTTATTTTCACAACGTTTCAGCCGATGTAACTTCCAACATTCTTCAGATGCATTTTTATGTCAAACTTGTGAATCTTTATGTTATTTGAATTATTCAGACTACTATTCTCATCTTGGTTGTTATTTTCACAACGTTTCAACCGATGTAACTTCCAACATTCTTCAGATGCATTTTTATGTCAAACTTGTGAATCTTTATGTTATTTGGATTATTCAGACTACTATTCTCATCTTTGTTGTTATTTTCACAACGTTTCAGCCGATGTAACTTCCAATCTTCTTCAGATGCATTTTTATGTCAAACTTGTGAATCTTTGTTATTTGGATTATTCAGACTACTATTCTCATCTTGGTTGTTATTTTCACAACGTTTCAGCCGATGTAACTTCCAACCTTCTTCAGATGCATTTTTATGTCAAACTTGTGAATGTTTATGTTATTTGGATTATTCAGACTACTATTCTCATCTTGGTTGTTATTTTCACAACGTTTCAGCCGATGTAACTTCCAACCTTCTTCAGATGCATTTTTATGTCAAACTTGTGAATCTTTATATTATTTGGATTATTCAGACTACTATTCTCATCTTGATTGTTATTTTCACAACGTTTCAGCCGATGTAACTTCCAACCTTCTTCAGATGCATTTTTATGTCAAACTTGTGAATCTTTATATTATTTGAATTATTCAGACTACTATTCTCATCTTGATTGTTATTTTCACAACGTTTCAGCCGATGTAACTTCCAACCTTCTTCAGATGCATTTTTATGTCAAACTTGTGAATGTTTATGTTATTTGGATTATTCAGACTACTATTCTCATCTTGGTTGTTATTTTCACAACGTTTCAGCCGATGTAACTTCCAACCTTCTTCAGATGCATTTTTATGTCAAACTTGTGAATCTTTATATTATTTGGATTATTCAGACTACTATTCTCATCTTGATTGTTATTTTCACAACGTTTCAGCCGATGTAACTTCCAACCTTCTTCAGATGCATTTTTATGTCAAACTTGTGAATGTTTATATTATTTGGATTATTCAGACTACTATTCTCATCTTGATTGTTATTTTCACAACGTTTCAGCCGATGTAACTTCCAACCTTCTTCAGATGCATTTTTATGTCAAACTTGTGAATGTTTATGTTATTTGGATTATTCAGACTACTATTCTCATCTTGATTGTTATTTTCACAACGTTTCAGCCGATGTAACTTCCAACCTTCTTCAGATGCATTTTTATGTCAAACTTGTGAATGTTTATGTTATTTGGATTATTCAGACTACTATTCTCATCTTGATTGTTATTTTCACAACGTTTCAGCCGATGTAACTTCCAACCTTCTTCAGATGCATTTTTATGTCAAACTTGTGAATGTTTATGTTATTTGGATTATTCAGACTACTATTCTCATCTTGGTTGTTATTTTCACAACGTTTCAGCCGATGTAACTTCCAACCTTCTTCAGATGCATTTTTATGTCAAACTTGTGAATCTTTATATTATTTGGATTATTCAGACTACTATTCTCATCTTGATTGTTATTTTCACAACGTTTCAGCCGATGTAACTTCCAACCTTCTTCAGATGCATTTTTATGTCAAACTTGTGAATCTTTATATTATTTGGATTATTCAGACTACTATTCTCATCTTGATTGTTATTTTCACAACGTTTCAGCCGATGTAACTTCCAACCTTCTTCAGATGCATTTTTATGTCAAACTTGTGAATCTTTGTTATTTGGATTATTCAGACTACTATTCTCTTCTTGGTTGTTATTTTCACAACGTTTCAGCCGATGTAACTTCCAACCTTCTTCAGATGCATTTTTATGTCAAACTTGTGAATCTTTATATTATTTGGATTATTCAGACTACTATTCTCATCTTGGTTGTTATTTTCACAACGTTTCAGCCGATGTAACTTCCAACCTTCTTCAGATGCATTTTTATGTCAAACTTGTGAATCTTTATATTATTTGGATTATTCAGACTACTATTCTCATCTTGATTGTTATTTTCACAACGTTTCAGCCGATGTAACTTCCAACCTTCTTTAGATGCATTTTTATGTCAAACTTGTGAATCTTTATATTATTTGGATTATTCTGACTACTATTCTCATCTTGATTGTTATTTTCACAACGTTTCAGCCGATGTAACTTCCAACCTTCTTCAGATGCATTTTTATATCAAACTTGTGAATCTTTATATTATTTGGATTATTCAGACTACTATTCTCATCTTGGTTGTTATTTTCACAACGTTTCAGCCGATGTAACTTCCAACCTTCTTCAGATGCATTTTTATGTCAAACTTGTGAATCTTTATATTATTTGGATTATTCAGACTACTATTCTCATCTTGGTTGTTATTTTCACAACGTTTCAGCCGATGTAACTTCCAACCTTCTTCAGATGCATTTTTATATCAAACTTGTGAATCTTTATGTTATTTGGATTATTTAGACTACTATTCTCATCTTGATTGTTATTTTCACAACGTTTCAGCCGATGTAACTTCCAACCTTCTTCAGATGCATTTTTATGTCAAACTTGTGAATCTTTATATTATTTGGATTATTCAGACTACTATTCTCATCTTGATTGTTATTTTCACAACGTTTCAGCCGATGTAACTTCCAACCTTCTTCAGATGCATTTTTATGTCAAACTTGTGAATCTTTATATTATTTGGATTATTCAGACTACTATTCTCATCTTGATTGTTATTTTGACAACGTTTCAGCCGATGTAACTTCCAACCTTCTTCAGATGCATTTTTATGTCAAACTTGTGAATGTTTATATTATTTGGATTATTCAGACTACTATTCTCATCTTGGTTGTTATTTTCACAACGTTTCAGCCGATGTAACTTCCAACCTTCTTCAGATGCATTTTTATGTCAAACTTGTGAATCTTTATATTATTTGGATTATTCAGACTACTATTCTCATCTTGATTGTTATTTTCACAACGTTTCAGCCGATGTAACTTCCAACCTTCTTCAGATGCATTTTTATGTCAAACTTGTGAATGTTTATGTTATTTGGATTATTCAGACTACTATTCTCATCTTGGTTGTTATTTTCACAACGTTTCAGCCGATGTAACTTCCAACCTTCTTCAGATGCATTTTTATGTCAAACTTGTGAATCTTTATATTATTTGGATTATTCAGACTACTATTCTCATCTTGATTGTTATTTTCACAACGTTTCAGCCGATGTAACTTCCAACCTTCTTCAGATGCATTTTTATGTCAAACTTGTGAATGTTTATGTTATTTGGATTATTTAGACTACTATTCTCATCTTGATTGTTATTTTCACAACGTTTCAGCCGATGTAACTTCCAACCTTCTTCAGATGCATTTTTATGTCAAACTTGTGAATCTTTATATTATTTGGATTATTCAGACTACTATTCTCATCTTGATTGTTATTTTCACAACGTTTCAGCCGATGTAACTTCCAACCTTCTTTAGATGCATTTTTATGTCAAACTTGTGAATCTTTATATTATTTGGATTATTCAGACTACTATTCTCATCTTGATTGTTATTTTCACAACGTTTCAGCCGATGTAACTTCCAACCTTCTTCAGATGCATTTTTATATCAAACTTGTGAATCTTTATATTATTTGGATTATTCAGACTACTATTCTCATCTTGATTGTTATTTTCACAACGTTTCAGCCGATGTAACTTCCAACCTTCTTCAGATGCATTTTTATATCAAACTTGTGAATCTTTATATTATTTGGATTATTCAGACTACTATTCTCATCTTGGTTGTTATTTTCACAACGTTTCAGCCGATGTAACTTCCAACCTTCTTCAGATGCATTTTTATATCAAACTTGTGAATCTTTATGTTATTTGGATTATTTAGACTACTATTCTCATCTTGATTGTTATTTTCACAACGTTTCAGCCGATGTAACTTCCAACCTTCTTCAGATGCATTTTTATGTCAAACTTGTGAATCTTTATATTATTTGGATTATTCAGACTACTATTCTCATCTTGATTGTTATTTTCACAACGTTTCAGCCGATGTAACTTCCAACCTTCTTCAGATGCATTTTTATGTCAAACTTGTGAATCTTTATATTATTTGGATTATTCAGACTACTATTCTCATCTTGATTGTTATTTTCACAACGTTTCAGCCGATGTAACTTCCAACCTTCTTCAGATGCATTTTTATGTCAAACTTGTGAATGTTTATGTTATTTGGATTATTCAGACTACTATTCTCATCTTGGTTGTTATTTTCACAACGTTTCAGCCGATGTAACTTCCAACCTTCTTCAGATGCATTTTTATGTCAAACTTGTGAATCTTTATATTATTTGGATTATTCAGACTACTATTCTCATCTTGATTGTTATTTTCACAACGTTTCAGCCGATGTAACTTCCAACCTTCTTCAGATGCATTTTTATGTCAAACTTGTGAATGTTTATGTTATTTGGATTATTCAGACTACTATTCTCATCTTGGTTGTTATTTTCACAACGTTTCAGCCGATGTAACTTCCAACCTTCTTCAGATGCATTTTTATGTCAAACTTGTGAATCTTTATATTATTTGGATTATTCAGACTACTATTCTCATCTTGATTGTTATTTTCACAACGTTTCAGCCGATGTAACTTCCAACCTTCTTCAGATGCATTTTTATGTCAAACTTGTGAATCTTTATGTTATTTGGATTATTCAGACTACTATTCTCATCTTGGTTGTTATTTTCACAACGTTTCAGCCGATGTAACTTCCAACCTTCTTCAGATGCATTTTTATGTCAAACTTGTGAATCTTTATATTATTTGGATTATTCAGACTACTATTCTCATCTTGGTTGTTATTTTCACAACGTTTCAGCCGATGTAACTTCCAACCTTCTTCAGATGCATTTTTATGTCAAACTTGTGAATCTTTATATTATTTGGATTATTCAGACTACTATTCTCATCTTGGTTGTTATTTTCACAACGTTTCAGCCGATGTAACTTCCAACCTTCTTCAGATGCATTTTTATGTCAAACTTGTGAATCTTTATATTATTTGGATTATTCAGACTACTATTCTCATCTTGATTGTTATTTTCACAACGTTTCAGCCGATGTAACTTCCAACCTTCTTCAGATGCATTTTTATGTCAAACTTGTGAATCTTTATATTATTTGGATTATTCAGACTACTATTCTCATCTTGATTGTTATTTTCACAACGTTTCAGCCGATGTAACTTCCAACCTTCTTCAGATGCATTTTTATGTCAAACTTGTGAATGTTTATGTTATTTGGATTATTCAGACTACTATTCTCATCTTGGTTGTTATTTTCACAACGTTTCAGCCGATGTAACTTCCAACCTTCTTCAGATGCATTTTTATGTCAAACTTGTGAATCTTTATATTATTTGGATTATTCAGACTACTATTCTCATCTTGATTGTTATTTTCACAACGTTTCAGCCGATGTAACTTCCAACCTTCTTCAGATGCATTTTTATGTCAAACTTGTGAATCTTTATATTATTTGGATTATTCAGACTACTATTCTCATCTGGGTTGTTATTTTCACAACGTTTCAGCCGATGTAACTTCCAACCTTCTTCAGATGCATTTTTATGTCAAACTTGTGAATCTTTATATTATTTGGATTATTCAGACTACTATTCTCATCTTTGTTGTTATTTTCACAACGTTTCAGCCGATGTAACTTCCAATCTTCTTCAGATGCATTTTTATGTCAAACTTGTGAATCTTTATGTTATTTGGATTATTCAGACTACTATTCTCATCTTGATTGTTATTTTCACAACGTTTCAGCCGATGTAACTTCCAACCTTCTTCAGATGCATTTTTATGTCAAACTTGTGAATCTTTATATTATTTGGATTATTCAGACTACTATTCTCATCTTGATTGTTATTTTCACAACGTTTCAGCCGATGTAACTTCCAACCTTCTTCAGATGCATTTTTATGTCAAACTTGTGAATCTTTATATTATTTGGATTATTCAGACTACTATTCTCATCTTGGTTGTTATTTTCACAACGTTTCAGCCGATGTAACTTCCAACCTTCTTCATATGCATTTTTATGTCAAACTTGTGAATCTTTATATTATTTGGATTATTCAGACTACTATTCTCATCTTGATTGTTATTTTCACAACGTTTCAGCCGATGTAACTTCCAACCTTCTTCAGATGCATTTTTATGTCAAACTTGTGAATCTTTATATTATTTGGATTATTCAGACTACTATTCTCATCTTGGTTGTTATTTTCACAACGTTTCAGCCGATGTAACTTCCAACCTTCTTCAGATGCATTTTTATGTCAAACTTGTGAATCTTTATATTATTTGGATTATTCAGACTACTATTCTCATCTTGGTTGTTATTTTCACAACGTTTCAGCCGATGTAACTTCCAACCTTCTTCAGATGCATTTTTATGTCAAACTTGTGAATCTTTATATTATTTGGATTATTCAGACTACTATTCTCATCTTGATTGTTATTTTCACAACGTTTCAGCCGATGTAACTTCCAACCTTCTTCAGATGCATTTGTATGTCAAACTTGTGAATCTTTATATTATTTGGATTATTCAGACTACTATTCTCATCTTGATTGTTATTTTCACAACGTTTCAGCCGATGTAACTTCCAACCTTCTTCAGATGCATTTTTATGTCAAACTTGTGAATCTTTATGTTATTTGGATTATTCAGACTACTATTCTCATCTTGATTGTTATTTTCACAACGTTTCAGCCGATGTAACTTCCAACCTTCTTCAGATGCATTTTTATGTCAAACTTGTGAATCTTTATATTATTTGGATTATTCAGACTACTATTCTCATCTTGATTGTTATTTTCACAACGTTTCAGCCGATGTAACTTCCAACCTTCTTCAGATGCATTTTTATGTCAAACTTGTGAATCTTTATGTTATTTGGATTATTCAGACTACTATTCTCATCTTGATTGTTATTTTCACAACGTTTCAGCCGATGTAACTTCCAACCTTCTTCAGATGCATTTTTATGTCAAACTTGTGAATCTTTATATTATTTGGATTATTCAGACTACTATTCTCATCTTGGTTGTTATTTTCACAACGTTTCAGCCAATGTAACATCCAACCTTCTTCAGATGCATTTTTATGTCAAACTTGTGAATCTTTATATTATTTGGATTATTCAGACTACTATTCTCATCTTGGTTGTTATTTTCACAACGTTTCAGCCAATGTAACATCCAACCTTCTTCAGATGCATTTTTATGTCAAACTTGTGAATCTTTATATTATTTGGATTATTCAGACTACTATTCTCATCTTGATTGTTATTTTCACAACGTTTCAGCCGATGTAACTTCCAACCTTCTTCAGATGCATTTTTATATCAAACTTGTGAATCTTTATATTATTTGGATTATTCAGACTACTATTCTCATCTTGGTTGTTATTTTCACAACGTTTCAGCCGATGTAACTTCCAACCTTCTTCAGATGCATTTTTATGTCAAACTTGTGAATCTTTATATTATTTGGATTATTCAGACTACTATTCTCATCTTGGTTGTTATTTTCACAACGTTTCAGCCGATGTAACTTCCAACCTTCTTCAGATGCATTTTTATGTCAAACTTGTGAATCTTTATATTATTTGGATTATTCAGACTACTATTCTCATCTTGATTGTTATTTTCACAACGTTTCAGCCGATGTAACTTCCAACCTTCTTCAGATGCATTTGTATGTCAAACTTGTGAATCTTTATATTATTTGGATTATTCAGACTACTATTCTCATCTTGATTGTTATTTTCACAACGTTTCAGCCGATGTAACTTCCAACCTTCTTCAGATGCATTTTTATGTCAAACTTGTGAATCTTTATGTTATTTGGATTATTCAGACTACTATTCTCATCTTGATTGTTATTTTCACAACGTTTCAGCCGATGTAACTTCCAACCTTCTTCAGATGCATTTTTATGTCAAACTTGTGAATCTTTATATTATTTGGATTATTCAGACTACTATTCTCATCTTGATTGTTATTTTCACAACGTTTCAGCCGATGTAACTTCCAACCTTCTTCAGATGCATTTTTATGTCAAACTTGTGAATCTTTATGTTATTTGGATTATTCAGACTACTATTCTCATCTTGATTGTTATTTTCACAACGTTTCAGCCGATGTAACTTCCAACCTTCTTCAGATGCATTTTTATGTCAAACTTGTGAATCTTTATATTATTTGGATTATTCAGACTACTATTCTCATCTTGGTTGTTATTTTCACAACGTTTCAGCCAATGTAACATCCAACCTTCTTCAGATGCATTTTTATGTCAAACTTGTGAATCTTTATATTATTTGGATTATTCAGACTACTATTCTCATCTTGGTTGTTATTTTCACAACGTTTCAGCCAATGTAACATCCAACCTTCTTCAGATGCATTTTTATGTCAAACTTGTGAATCTTTATATTATTTGGATTATTCAGACTACTATTCTCATCTTGATTGTTATTTTCACAACGTTTCAGCCGATGTAACTTCCAACCTTCTTCAGATGCATTTTTATATCAAACTTGTGAATCTTTATATTATTTGGATTATTCAGACTACTATTCTCATCTTGATTGTTATTTTCACAACGTTTCAGCCGATGTAACTTCCAACCTTCTTCAGATGCATTTTTATGTCAAACTTGTGAATCTTTATGTTATTTGGATTATTCAGACTACTATTCTCATCTTGATTGTTATTTTCACAACGTTTCAGCCGATGTAACTTCCAACCTTCTTCAGATGCATTTTTATGTCAAACTTGTGAATCTTTATATTATTTGGATTATTCAGACTACTATTCTCATCTTGGTTGTTATTTTCACAACGTTTCAGCCAATGTAACATCCAACCTTCTTCAGATGCATTTTTATGTCAAACTTGTGAATCTTTATATTATTTGGATTATTCAGACTACTATTCTCATCTTGGTTGTTATTTTCACAACGTTTCAGCCAATGTAACATCCAACCTTCTTCAGATGCATTTTTATGTCAAACTTGTGAATCTTTATATTATTTGGATTATTCAGACTACTATTCTCATCTTGGTTGTTATTTTCACAACGTTTCAGCCAATGTAACATCCAACCTTCTTCAGATGCATTTTTATGTCAAACTTGTGAATCTTTATATTATTTGGATTATTCAGACTACTATTCTCATCTTGGTTGTTATTTTCACAACGTTTCAGCCGATGTAACTTCCAACCTTCTTCAGATGCATTTTTATGTCAAACTTGTGAATCTTTATATTATTTGGATTATTCAGACTACTATTCTCATCTTGGTTGTTATTTTCACAACGTTTCAGCCAATGTAACATCCAACCTTCTTCAGATGCATTTTTATGTCAAACTTGTGAATCTTTATATTATTTGGATTATTCAGACTACTATTCTCATCTTGGTTGTTATTTTCACAACGTTTCAGCCAATGTAACATCCAACCTTCTTCAGATGCATTTTTATGTCAAACTTGTGAATCTTTATATTATTTGGATTATTCAGATTACTATTCTCATCTTGTTTGTTATTTTCACAACGTTTCAGCCGATGTAACTTCCAACCTTCTTCAGATGCATTTTTATGTCAAACTTGTGAATCTTTATATTATTTGGATTATTCAGACTACTATTCTCATCTTGATTGTTATTTTCACAACGTTTCAGCCGATGTAACTTCCAACCTTCTTCAGATGCATTTTTATGTCAAACTTGTGAATCTTTATGTTATTTGGATTATTCAGACTACTATTCTCATCTTGATTGTTATTTTCACAACGTTTCAGCCGATGTAACTTCCAACCTTCTTCAGATGCATTTTTATGTCAAACTTGTGAATCTTTATATTATTTGGATTATTCAGACTACTATTCTCATCTTGGTTGTTATTTTCACAACGTTTCAGCCGATGTAACTTCCAACCTTCTTCAGATGCATTTTTATGTCAAACTTGTGAATCTTTATATTATTTGGATTATTCAGACTACTATTCTCATCTTGGTTGTTATTTTCACAACGTTTCAGCCGATGTAACTTCCAACCTTCTTCAGATGCATTTTTATGTCAAACTTGTGAATCTTTATATTATTTGGATTATTCAGACTACTATTCTCATCTTGATTGTTATTTTCACAACGTTTCAGCCGATGTAACTTCCAACCTTCTTCAGATGCATTTTTATGTCAAACTTGTGAATCTTTATATTATTTGGATTATTCAGACTACTATTCTCATCTTGGTTGTTATTTTCACAACGTTTCAGCCGATGTAACTTCCAACCTTCTTCAGATGCATTTTTATGTCAAACTTGTGAATCGTTATGTTATTTGGATTATTCAGACTACTATTCTCATCTTGGTTGTTATTTTCACAACGTTTCAGCCGATGTAACTTCCAACCTTCTTCAGATGCATTTTTATGTCAAACTTGTGAATCTTTATATTATTTGGATTATTCAGACTACTATTCTCATCTTGGTTGTTATTTTCACAACGTTTCAGCCGATGTAACTTCCAACCTTCTTCAGATGCATTTTTATGTCAAACTTGTGAATCGTTATGTTATTTGGATTATTCAGACTACTATTCTCATCTTGGTTGTTATTTTCACAACGTTTCAGCCGATGTAACTTCCAACCTTCTTCAGATGCATTTTTATGTCAAACTTGTGAATCTTTATATTATTTGGATTATTCAGACTACTATTCTCATCTTGGTTGTTATTTTCACAACGTTTCAGCCGATGTAACTTCCAACCTTCTTCAGATGCATTTTTATGTCAAACTTGTGAATCGTTATGTTATTTGGATTATTCAGACTACTATTCTCATCTTGGTTGTTATTTTCACAACGTTTCAGCCGATGTAACTTCCAACCTTCTTCAGATGCATTTTTATGTCAAACTTGTGAATCTTTATATTATTTGGATTATTCAGACTACTATTCTCATCTTGGTTGTTATTTTCACAACGTTTCAGCCGATGTAACTTCCAACCTTCTTCAGATGCATTTTTATGTCAAACTTGTGAATCGTTATGTTATTTGGATTATTCAGACTACTATTCTCATCTTGGTTGTTATTTTCACAACGTTTCAGCCGATGTAACTTCCAACCTTCTTCAGATGCATTTTTATGTCAAACTTGTGAATCTTTATATTATTTGGATTATTCAGACTACTATTCTCATCTTGGTTGTTATTTTCACAACGTTTCAGCCGATGTAACTTCCAACCTTCTTCAGATGCATTTTTATGTCAAACTTGTGAATCGTTATGTTATTTGGATTATTCAGACTACTATTCTCATCTTGGTTGTTATTTTCACAACGTTTCAGCTGATGTAACATCTTGCTTTCTTTAGGTATATCTTGTTAAACTTTGGAATTGTAAGGACCCACTGCATAGTGGATAAATTACTTGGCAAAATCCAGTTGTAAGTTACTCTTCTAGAGGTTGAAGGTTCAATCCTCAGTGTGGGCGACACTCAAAATACAATAGCTGATGAAACAAGAGCATAATAACTCTGTGGATTAAATAAAAGGTTCCATTCAAAATTTCAAGCAGATTCCAAAGTATGACAGAAAGATTCCCAAGTTGGACAAGATACACCTGAAGAAAGTATGAGGTTATATATATTGACTGAAACTTTTACCTCTACAAGGTCACCATTCACCCATGTATGGAGTATTGCTGCCACCTCTGGGCTGGTGCATCTACCACTAGCCTCTTCCTCTTGCATAGGGTCCAAAAAAGAGTTTCCAATCTAATATATCCCACTTTGTCAAATAAGCTCCAACCTCTGTCCCATCACCACAGTGTTATATCTCTGTACCTGTTTTGCAAATATTTCAATGGAATGTGCTCTGATGAACTCATTGCACTTGTGCCCCTTCGACATATCACAGACAAACCTGTTTAGCAATAAAAATCTCACCCCTTTACTGTTGAGGTCCCTAAATGCCAGAAAGCTTTCTATTCTAATAGTTTCTTTCCTCGAATAGCTAGACTTTGGAATTCCCTTCCTGCTACCTTCTTCCTAGCTGTACTGATATGCAGAAGTTTAAATGTAAACTAACATCTTGTTAATCTTTCCTAGGCATGGTCCCAAGGTCCCAAATATGTCCAAGTGACGATATGTCTTGTTAGGGGTGCACATGAGTTAAAAAAAAAAAAAGAAAGAAAAGAATATGAAAATAACAACCAAGATGAGAATAGTAGTCCGAATAATCCAAATAATCTAACATTATGAATTCTTATCTCAAAAATTCAGAAAGATTTGCTTTCTCAATTCCCTAGATACTTGAAATAAATTCATCCAGCAGTGTTTTTATTAAATTTTGTGTGACAGGACGGACATATATATATGTATATATTTATAAGAGTGGCTGAACCTAGCAAGATTTGAAATTGGGACCCTGTCATAAGAATCCTAGACTTCTACCACTGGACTATCTCACGATTGCTGGATGTATCGCGTTTTTTATGTAGATGTTAATTTTTTTGTTTGCAGTACTTTTTGAATGAATTCAGTTTTTTAACTGAATACCTAAATGCGAGTTGGGAATAATGTTCCCTTTGACTAATTTAGTACCCCAAAATGGGGTATTGTTTTTTTAAGTGGTTAATTATATTGTGTGTGTGTGTATATATATATATATATATATATATATATATATATATATATAAATATATATATATATATATATATATATATATATATATTTGTTTTACTGTTCATTCCTTCCAGGCAATACACAGTGCCACTAAGTCATGAGGGGCTACTTTTTGGCACCAGATTTGCAACAGGGATACTATGTAGGGAGTTGGGCAGCAAGATGTCTGTTCACATTATTTAAACTTCTGCATATCAGTACAGTCATGGAAGCAGGGGGCCAGGAGGAAATTCCAAATTCTAGCAGTTCAAAGGAAGAAGGAAAAAACACAAAATTAGCCCAATCTTAATGATAATCCTAATATTTCTCTGTCCACTTTTTTCAGTTTGTGTTCAGACTGCAAATGCTATATCGTTGCTTCTCTCCATTCTGTTATCGCTTTCAATAACTTGTTCTCCTAATATTTGTTCAGATTCTATAATTCTTCTCTGAAAATCCAACGAAGGCATGTTTTCTGCAATCAACATGAAAGTATTGGTAGATTAAGAGAGTATAACCAGTGTAAGATGGAGATGGACGAGAACTCAGATGGGGATAAAGAATAGCAAAGTTGAATTGTTGTTCACAGGATGGTACAGGTGCTAACGTGATTACAAGAGTTAGGAGCGGATGGACTAAGATCTGATGGACTTTTTTTCCTTGGTCAGCAGTGTTTTGCTTTGCTGGTTAGTGATGGTAAAAGAACTGAGTACACTCTGATGATCTATGAAGTGAATCTTCATCAGTAACAGTTGAGATGCTGTGTGGAAAGAAATTATATGTGAATGCTACGAAAGATGTATAATGTATGCAAGTTTTAAAAATAAGTTTAGATCTGATGACATCAAAGGATTAAATGTGAACAGTATAGAGATGTGTTCAGAACAGGAGACTGTGATGGTATGGTCATGTTGAATGAATGGATTAATTCTTTAATAAGTAGATGTAATACAGCATAATCATGTTGACACATCAGTTTCCATTAGATCGTCAAAGTTAAGTGACTATGAGTCTGGTTAAGACTAAAATGGGTGACCATTTGGTAATACCAGGTGCTGTGTGTGGAGTCTGGAGAGAGATTTGCCCTGCCAGACTATTCGTACCCAAGATACGCTGCATGCAATAATGCAGCCCCTCTCTTCCTTGACCTCCAAAGGATTAAGGGACTTTGGATTGGAAGTAGATCTAAAACAGTTGAGGTCACTGGTTCAGTTAACAAAGGAAGGCTAAGGAAAACATGGAAGAAAGCGATAAGAATGTATGAGAAAGAGAGATATGATAGTTTGTAAGACAATTTCTAGAAACCGTTACTGATGTAATCTCCAATCCTCAGGTACATCTTGTCAAACTTGGCAATCTATATGGAATTTTATACTGAAGTAACCTGAGTATCCGGCGTTGCCCGGGTGTTTGGAGATGTGTGTTGAGCAAAAAAAAAAAAAAGAATTGGTAGTAGGCAGACAGGCTTGAACCTGTACCACGAAGGAGGAAAAGAACATGAAAAAAAACGTGACGTCTTTGCCATTGTGTCCATCGTCAAAACGGAAGTGGTGAAGGTTTAAATTAAGGCTAGTCAATTGAAAAGAGGGGATGACTTTCGAAAATATTGACGAAAAAAGTGACCTCCTCCTTGTAGAAAAGTGCCTGTTTGCGGGGTGAGGAATTAATGTTTTTAGCCAATTTTTTTTATATTTGTTGTTCGAAGGGTCGAGCTTCAAAACGATACTGATCTCGTGAATATCTGTAGCCTCTGTCAGAATTTTTAGGTAGAAGAAAATCATTGACTGAAATATTGTTAGAATAATATCCAAGATGGGAACAATAGTTTGAATAATCCAAAAAGTTCTGAAATATATATAAGCAAAAAAAGTAACGACTTGAAAAGTTTGTTTTTGTTTTTCTGATTTATTTTTGTCCATATGATGGTCAGATGATTAAAATCCTGTTTTTGTAGATACGAGACGTGATATAGTAGTACGTGAATGACATAACTCTTCATTTATCAGCATGCCAAATAAGTTATTTTAATATTCCACATTTGTCAAGACATCTGAAAGCAACAACATATCACTTCACAAAATTGAATTTTTCTCTAAATTTGTTTCCTTCTTTTAATAAAATCTTTTTTTTGTTATGCATGATAATAAAGAATGCGTTATCTTTTTTTTCAGCCTCTTCGCGAGAAATTTGGAGTTGAAGATCATATGGTTTTTGATTATGAACCAGTAAGTTAAAATCTTTTTATAATATTTTTTAATTAAATACAATTTTAAAACATTGTAAATGACAAAGAATCGAGAATAAGGTTTAACTTAGCCAAGTGATTGCTCCTGTCCAATCGTCTCGACCTGTCGTGGTTTTTTTTTTTCTGTGTGTGTAACTGGCTGTGATTCTCTTTATTTCAAAAGGATGGAGTGTGCAAAACTGAAATGAGCACTTAGGAAAGGAAACTTAGAGAATTTGCCATGCGACCATGCAATTTGGATCTATGAAATGTGTGGATGTGTTCTTCTTTTGAAGGTAGGATATGTGAACCAAATGAAATCTCATGTCATCCAGCTTTCTGCAGTGGCCTGATAATAGTGCATGTTATATGTAGTAAGCTATGCAGGTCTGCATCTGGACTGAAAACGCATATGGTTGTGCATAAAAGATAGTATTCCTAATTCGGATCCAATCAACACTGTTAATATTTTGACCTTTGTATGTTATGTCTGTCATTGTCCTTGTAAATCAACTGCTGGACTTCAAAGCCACCTGTGGACACATGAGGGGCTATTTGATGCAGAATATGAAACTTGAGAGAGCAATTATCTGTAGAGATGTTGCAATCATCATCATATATATATATATATATATATATATATATATATATATATAAAACCCTTATCCCCGAGTGGCTTCTGGACCTTGATAAGTGGTGACCTCCATGTAAAAAATATATATATTTGATTAATAATTTCCACAGTCAAGCAATATTGCAGCACTAACCATAAAAGCTACAGATTGTAAGTTCTAGACTTGAGTTTCACCCTCATTTGGGCTCATCAGCAACAAAACAATTCAGTTGATACCATTAGTTTCACTTGAAATTCAGTATTCCAATTTTCAGATTTTGCTACAATAACGAAGAACTGAATTGTCTACTCTAACCTCATTCTAGGTATGACTTTATGCTACACCTGCTGATGTAAAACCGATTTGTGATCTTTTGGAGTATGCAGAGATGCTCATTAGTTGCTACTTGATCATTTGATTCTTGTCCGAAATTCCCTTTATATTAAAGAATAAAAATAAAATCTGTATGATGAATGTATTTTTTTTTTTACAAAGGAATCACCACTTATCAAGGCCCAGAGGTCACTCGAGGATACGGGTTAAAGAGTGTACAGTGGTCAAAAGGACAATATCATAGTAATCGTTGGAAATGTAAATGTGTTAAATTGGATTAATTAAGGGGAACGGCTCATTGGGCATGAAGACAGCCATATTATAGTCAGCTGGAAAGCAAGTAAACGGAAGAGAGTTCCACAGGTGTGCAGTTCTTAGGAAGAAGCTTTCTTAAACAAAGGATAATAACTCAACAATAATTCATACTAACTAGATTTATTGTGTAATAATGCCTATGAATTCTCATTGTTTAAAAATGTTTTTTTAGAAAAATAAAAGTATTTGATTAATTTATGTGATTTTTGGAATGTGATATTTTCGTTTTGCCATAGTTACATACATCATACATATTTTTCATTATTTTTTTGTTTTTAATGGAGAGGAAATTGTGGATAGGAACCAGTTTTTGCTTTTATTTTTTGCGTTGATTAATTGCAGTGAATATTTTGTTACCAGATTACGAAAATCATATTTATCAAAATTGGAAGAATTTGATGAAATTAATCCTATTCAAAGTTTTTTTTTTAATTGTTTTACTGCAAATGCTTTCATCCCCCCCCCCCAACATTATAAAGGATAAAAATAACAGAATGTTGTCTGATATATGATATGGGATTTTTTTGGAATCCTTCGCTTCAGACACATAATGAAGTTACTTGATGTTAGGACCTAGCAAAATGAAAGATATTTATCACAAAGATGTAAGATGTCTATTGACCTTACTCTTGAAAATAAAAAAAAAAAACCCAAAAAACAAGGCTATAGGTTCCTACCTATAGCCTTGTTTTAGAGAGAGTTCCACAAGTCTGCAGTTCTTGGAAAGAAGCTACTGGAATAAGAAGCTGTATTACAATGAGGTATCAAAATGGCAAATTGATGGAAAGCACTAGATCAACAAGCTGGAACAAAGAAAGCAGGAAATAGATCAGATAATTCTGAAGAACACATGCCATAGTAGTAATTATAGAAAAGACCGAGACTAGCAACATCATGTCTGTTAAAGAAAGAGGTTGCAGAGGAGAAGAAAGAGTGGGGCCAATCAAATTATACATACATTTCTGCACTTTATCAAGAGCTTTTAAATGGGGCAGAGATTCACTAGCCCAAATATGACAACAGTACTCCATACATATTTATGAGGCTTGCCCAGAGACAATACAGTTACATTTAAACTTCCTGGCAGTTATGGCCCCATAATCATGATGTGTATTTTTGTAACATAGTTTTATTAATATACTTTTTGTTAATTATATCACTGTTTTTGTTTTGATATAACTTTAGTTTAATCAAGACATTAAAAAATAAAAATATTGAAAAAAAAAAAATTTATATTGTACATACCCACTCGTACCCATTATGGAATAAAGTTCTCATAAAGACGTTTCACTCAATTTGATCAAGTAATTTTTTTTATTTTTATTTTTATTTTTTCAGAGGAAAATCGAATTTTAATAAAATCGATTGTATCCCAACCATGCCTATTTCACTGAGGTGGAGAAGGTGGCAAGGGAAATAACTCCAATCACCCTTTAAAGTTTGTCAAAATTTGACAAGATTATTTTGAAACACGGGCAGAAAAAATACCTAGATAAATTTTTTTTTTTCCCTTATTTTACAGTTTCTCTGTCCTTTTTTTTTTTAATCCCTTTTTCATTTTTTCTGCTGTTAATCACTTTTTCATTTTATGGCACCCCCTCTTCAGCCATGAAACCGGCAAGATGGCCGTGACATGATCAATCTGATTCAAATTTGATTTTCTTCTGTAAAAAAAAAAACTACTTGATCAAATTAAGTGAAGTTTTTTGTATGAAAACTTAATTCCATAATGGATATGCACAATATAATTTTTTTTTTTTTTGTAATATTTTCATTTTTTAATGTTTTGGTTAAACTAAACAAGTGGCGTTTTGATTGTTAATCATACCACTGTTTGTTTTGATTGTTAAGCATACCACTGTTTGTTTTGATTGTTAATCCTACCACTGTTTTGATTGTCAATTGTGTTTTTGATTGTCAATTATACCAATGTGTTTGCTTTGATTATTAATTATACCACTGTGTCTGGTTTGATTTTTAATTATACCAATGTGTTTGGTACTGGCCTTGCAAGGCCACAAACTATTCTTTGGTTGTTTGAAAATACTATTGACTGTATTAATGGCCTCCTTAACATATACGATACATTAATACATTACCATACATTAAATATACCAATTATATTTTTTTCTAGATTTCTATCATCACTGTCCCTGGGGATGAAAATTGCTCAGCGGAAGCAATTTGCAAACAACTCAAAATTCAAAGTCAGAATGACAAAGATAAATTAGTAGAAGCAAAAGAAATTCTTTATCGTAAAGGATTTTATGAAGGGGTAAGAAACTAAAACATTATTTTTACTATATATATGTATTTTATCAGATCATCTACTTCTAGAAATGATGAAGGCAGTGAGTGTAATTTTCTTAATATTTTTATGTTTATTATTATTTCTTTACTGTGCGTATTGCTTTAAAACTATAACCTTAACCACCAAAAAGATAAAACAAAATCTTTGCACTAAACATGTACATATTAAATATTAATTAACATACAATCGAGTTTATGGAATCTGTTACTAGGTGTGATTAACAGGTAATCACCTTTGTGGTCAGCATATGCAACTAGATGAAATCGATTTGTTAGTTCAATTGTGATACTACCAGTGTTCTTTCTGCTTAAGATTTGGGAAGTGAGCATAGAAAGAGAAAAAGAAGTATAACAAGGCAAAAGAGAAAAATAAGTTTATTGGGGAAAAAATTTTATAGGAAATAGGTTAGTGGAAATATAATGGATAGGAAGTTGTTCACCAAGGCACACAAAAGCAAGCTGACATGGGATTGTTGGTCAAGATATGGCAGTGATGATAGCAAAAGAACCAAACAATGGATGTAGATATATTTGGTTTGCGAACAATTTGGAGAGTGACTATAAGTTTTGTGACAGTTCCCGGAAAATCTGTTCTGTTAATTTTTTACTCGTATCATGTTTAGTGTTTGTGCAAAATTTAAAAAAATTCCAAAGCATAGTTAATGAGAAAAGTGCGGACAGATGAACAGACAAGGGTGAATTTACAGGTCCACCCTCCTTTTGTCGAAGGACCAAAAAAAAAAAAAAATGTAAATATCTTTAAGTATGTATAAAGAATGTTTTAGTTGTTATTGGATCCCAATGTAGGGACATCCGACATGTTAAGGAAGTGGATATCTCAATAATTATTATTTGTTTCATGATATTCAACAATCTTTCAATCATTATAATGTCAAGTTAAACATTTGTTTTGTTTTGGTTCTTCAAATCAAACAGTTTTTAGAGTGCTTCTTTGTGAAGATATTTGGGTACTTATGAATTTTTAGTACCGCACTGAAATAATAATATTATTTTGAAAGCCATTCTTAACATGAGGAGGGGAGGGTGTTTTGTAACTATACTGTGCTTCCACCTAGCAATTTAATTAAAAAGAAAGATATTGTAAAACTTGAATTTAACCTGAAAAAAACTATTTAAAAATAGCATGGTACCAAAAATACATAAGCACCGATATTTGTAGAGTGCGGGATTTGACTATTTAACTAATTTAGTTAAATAAGATATAAGTTAAGTAACTAATGATAAGGTGGTCACTATTTCTGGCATACTCAGCAATAATATAATAGCAGTACTAACGGAATTAAATCTTTATTATAGAATATTTTTATGCTTTTTAAAAGATTAACATCATTTTTTTTAGGTTCTTAAAGTTGGCGACTACAGTGGTCAGAAAGTTCAAGATGTTAAAAAACTGATCCAAGATCTTATGATAAAGAAGGTTTGTATATTATGTTATTATTGTATGAACTGGTTTTGGTATAGTTCCAGATTTTCTTCTGTCTTACAATTATTTCTCATTTAGGCTTGTCTGTCTAATGTGGATGCTCCATTAGTCATTATTATCTAATATTTGATTTAACAGTCATTTTATATGCTGACTAGCCTGGGTGCCCGGCATTGCCCGGGTGTTTGGAGGTGTGTGTTGAACAAAAAAAGAAAAAAAAAAAGTGGTAGGAGGCAGGCAGGCTCGAACCTGTACTGCGAAGGAGAAAAAGAACGTGAAAAAAAAATATGACATTTTGCTGCTGCGTCCATCGCCAAGCCGGAAGTGGCGAAGGTTTAAATTAAGGCTAATCAATCGAAAAGAGGGGATGACTTTCGAAAATATTGACAAAAAAAGTGACCTCCTCCTTGTAGAAAAGTGCCCAGTTGAGAGTGAAGGATTGTCGTCCGAAGGATCGAGTTTCAAAATGATACCGATCTCATGAAAATTGTTTGCTTCTGTCAGAAGTTTTAGGCAGATATACATACATACATACATTTAAACAGACAGGTGAGATTTATATAATAGGCTAGTGGGGGTGCCTGGCATTGCCCGGGTGTTTGGAGGTGTGTGTGTTTGGGGGGGGGTAAGTAAAAACAACATGGAAACTAAAGAATATGCGAAGTAATAGCCTTGTTTAAATATTATAAAAAGAAACGATGTTAAACTTAAAAGAATCAGAAAAAAAAAAAAAAAAAAGAAGCGAATGTGATGGAAAAAAAACAAAAAATCGTGTAAGCGAACGATGTTAAAACTTCTTTAAAAAAAAAATCGGAAAGACAAAGACAAAAAAAAAACAGCGAACGTGATGGGAAAAAAAAAGAAAAAATGGCATAAATAACCCTGCTTCAATATTAAAACTTTAAAAATCAAAACACAATTTATCCGATACCTCGGATTGAACTTGCAATCTAAAGATAATGCTGCCACTTTGACCATTTTGCCATGACCATGTGAACGAGTTTGTGTCAGTTTTTATAATATTTAAACTAATTCAAGTGCACAGCATCTTTTGCGCATGCATATTTGGCTAGACTGTCATGAAGGAACGATTTTTTGCTAACCCTCCCTGTAGAAAAATCTGTCGTTGAGGGTGAAGGAATTAATGTTTTTAGCCAATTTTTCTACATTTGTCGTCCGAAGGGTTGAACTTCAAAATGATACCTATCTGGTGAAAATCCGTCGCCTGTCTCGAAAGTTTTTGCAAGACATACACACACAAATACACACACATTTTGCCTTTTATATATGTAGATTAGCGGGGGTACCCGGTGTTGCCCCCCGGGTATTTGAAGGTGTGTGTGTGTTGGGGCGGGGGTAGATCAAAACAACCCTGTTTAAAAAAAATGTTGGCCGGGTATTTGGAAGTGTAAAAGAAAAAAAAAAGTTTTAGTAGAAAGGTAGGCTTGAACCCCGAACCTTTGACGCGGAGGTGGAAAGGAAATGGAAAAAAAAAAAACCTGCGACCTAACCATCTCGACCACGGGAATAGATGAATTGATAAGTGTGTTAAGTTAACGTTTATAAAGCGAAATTAACAGGTGCGAGAACGTTAAGTTGCGTGATGCTTGACCTAGTTTTGCGCTGGAAGCCAGTTTCTGTTTTCCCTGCTACGCGGCAATCAAAAAATATCTCGAAAATAGCTTGTAACAGTCGGGTAAATTAGATAGCTGTGACCAGAGTTCCTTAGTCGTAGATATTATTATTTAGACAGCATATAAAAAGTTTTAAGAAGCAGCAAGCCAACCGAGAATCACGGCGTAAAAACCTTTTGTAGACATACACAAAAAGCGAACACACATACATACATACATACATACATTTTCACTTTGATATATATACTAGCGGGGGTACCCGGCGTTGCCCGGGTGTTTGGAGATGTGAGCGGTGTTAAAAAAAGAAACCGGGGGGGGGGGAGGGGGGGGATCAAACCCGAAGCCCTGAGGCGAAGTTTGAAAATAAAATCGGACAGCCAGAATGAGTTACTAAAAGATGTTTGAATTTATTTAAGAACCAAATTGACAGGTGCGCGCACGGAAGTCGTCGAGTGTTACGATATTCAGCAGATGAGGTCAATAACCAGGTTTGTTTGTTATAAGCGAAGTAAAAAAAGAAAACAATGTTAAAACTTAAGTGGGCGAGGGTATCAAAACATCGGAAAAAAAATTAACCGAAGGCAAACAAATGATGTTAAATGTAAAAATCGAAAAAACAAAAAATAAACGGCTTAAATAAGCCTGTTTCGATATTAAAATTAAAAAAATCGGTGGGTACCCGGGTGTTTTTGGGTGTGTGGTTGGGGGGGGGGGGATAAGCGAAGTAAAAAAAAAAACCCAGAAAAACGAACGTTACATGAAAAATTTTTCATGTAACGAAGTAAATATTTTTAAATATTAAATAAAAATTAAATATTATATAAAAAAGGTAAAACTTAAAAAAATCGAAAAAAAAAACACAAAAAAAACTAACGTAAGGCAAACGAACGATGTTAAATGTAAAAATCTGAAAAAAAAAAAAAAAAGAAAACAGAAAAACGAGCGTTAAAACTGAAAAATAAAAACCAAAAGAAAAAAAACACATGAAAAATGGCTTAAATAACCCTGTTTCAATATTAAAATATAAAAAATCGGTGGGTACCCAGCGTTGCCCGAGTGTTTTGGGGTGTGTGTGTGTGTGGTCGGGTGGGGGTGTTAATGAAAACCTAAGTAAAAAAAAAAACGTTACAAAATCTGAAAGCACGTGAAAAATGGCTTAAGTAACCCTGCTTCAATATTAAAATTTAAAAAATCGAAAAAAAAAAAATCTCACACCACGATTCAAACCCAAAACGTTTAGATAATGACCGAACGCTCTAACCAACTGAGCTCACACAACGTACATGAAATTGTATCAGTTCTTCAAATATTTAAACTAAATCAGGTTATGACGTTGTCTGACACATGTGTAGAACTGATCTTGTCATGAGAGGACGGTTTTTGCTGCCCCCCCCCCCTGTAGAAAAGGGTGAAAAAAATTAACGTTTTTGGCCAATTTTTCGATATTTGTTGGGCGAAGGATGGGACTTTCATATGAGACCAAATTTGTGAATTTTTGTTCTGTCTGTCGAAAGTTTTTAGCGGACACACAAACATACATACATTTTCGCTTTTATATATATAGATAGATGTTATGAGGGCTTAATTTATCTTCCTTAAAAAAATAAAACTACAATAACAGAAACAGAAATAGGAAGATTTAGAAAAATCCATAAGGTTCCAGGACTTTTAAGAAAGATCAAGAGGATTCTAGAATATCGTGAGTGGCACTTTCTATAAACAAGGTTTTCATGCCAACTCTGCAGTTGTTAGTTTGTTGATATAAGTAGTTGAACCTCAACTCCAGCATGATTTCAGTTAAAAATCCAGTTGAAAGAATCTGCTTTAAAACCTTCCGTCAACAAAAGTTAACTTCTTTTGAAATATTTCTTTGACCAAAGATATATATCTAAAATTTTGAGATTCCTTTTGTGTGAATAATTAAACTGCTCAAGTGTACTCTAACCTCTTTCTCACCTCTCTGCCATTTGAGTTTGTCATCATCTATAAATATAAAAGCGAAAATGTATGTATGTATGTGTGTTCGCTTTTTCTGTATGTCCACAAAAGGCTTTTTTCAGAGAAGCGGTCGCTCGCCTAACAACTTTTTAAAACTTTTTATATCACATGTAAATCGTAATATCTCAGAGTTGTCAACGGAGCTTGCCTGTCTATTTAATTTGCTTGACTTCGGGAAGATAAATATTCAACAGTTTTCGCTCGCTGCATGTGGATTAAGCCTTTTCCTATAATTAATTCTGGCGCCTTTTTCCGGTTTCCCCCTACTCCCGCGTTCCGCAGTAAATGAAATGCTACTCCGCAGTCAACCGTTGACCTCATTAAGTCATTAAAACGTGCACCTGCCAAATCTAAGCAATTAAATAAATTCAAACGCGTTTCCGTTGGTATGTCGCGGTGGTGCAATGGTTAACGTTGCACGCTTTTTTTTCACACTTTAATTTACAATTTTGCCTCCAGGGTTCCGGTTCGATCCTCATACTTACCTACCAAAACATTTTTTTTAATTTTTACCCCCCTCCCCCTCCCTCCCCAAAGTTTTCATTTACCAAAACCACACACACCTCCAAACACCCGGGCAACGCCGGGTACTCCTCACTAGTCTTAAGTAAAAATAATTTTTAAAAAATGTTTTTTTTTTTTTGTGTGCTAAGTAAAGATTATATTTCCTTGTTCTCATTTCATTTCTTATTTTGCTACATATTTAACCATGTAACACATGTCAGATGGCTTTGAGAAATTGACTTATTATGTAACCAGTCAGGTCTCTATCTCTTCTCTCAAATCCATCATTAACACTTCCTCTCATGTTTTTTGGCTTCACACTACTAACTGATCTTGCTATCTCAACTGTTCTATATTTACTAATTTAAGGATTATCACCTATTTTTTCCAACATGACCATACCTTCAAAGTCTCCTGTTTTACACACATCTCTCCATATTGTTTAGATTTAATCTTTCTCTGAGATTGTCTAAGTCACATTATATAAGGTATAAGTGAAGTAATAAGTAATAAAGCATGGTACCAAAAATACGTAAGCACCGATATTTTTAGAGTGTGGGATTTGACTATTTAACTAGTTTAGTTAAATAAGATATAAGTTAAGTAACTAATGATAAGGTGGTTACTATTTTTGGCGTACTTGGCAAGAATATAATAGAAGTACTAACGGAATTAAATCTTTATTATTATTATGCAGGTAATATTTGTGTAAAAAGCTTATAGTAAACACAAGCCTCTTTCTATATGTATTTATGTATGCGTATTTAAAAAAATTTGCTTACCAAACTCCTGTCAGGTTTTGGTCTACAGATACGAAACTTAATATATAGGTATTCGAACCCATGCAAAACTTTATATTTGAGGTTTAGCTGGGGAAAATTGGTGCAAAAGTGTGAAAATTAAAAAAATGGAATTTGCTAAGTGAAGGTCGAATGATGGTATTACGAATATGCATGCATAACGCAAAAGCTATTGGTTTGTTTTCATTTTTAGCCTTGCAGCAAATGTCTTCATAGCTCAGGCATTAACATCAAATGGAAAAATAAATCGTAAGCTAAACATTTTGGTTCTGAATGGTGGCGTATGAGTCATGTTTTTTTTGTTTTTTTTTAAAACTTTTTAAATCATTACAATATATTGGGTCCAATATAATATAATAATAATAAAGACAAAATCTGCATTAATCAAAATATATTCAAGTGTATTTTACAATCGGGCAATGCTGGGCGACCTGCTAGTCAAACATAAAAATCAAAGTTGATGACCACTCTCCCATTTTGACTTCCTATTCTCCTTCTCAAATCTGTGTTCAATTATTGTAAATATTGAAATAAATCAAAAAAGTTTAACTCATTTCTGAAAAAGTTTTTTGTATAACAAAGACAAAAAAAAATCCATCACTTCTATAAATGAAGAAAGATATCTAATCTCTTTTCAGAAAGAGGCTGTTTTGTATAAAGAACCAGAAAAGAAAGTAATTTCTCGTTCTGGAGATGAATGCGTTGTTGCCTTGTGTGACCAATGGTAAGTAATTATTCATGAAACCGTGTGTGTGTGTGTGTGTGTGTGTGTGTGTGTGTGTGTACGTGTCATATATATAATATATATATATATATATATATATATATATATATATATATAATGTGTGTGTGTGTGTCAAAAGTCCACGTATGCTTCTAGGATTGTGATTTAAAGGTTTTGAGGGTTTTTTGAAGCATGGAAAACGATGTTACTTTTTGTATTTAATATTTTTATTGTTATTTTTTATATTTTTCGATACTTTTTTGTGACCAAGAGCGGGGGTCTGCTTGAAATATAAAAAATAACAATAAAAATATTAAATACAAAAAGTAACATCGTTTTTCATGCTTCAAAAAACCCTCATAGCCTTTAAATCACTATATATATATATATATATATATATATATATATATAGGGTGTCTCATTGGACGTGGAGCTAAACAAAAGGATTGGAAAGGCATCCACAACCCTCTCTAAACTAACTAAAAGAGTCTGGGAAAACAGGCACCTTACCACCTCCACCAAGATGACCGTCTACAGAGCGTGCATTCTCAGTGTTCTACTGTATGGGAGTGAATCCTGGACTACATACTCAACACAAGAGAGGAAACTCCAAGTCTTCCATATGAGGTGTATACGTAGGATACTTGGTATCACATGGCAGGACAGAGTGAGTAATACTGATGTTCTGCAGAGAGCGGGCATCCCATCCATTTACTTCCTACTGCGTGAGCGACGTCTTCGCTGGCTGGGCCATGTGCGCAGGATGGATGATGGGCGCATCCCTAAAGACCTCCTCTATGGCGAGCTTGCCTCAGGCTCAAGAAAGAGGAGGCGACCCCATCTTCGCTACAGGGATGTCTGCAAGCGTGACATGAAGGCTCTCTCGGTGGACAGGAATACATGGGAAGCCTCTGCAGCTGACAGAACTGCCTGGAGGAAAATGATATGCCAGGGGATTATCATCAGCGAGAGGACCCTCCATGTTGAAAACGCTGCAAGGAGAGCTAGGAGAAGAGCGAGTGTACAGGCGGAACAGCCGGACGAAGCGGCAAATTGCATAACAACCTTCGTATGTCAATGCTGTGGCAGACTATGCAAATCAAGAATTGGTCTCTACAGTCACACAAAAGGATGCATACAGGCAACATTTTAATACGGCGCTGATCCATAGTCGTTTCGACTGACGGATGCCACACATATATATATATAATGAATTTTTAACGAGGTTCATACAAATGCTCAATACCGAAGTAGGGCAAGATATACTTTTTATTTGCTTTACATAAGCATTTATATGTTGTTACACATTCATGAGCATGTTTCGGTCAGCCAGTTTATTATGGACTCTACTTTTGTATAAGCAGTGTCACCTAAAGAGGTCTCTGGTTACTTTTAACTGACTGATTGAAACATGGTTATGAATGTGTAGCGACATATTAATACTTATTTAAAATAAATAAAGTGTGTATATATATGTATATATCTTAAAAGTATCCATTTAACATCCCAATGGGTTACTACTGAGAAAGATTTTGACATCTCCAAGAAAAAAAAGAAATGATTAATAAAAAGAAATCGCTTGAAACAGCCTTGATCAAGGTGAAAGCTTGTTTCATATCTTTAAAGAGGTTTATTTTAGACAAAAAAAAGCATATATCGTTTTTATTTTCTTAAATTTTGATATTCATATAATATATATATATATATATATACTAGCAAAAGTACCCGTCGTTGACTGGGTTCAAAAACAGCCTACAGAAAATGGACTCTGATTTATGAAAGTATGATAGGTTATGAAAAGGAAGGGTTGTAAAGAGATAGCTTCGAATTTGGGGGTATCAAAACCAAAGCAAAATATGATGAAAGTAAAAATAAAATAGATAAACCCCATAATTTATTATACCATACCTGTTCACACTGAAACACTTATCACAATATTCTGTTGATTTATATTAAAAAAACCTTGTTAAACTTTGTGACATATTTCCATTCTATGGAGGTCAGGCGCGAACGAACCCCCCATAATTTTATTATACCATATTTCTTCAAACTGAAACATAATTATCAAAGTATACTTACACAGATAGATATGAAAAGTCTTTATTAAAGTTTGTGCCTATTTCCATTCTATGGAGGCCAGGCACGAACGCAGACCCCACAATTTTATTATACCATCCCTATTTAAGTTAAAACATACTTATCAAAGTATTCTTATGTACATCTATATCAAAAACACTTGTAAACGTTTTTTTTTTTAATTTTTAAATTTTTTATTTCCATACTTTGTAGACCAGGCGCGTACGCAGACCCCACAATT
Source organism: Euprymna scolopes (assembly GCF_053919585.1). Classification (NCBI taxonomy): domain Eukaryota; kingdom Metazoa; phylum Mollusca; class Cephalopoda; order Sepiida; family Sepiolidae; genus Euprymna; species Euprymna scolopes. The sequence continues at coordinate 22,753,062 of NC_136524.1, read as the reverse complement.
TTAATGAATCATCAGTATGCCAGATCAAACATACCCATTCCTGTGTCTCGATACATCTTCTATCATTATATGGGATTAGTTTTCTATAATAATCAACCATATAGGAGCCTATTCATGACCAGACACACACACAGATGTTCAGCTTTATATATATATATATATATATATATATATATATATATTTATTCGAGGTTAAAAATATCCAAAAGTAAAAACCATTAAATTTCAACATATATTTTTATATTGTTTTAATTTTTAAAAGAAAAGTATAAACATGCATTTTAGTGTTGAAAACATGTTTAGAAATTATAATAGGTTATAATAAATTCTCTTGAAATTTATAAATTGTTTTATGTTCAAAAAATGATATTCTTAGTTACGCCCCTTTTAAATTTTTTAATTACCTAAGCGATCAATCTGTTGATTGTTTTAGTTTCAATTTCCATTAACTTGTTCCAAATCAGCCTGTAAATGTGACATATGGAACCATATTTTTGAGTGTTATGTGCAATGACAAACTATTGTACCAGATAAACTCTATTGACTGTCTTCTTATAACTACGAAGATTAATATGTTTATGGAGATCTTGATCTTGTTGACGATTGTATCAAAATTAAATCTGGTTCCCATGCATCATGTTGATTCAAAAATTAAATAAGAGTAACATCAGAACAGATACTACACTTTGTTGTTCCTATTTACTTTGTCTCCTGACAGGACAGAGTTAGACACCAGGATCGTTTTTTAATGTGGAGAAAGGAACAAAAATTAAAGTTGTGAAGCATTTCTCCTCCACTAACTGAGAACAAAAAAATTGAAGTGTAACATCAGAACAGATACTACACTTTGATCTTGGCCCCCAAAAATTTTATATGAGTTAGTCACACCTTTTGAAAGCATTATTTTGTAAGGTTACATTTGAAAATTTCAGAAAACTGGATAATTTTTTTTTAAAGGAAAAAGCAATTTTTTTTTTTTTTTTAAAAACTTTCCTGAAAGTTATTTTACTTAATCTTTTATATAATTTTTTAATTGGGATTCATTATTGAGATGAGTATTATTTATTATTTTTATTTATTTATTTATTTTTTGTGGACTATTATCCTCATCTTACTTAGCTGTTGTTTTTACAACGTTTTGGCCAACTATTCCTCAGGCCTTCATCAGGTAGTAACCGCGATGGGATAGGAATTCCGAATCTCCTAGCTGCATCCTCAGCAATTACTGCTACCCATAGTTGTTGTTGTCTCACCCCCGTTTTGGCCAAGTAAGCCTTGGGCTTGCGTTGGGTAGGATTGAAACCACTACCTTCAGACAATTCTCACCTTGAACCGTAGAGATTCAACGTTTCTATCCACTTGCGCCATGGGCCCCAAATTAATCTTTTATGAATAAAAAAAAAATGGCATCCATTTTTGAGTTACTAAAGATTCATTTTTCTTTATGGAATAATTTATTTGAATTGCTTGTGACTCTGGATCAGTAACACTGCAATCTATCTGAATTTTTATACTGGCCTCTTGGTTTTCTGTCTCTTTTAATATATGACTTTTTACCGATACAGTTCAGTTTGTTGTGCTTTAGTTTCAAATTGCAGCTCTTTGTCCATTACGCCTATTCATGTAATTTCAATTTTTAATTTCTTTGTCTATTTTTACTCGTTTAGGTATTTGGATTATGGTGAACCCCAGTGGAAAGAAATAACTGAAAAAGCTTTAGAAAATGTTGAAGTTTTCCATAATGAAGTAAGACAAAATTTCATTGCAACCCTAAATTGGCTCAAAGAACATGCCTGTTCTCGTTCATACGGATTAGGTAAGTTGCATTTCACATAGCCTGGATACAAGTCCTTCACTTTTTAGCAGAATTTAGATTATTCAAACTACTGTTCTCATCTTGAGTATTATTTTCACGTTTTGGCTGATGTAACCTCTGATCTTCTTCAGGTGAACCTTGACAAAATCTGGAAAGATTCAACAAGATTAATAAGAAAGTCAGAAGTTCTGTTGGCCAAAACATGAAAATGACACTCAAGATGAGAACAATAGTCTGTATAATCCAAATAATATGAATTATCAATCCTCATTTCCAAAAAATTCAGAAACAGAATTCTGCTTTATTTATAATTCAGAAAAAGCAGATTTTTAGGAGAGTAGAAAGTGAATGTTGGGTTTACTTTCGGCGACCTCGTAACTTTCACTTCCCTTATTTTGTCCTTTAATTCTCATATTCCATAACCAATGTTTCTGACAAGAGAAGAATTACTGTTTTCTAAGTTGGAATCTATTCATATAATATTTATTGTTGGTTAGTTGTTGATTTTGAAAATTTTTTTTAAGCTTCTTGCATTAGGTTGCTTCATGCCCTATCTGGAGTGAAATCAAAGTCCCCTCCTTTTTGTCAAAATAAGCTTTTTTTTTTTTTAATAACAAAAGGCTGTAAATATGTAGAGCTTTAAGTTCTAACTTGGCTGAATTTTATTTCAATTTCTCATTTTTCCTTCCTCTTACTTCATCTTTTTTTCATGTTTCTTTTTTATCTTTCACCCTATTCTTAATTTTGTCCATTATAACAATTCTTTCTGAAAACTGAAAATATTAATTTTTACCTACTTTGTGGATTTCAGGGTTTGGGCATTCATCTCAATTTCAGCCTTTCTGCCATTGACCACTTGCATATCTAATGTAGTAAACATTTTCGCATTATCATTTGAAAATAGTTATTATAAAGTATGGATATTCATTGTTTGACCTGCTATTAGTCTAATATTATAAATACATTTTAAAAAAGGAATTAGGTATATTTTCACAGCTAGTGAAAAAAAAATAATGATTAAAAATTTAACAAAAAGTAAACAAAAAAACAAAGATTTTAGCTGAAAAAAATATATAAATATATATTGAAAAGCATGTCTGAAAAAAACAAACATCTGAAGACTTCACAGAAAAATACACAAAATTATATTCAAAATAATAATGCTAATTTAAAAAAAAAAAATGGGTGCTTATGCAATGAAGATACCATATTTTATAGTTTCCAAGTTTTATGTTATCTTTTGCTTATTAAACTGTTCAGTGAAAGGACAGAATAGTTACAAAACACCCTCTCGTCACCATCTTAAGAATGAGTTTCTGAATAACGACTCGGCAAGTAGTTAATAATTTGATCAAACAAAAGGTCAGATTTTCTGTCATTATCTGATCTATGTTAAGATCTTTCAGTGATGATTGTTTTGTTGCATTTATTATTACATGATTAAAGCATGACATTTCATAATCTGATTCAGCTGTTAAATGTGAAATCCAGCTGTGAAATAACAAAGGTTATTACAGACTATGGGATTTGGTTCTGTATAAATCTTTAGTATCATCCATAAATCCAGTTATACCAAACTTTTTAGCACAAGTAAAATGTGTCCATATATCAACCAAGGAAACCAAGTGAGGCATGTATATACAGTGTGATGATGTATGGAAATGAAACCTGAGCGATGAGGGTTGAGGATATGTGTTGCATAGAGAGAAATAATATAAGAATGATCAACAGTTTTAGATATAAGATATATGCTCTGATGAACTAGTTTTTCTGATGCCTCCTTAATGTAAATACCCTTGACTAAGCTGACAATCAGGAAAAGCCTACTCTTTCACCGTTGAGATCTCCCAAAATGCCAGAAGGCTTTCTATAATAGCTTTCCTCAAACTTCTAGCATTTAGTATTCCTGGTACTTCTGTATTTACTGACCCATGATTTCTACAAAGTTACTCGGGTGTGCCTGGAAGATGATGGGAATATCTGGAAACAGCCAATCGCAATGTGATGTGAGGAACACTTAGGTCGATCTCAATGGTAGAAACAAATAACCAATGAGAAAGCAATATCAAATGCTCTGACTTTAGCCAATAAGAATGTAAACAGATGTATGTTTTTACATATATGAATTGGAAGAAAATTAAATGAAAAATTAAATTATTCACAAAGCCAAAAAAGAAAAAAAAAAAATAGAAAACAATGTTACTAATTTACTGTTGGAGAGAAAGGAAATATTTCCTGACCTAACAGATTCCTGCCTCAACCACCAAACAATAACATAAAAAAGAAACATTTCTTAAAAAATATATATAAAATAAAGCTTTCCTTACAACTTTTCTTCCATTATTATTTTTTATCTGTTTTCATACAATAAAAAAAAAATTACACAAAAAACTTTCTTCCTTAAAAGTTTTTGAATAAAACTTTTGATCAAAACTAAAAAAAAAAAAAAAAAAAAAATCTAAATAAAACATTTATCAAAAACAATTTTTCTTACAAGCAAAAAAAGTATTTCTTCATTAAATTTATGTTATCTTTTTTTGTATTTCCATGTCTATCTGTTTACCATTATCATTTGCTTGTAGTGGTTTAACAGTTAAGGAAGGCTCAGCCAGCCATTTCCGGTTATTTCTATCATCTTCTAGACACAACTGAGTAACTTCGTGAAAATTATAGGTTGATAAATGCAGAAGTACCGTATTCCCTTCTTGACCAGTTTTTTTTATTGTATCAACATGCGGAAATTTAAATGTAATGTGAACAAACATCTCTGCTGCACAACTTTCCACTTAGAATTTTCCTATTAATATGGCTCCTAATCCACGATAGGCTCTTACCTCTCAGTGGCAATGTACCTTGTTTGAGATGAATTCAAGAAAAACAAAAAATAGTAATTAAAAAATAAATTTCAGTGAGAAGTGAAGAAGAAACAGATGATTTATTGTTTGAATAGGTTTTATTGTGTTATCTATTTTTTCATTGCCAGATTGATTAAAAAAAAAAAATGGTTGGTTAATTTGGAAATCAATTTCTAAAAGTTGTCCAACACATGCCAGCATGTAAAACAGATGTTAAACTGCATATGATGATGAAAGAATGGATGAGAGTATTTGCATTAATAGATATAGAACAGTTGAGGTAGCAGGGTCAGTTCACAAAAGAAAGGCCAAAGAGAACATGGGACGAAGTGATAGTAAATACCTGGCCAGAAATAGGTTAGCTTGGAAATCAATTTTCTAAAAACCGTTCAATATATATGCTAGTAATTAAAATGGACAAAAAATGAAATATGTTGAAAAAAAGAAAAGGTTGAAAGAATGGATGAGAGGTCTTGAGTTAGTAGATGTACACCAGTTGAAGTAGCATGGTTAGTTGGCAGGGAAAGACATGATGCAGATGAACTTGATCTAAAGAAGGATAGATAAAGACTTAGTCAGAGATAGGTCAGTTTGAAAGTCAATTTCTTAAAGCTGTCCAACACATGCCAACATGTAAAATGGACGTTAAAGTTAAAGTTCACAAACAGAGATGTCTTTGGAGTTATATCGCAATTGATTAAACAATATGCATTTGTACGAATATTATCACCTTTCACACCAATTTAAAAAAAAAACAAAAACAAAAAAAAATGAGATCACCCAATCATAGAAGACAAAATACTAAAAGTAATAATAAATAAACTTAGCTTTAAAATGAATTTTTCCAAAATCAAATAGCTCACTCGAGAATTTTCATCACCTTGTAACAATTTTTAATTATTATCTCCTCTCAAACCTCAGAGGTGTCATTACTCAAAACAAGATATTACCAACATGTTTATCTGGAATCACTCAGAGATGCACCTTGGAATAAAATTTTTTATTTCCTTACTGAACAGTATGCAGGGGAGATAACTGAATAGATCAAAGCAAGTGTAGAAACTATAGTGGGGAGCTCCCAGTGTTTCCCGGTCGTAAAATAGGCTTAAATATGATATTTTAATTATCCAGATTTCATATATATTATTATAGAGTCAATTCTCTATCAATTAATACATATGATATTGTACCCAATATATAGTTGTGATTTCAAAAGTTAAAAACAAAGTTATGACTTGGATACCATTAGCTAGAATTGAATTTGAAACTGAAAGCAAAATTTGTAGTGTTCTAGCCTGAAACATTGCTGTGTGACCATCTTCAGTCGGATATAAAATAGCTAAAAATAAACTAACATTAATGTATAAATGTATGTACATATGCACGTGTAGAAGAGCAGTTTAAGCCGATTTAAGCTTGGCAAATTTTAATTTCAATTTTGACATCCTTTTTTGACATCTTTTTATTTTAACTGGGTAAAGACCTATATAAAAAAAAATGGTCTATAAAAAATGCAATCATTTGAACCACTCCATACCGCTCTGCAACCTTTCATCTCAGAAGATAAAGTTTGAAAAAAATAGAGAGACAGACAAGCAAACATAGTGAGTTTTATAAATGAGATTTGTTCCTTAGTGGAAATTCAGTAGTTAGCCACACTCTCCCCATCAAATTCACTTCGATCTGTATGCAACTGTTATTGTACATATGCAGCAAACATTTCACTGTTTCAACCACTATAAGTTGACTGCAAATAGGCAAGTCCTGTGAACATGTTTACCAGAAGAAACAGTTGGAAATAAGTCCTACACCATCCACTATAGACTATGCGATCCCTACAGCTACAGAAAATGGAGTCATTAAACCTAACATAGTGATATGGAACAAGGAGAAAGAAGCAACCTTAGTAGAAGTTAGTGTCACAATGATGCAGAGTTAAACAGAGCTGAGAGGGGAAAAATAACAAAATACCAATGTCTTATGTGTGACATGAGAAGAAATTGGAATCTTAGGAAGATCTTTATCATTATAGTAATTATACGAGCAACCGGACTACTGAAAAAGAATTCCAGAAAACTACCTGGCAAATATACCCAGTGAACCAAGTGGAAAAGAGATACAAACGATTGCATGTAAAGGGATGGTTAGAATATTAAAATTTCTCAGTTAGAATGTCTGAGATAGGGAATGAATTTCTGGCATCTGGTAAAATGCCCCATCCACAGCTAGAACAAAATAAGAAAATTAAAAGAAAGCTGGGGGTGTGGGGAAGAAGCAAAAATTTGTACCGTGAAGAAACTACTGTAGACTGAGAGTAGATGAATTGAGATGATTAGAAATTGCATCACAGAAATGAGGAATTTAAGAAAATCTATAACAGTGTAGTGAGTAATGAAGAATAAAGAATTTGCCCTTTATCTTACCACCATGAAGTCATTCCAGGTAAATGGATAAGGCTGAATTACTTGCTTAGTGGTTTACTCTGGACTCCATCTTGGACTCTACAAAGCACACCCTCCCTAATTTTTTGCTATGAGTGGAAACTGATTACCACTTCTTCCCATGCCCTAACTATCATAAATAAACTGAACACTACCAAAGTATATGAACTAGTGATGGGACGATTCCAATATTTTTACCCGATTCCGATACAATTACTGATTCTGATTCTTCATAAATCTCTAAATATTTTACTATAAAGTTTTGTCCAGATTACTGTAAAACACACATCTTAAATGTGCATGTATTTTCTCAAACTTGAAACACGCACTTTTGGGGGTGTGGTCCAGTGATTTTAGTCTTACCGGAAGTTTAAATCAATAAATATTTATTATTTTATTATTACTACAAGCAATGGAGGACGTTTTATAAAAACAAAATAAAATAAAACAAATAATTAAAGGAATCAGTTTTGGCATCGGAAAATAGGCTAAAATTTTCCTGATTCTGATACCCCAAAAAACTCTGATTTTTCTGATTCCGATTAATCGCCCTGACACCTTATCTCTGCTATAAAGAAAATGCTCTTAGCTAAATTCTTTGAATCATTAATCAATTTTGTGATAGTTCGCCATTTTAAATATAACCAACAATATGAATTTGATATTATGCTTCTAAACTTTTGAGATGAGGATGTATTATTTGTATTTTCTTTTTTTTTTTTTTTTTTTTTTACATGGTAGTCACCAGGCCCGGAGGCCACTCAGGGATAAGGGTTATTGTGTGTACAGTAAGCAATGGGATAATATCGTATTAATCGTTAGTATTGGAGATTTGATAAAGTGTCTTACTTAAGGGGGTGGTTTATCAGGAACTTGTTTATGTTGGACTTGAAGACATCCAAGTTGTAGTCAGGTGGGAAACAGGCAAACGGCAGAGTTCCACAGGCATGCACTTCTAAGAAAGCAGCTTTGTTCATGGAATCTATGTTTTGATTTAGGCACAGATAAAGAGTGAGGAAAATTATTGACAGTGGTTTTAGCTAGACAGGTGTTTTTCGTGAAAGATTGGCGAGGCGGGACCAGAGATTGGAGCTCAGACGAGTACCTGTCATGGATATAACGATAAAACAAAGACAGGCAACGTTTCTTCTGTGGGAGAGAGGTTGCAGGGAAGAGAAAAGGGCATCCCCCACTAAGCTACGAAGTCTATTTTGTACTCTGTCAAGGCAGGATAGGTTGTTTTTAGCAGCTCCTGCCCAGATGTGGCAGCAGTACTCCATCCTTGGACGTACTTGCCTTTTATATAGATAGAGAATTGCATCAGTAGTGATATATCTTCTGGAGCGGAAGAAGGATCCCACCATTTTTCCAGCGACCTTGGCAACAGAATTGATGTACTTGTTCCATTTTAGATCAGGAGTAAAGGTCAATCTCAGAAGCTTATCAAAACATGGAGCCTCCCCAAGACGAGAGCCATCCATTTCAGTTGATGCCAGATGGAATCAGAGCGTTGATGATGTAAAGATAGGAACTTGGTTTTAGATGCATTAAAGGTAACCAGCCATCTCTTCACCCACTGTACCACGCGCTCAAGATCAGAGGAGAGAGAATTAGAGAGAACTTTGTCATTTACAGCCTTTGAAGTGTTGCCATAGATGGTCGTGTCATCAGCATAGATGTTGACGAATTATTTAAGTATGCGCTTTGGGAGATCATTGATGTAGATCAGGAAGAGAGTTGGGCCCAGGGTGGACCCCTGAGGGACTCCAGCATTAATACTGTGGGTCTCTGATTTCTGCCCATCAACCACTACTCTTATGAGCCTATCAGAGAGAAATGATTTAATAATTGAGAAAACATTTCCAGTTATACCGTAGCTGGAAATCTTGTGAAGTAGGCCTTCAAGCCATACCTTATCAAAGGCCTTTGATATGTCAAGAGCAATTGCCCTAGAAAGGAAGCCTTTGTCGAGAGATTTGCTAATCCTATGAGATATAACCGTTAGCACATCTGCTGTAGATCTAGCAGAACGGAAACCATATTGCATGTAACTGAGAAGGTTATTTCTGCTGAGCTGGTTGACTACTACTTTATTTAATATGGATAGAGAATAGCATAGAATTAGCTGCAAAGTTCTTGGCAAATAGTTTGGCCTTGTCTGATGCTGACGAGATGACTTCAAGTCCATTGATGATGGTTGGGATAGAACGCATACTTCTGTTAAGGGTCCTATTTGCTATTTGCCAAAACTGGTGGGAACCAAGCCGCTGCTCAGCTACTTTGGATTTAATTGGCTGAGCATATAGCTCTCTTGTATTTTTTATTACTCTTTTACAGTGGTTGCTGGCAGTCCTGAAAGCAGCTTTAATCTCAGTACATCTATTATGTTGGTAGCTATGGAAAAAGTGATTTCTGTGCGCGATGGCAGTAGCATATTCTGGAGAGAACCATGGCTGTCTGTTAGGTTTTTGTTGGAATTTCTTGGATGATATGAATCGGTCTATGCCTACTATTAACCATTCGGTCAGGTCTGATACTATAGAGGACACATCGTTTTTAAACATGGAATGCAGAAGTAGATCAGATATAAATGTATGGAAGCTATCCCAGTCAGCCATAGAGTATCGATATACTGTACGATGAAGGGGTACGTCTGAAGACTTCTTACATTTCATTTTTATCTTAACTGATACAACCGAGTGGTCGAAAGATCCCAGAGGGGATAGAATGGAATATGAACATAGCTCAGGGGAAGTTAAGAGAAAAAGGTCTAGAAGGCTTGCATACTGTCCGGTAGTATCAGGCACACTGGTGGGTTCCTGAACAATTTGAGTGAGGTCATAAGCAATGGTGAAATCATGACAGAACCTCCCCTCATCATCTGTCTTGTTTGAGTGGGTCAGCCATTCCACATTGTGGACATTGAAGCTGCCACAAATGTGAATGTTAGCCGGAGGATGAGCAGACAGGATGTGGTCAATTTTCTCAGATATAATCTTAAAGATAATAACTCCGCTGTTGTGGGGGAGGGGGGAGGCGATAGAGGGCAAATATAAATGCGGTGGTGTAAGCAAGTGCAACCGGGGAGCACATATAAGGTAAATTAGGGTCTTCTCTTCTACGACACGGAAAACCATCTTTAATGTAGGCACATATTCCATGCCCATGCGATCTTGGTGATCAGATTTAGATGTTAAGTTAGAGTATACTTTAATTATGAACTCCTCTAGGAAAGTGGTTGGCCCTATGACAGTTTCGCTTAGAAAGAATATGTCCCGTTTCGTCTCCTGTAATTAGGTTTCAACTTCTACTGCTCTCATCTTGAGTGTAATTTTCACTACGTTTCAGTCAATGTAATCTCCAATCTTTTCAGGTCTATTTTGTTAGAACTCCTGAATCTTTCTGCCAAACTCCATTTCTGTGCAGAGTCCCGAGTTCGACAGAAAGATTCCAGAGTTTAACAAGATACACTTAAAGAAGGTAGGAGGTTACATTGACTGAAACTTAGTAAAAATAACACTCAAGGTGAAAACAGTAATTCAAAAAATCCAAATAATATGAATATGTCATTCCTTTTTATTGCGGACATTCTAATATATATATTGCATACTGGATTCCAGTAATTATAAAAGCAACTGTACTCAGCAAAAGGAATTAAAAAAAACTACCTGGCAAATATATATTCAAGAGATCCAAACGATTACGCTTAAAGGGATGGTTAGAATTATAAAAAGATCTCTCTGGGATATATGAGATGGTGTGTGAATGTCTGGCATCCAATAGGATACCCCATTCCCAGCTTGATAAACTGATCAGAAAATTAAAAAAAAAAAAAAAAAAGGTGGGGAGGGGGGGGGTCAAGATTTTGCTCTTCCAGTATTGGATCACTTCCAAGCAGTGATGGGACGATGCCAAAATTTTTCCCGATTCCGATTCCGTTCAAAATTTCCGATTCCGATCCGATTCCCGATTCCGATTCCGATTCTTGTAAAATTTATACATATTTAATTAGAGATTTTTTTGTTTGTTTTTTCGTAAATTTTCAAATTATTACATAAACCCCTGGTTAATGTCCGCGTATATTTTATCTCAAATGTTTGCCTTGTAATTGATTAAAAATTGTAACACAACAAAACATTTATTTTGATTTTAAAACAAAGCTATATTGTACCAGTTCGTATTTACTGTAGAACATGCTACTTACATGAATAGTGGAAAATATTCGAAGATTGGTAGGCAAAATAAGAAAACGATGTAAGAACAATATATTTAACAACGCCACTTAGCAAAGCCACATCTCATTGTTACGAACAAATTTCTAAATAATAATATTATTATTATGAAAACCATTTTTAACGTGAGATTGCGTGAGCTTTCTGTGCTTTCTCTCGCAGCTAAATCCCTATTCCAAAATGAAATATTACTTTTATAGATTACGTGTTAGAACATTTTTTTAATTGGCGGAAAGAAAAGCGATCATTTAGAATTTAGAGTGTAAGATCAGTTTCGAATATAAATTTAACGTAAAATGATCATCATTTCTGGCCATCCTAATTCTTTATGGATATTAACTAAAGTGTTTCCCACTAAATTAAGTTCGGTTTGCAACGTTGTAAAACCATGTGTAATCGCTTAAAAAGTAGACACCCTATCCCCAATAAGCGCACATAATTTAAAATTGGTAACACACTACAGCTCATGTTACGTTATATTTATTTGTGAAACTGACCGTCTATTTTAAATTCCTAATCGTTTTATATTAGTGTTGTGTCGATTAATCGGAATCGGGAATCGGATAAATCGGTAATTTTGGGGGAATCGGTATTGGAATCGGAAAAATTTGTGCCTAATTTCCGATTCCCAAATCGATTCTTTTAATATTTTTAAAAAGTTCATTTTCAATTGTTTGTACCGATTATAAATATTTCTTTCTTTTAAACTATTAGTAAAACTAAAGAAGATCTAAACTTATTTTATATGCGTAAAATAAACAAAAAAAAATTGAAACTTTGCGAAAATTCGCTAGGTAACCTTTAGAAGAATGCAGTTTATTTTCAAAGTAGCGAAATAATTGTCTAAAATTAAAGAAATATTTTGCCCAGAAAAATAATATCAAACATTATTGCTAATTAAATGAAAAGTAGAATATAAAAGTGTTGGGTTTTGTCGGTATGTTTGCTGCTCCCTCACTCGGCAATCGGTATTGACAAATATAACAAGCCGTGCATGCATGGTCCCCCTCTATGTGAGGAGGGGGGATGGAATAAAGTGATAAAAAAAGTGATACATAACTGATAAAAAAACAATTTTGAGTGAAAAAAAAATTTTCAAAAGTTTTCAGTTCAACTTTTGCTCCACACCCAATATTAGCCCTAAAACCTCCAGGGCTTGTGACTCTGATTTTTCCCAGGGTCAGTGATACTTCCATCAGGTGTATATCAGGTATGCCCATGGTTTTGCCAAGTTTCAGAAAAATCTAATGAATGGATGAAAAGTTATTCTGAAAAATATGTCAATTTTGTCTATTTAGAGTCATTTTGAGGTATTTTTTACCTCTTTTGCCCCCATGAGGGAGCTGATTACTTGTAAAAATGGACAAACGGCTATGTTTCAGGCCTTAAGACATGTAAATTTGAGTTCAGCACCATAAAAAAAACACTAAATAGAGATACATAATCACATTTTAGACAAATATGAAAAAAGAGCCTAAAAAAGGGGTGGTTTTTAGCCCTAAAAGTTCCCGGGGGGCGCAAACCAGAGTTTTGCCAGGGTCAGCGATACTGAATTTACATTTGCAACAATTGCCTTCACATTTTGGACAAGTTTCAGTAAAATCTAATGGACGGGAAAAAAGTTATGGGGCCAAAAGTGTCATTTTTGCCATTTTGGGCACTTTTGACCCCTTTTCAGCCCCTGGGGGAGCAACGAGAGTTTTCTTAAAAAAAAACTCGATGTTGTGCACATCTACGTATTGGAGTACAACTTGTGGCAAAATTTCAGAAAAAAGTAATGGACGGTTATCCGGGAATCATCCGGACGAACGGACGGACGAACGCCACTGAAAACTATAGTCCCTCTCCGATAAATCGGGGGGGCCAACAAGGAATGGGCAAAATTGTGAAAAGGCTTGGCCTTTGATTTAATTTGAAATATGCTTCCAGTGTGATTTTCTTTGATTCTGCCGGTATTGTTTATGTTTATACTTAAGGATTGCTACGACGGCGCCAATGCCGTCTGAAGCCGAGGCCTCCGTGATATATATATATATATATATATATATATATCACACGGAGGCCTCGCTGAACCCCGCCAATCTCACTCAAAAGTTGAGTTGAAAGTATTATGGGGTAATTAACACCTTCGATGCCGTTGGTTTCGACAACAATACTTTTTCACACCCACTTGCCAAATTTCTCAAGGAGTTTAATATGAAAAAATTTCAAACGAATAGAGTTTTATTTTATTTTCCTGGAACCACATTGTCTGACACCGTCGCATTTTTCTCGGGTTTCGGAAAAGTTAAAAATATACGTGAATATCTCACAATGAATTTATCAAAGTCTGGATAAAATAGATAAAGAGAAAACATTTAGAAATTTTTCAGATTGAAAAAGAAATTATATTTACATTTAAAAGTCGCCCCTCATTGAAATTCTACTTTTGGACAATATTTGTAAACCCACTAAAAACCAAATTATTTTTAGATCTAGGATGAAGCTCTAAACTGTCTTCACGCATTAAAAAAGGGTGCTTGTACAGTTTACACTATGTTAAAAAACGAAAAATAAAAATATATATATATTCTACGTACTCGTTATGGAATGAAGTTCTCATAAAAAAATCACATAATTTCATCAAATAGTTTTTATTTTATGCCGTAAAAACGATTTGGGAAATTCGGAATCTTCCTAAAAAAACTGCGATAATTAGTCAAGGGAGCGTAAAACAAAAACTATTTAATGAAATTACGTGATTTTGTTATGAGAACTTCATTCTATAACGAGTACGTAGATCTATAGAGTTTAGTTTTACTAATAGTTTAAAAGAAATAAATATTTATAATCGGTACAAGCAATTGAAAATTAACTTTTGAAAAATATTCAAAGAATCGATTTTGGAATCGGAAATTATACACAAATTTTTCCGATTCCGATGCCGATTCCGATTCACCGAAAATTACCGATTTAACCGATTCCCGATTCCGATTCATCGGCACAACACTACTTCCAAGGTTTACCAGATTCTGATTTTTTTTATTATTTCAAAAAGGACAAGAAATTTACTCACTTGCTCTTAATAAACATTGAGATTTTTTTACCAAGAGATGGTATTTAATCACTGGAACAAGTTGCCAGCACATGTCATGAATGGAATTAGTGTAGTAAATCACACTGACCAATTTTATGAATATGGTACCATACATTGCGTAAACATTAAAAAAAAAAGAACAAGTTGCCAGCACATGCCATTAGTGTAGTAGTAATATTGTATTGTAAATAGTTTTGGAATGATTAATCAGAATCAGAAAATTCAAAAAATATTGGGGTGTCGGAATCGGTATCGGAATCTAAAAAATTGGTGCCTATTTTCCAATGCCAAAACAATTCTTTTGTCTTCTTTTGTTTGATTTTGTTTAAAGCAAAATCTTCCATTGCTGGTAATAATGATAAAATGATAAATATTTATTGATTTTAACATACCAATAAAGCTAAAATCGATAGCTTATCCTCCAAGTATAATTTTACGTTTAGGAAAATATCTGCACATTTAATATGTGTTTTTTTTTTTTACAGAAATCGGGGCAAATGATAACTCTATAGTCAAATATTTAGAGATTTATGAAGAATCGGAATCAGTAATTGTATCGGAATTGGGAAAAATATTGGAATTGGCCCATCACTAGAAAATAGGTTTTGAAAATCATACTGACCAATTTTATGAATATAGTATTATACATTGCGTAAACATTTAAAAAAAAAAAAAAAAAAAATTTTTTTTTCAATTCAATAAAAGTAAATTTGTTTTTATTTTGTCAGGAACAAAATTGCCATGGGATCAACAATACTTGATTGAATCTTTGTCGGATTCAACAATTTACATGGCGTTCTACACCGTTGTTCATCTTCTCCAAGGAGGAGTTGTTGATGGAAGCAAGATGGGACCAGCAAATATAAAGTATAATAAAATTTATATATTTTTTAACTTTTTATCTGATTTTATTTGATATGTTTTTTAATGTTCTTATGTTGAATTTTAATTTTTATTTAATTTGTAATGCATGCTACGTAGATGTAATTTGAAACAGGTTTAAGATTCTTTTCATGTAATCATCACAAATATCTGTCAAGAAAGTTATTTCGAAATCTATAAGAAAGGCACACAATCAACAAAATTTAATTGAAAAGAAATCTGTTAATTGACTTTTTCATTTACTGTGGCATCAGCAATAAATCATCAGCTCGTAAACAAAGACATAATATGGCATAATCACGTTGACACACCGGTTCCCATCAGATCACCGAAGTTAAGCAACGTTGAGCCTGGTCATTACTAAAATGGGTGACCAATTTGGGAAGTCCAGGTGCTGTATGTAGGAGGACGTCGACACCTCCATGCTAAAAGTTACAAAAACCTAATGTCGTCATCTCCCCTAACAGAGATATACATGCGACTGGGGACCGTTTGTGAATTTCATACTCCCACTTTGGAGGAAGCCGGTTAAACCCTGAATAGGGTTGGTGCTGACTGCATATACACACACAAACAAAGACAGCAGTTTTGTTCTTTAAAGTCATTAAAGAATTTGAAAAGTTAAAAAATATGAATATCTAAAATGTTCTTTAATGTTCTGTTTGAGCTATTCTATTAGCAGAATATATACTTAATGATATATATCTATATATCTATAAAAGTGAAAATGTCTGTGTGTGTCTGTGTACATTCCCTACCAAATTACTCTGTTAATTTTCAGTCTACAGACTCAAGATTTGACATAAGGAGTATTGAGATTTGGGAAAATCCCTTTAATCTGTTTTGGCCAGAAATGTGTCTGTCAAAATTCAATGAGTTGACCTTTGAAAACTATACCAAACTCCTTCACCAATTTTGAGTCTAAACACTTGAAATTTTAGATGTAGGTTACTTGGACATGGATCAAACTTTATAGTTTGATTTGAGCCCAAAAAAATAAATGCTAAACGGTCAAAATTGGAGTCAAAGTTAGAAAAAATTTGACCTCTGCGGTCTCTACCAAATTACTCAGCCAATTTCTGGTGTAAACATTTAAAATTTTACATAAAGTGTATTCAGACATAGGGCAAGCTTATTAATTGGTTTGGGTCAAATATTTGGGCTGACAAGGGTTCAAAGTTCAAAATATTTTACCTTTGCGGTATTTAGCAAACTACTCAGCCAATTTTGGGTCTAAACATTTGAAATTTATACATAATGTGTATTCAGACATGCGGCAAGCATTTTAATCAGTTTTGGGGGGAAGATTTGGCTGCCAAAAGGTCAAAGTTGAAAGAGTTGACCTTTGCAGATTCTGCCAATTTGGGGTCTAAAGACTTGAAATTTTAGATGTAGGTAACTTGGACATGGATAAAACTTTGTATTTTGATTTGAGACTAAAATGATAAATGTTAAGGGGTCAAAATTGGGGTCAAGGTTTTAAAAATTGACCTCTGCAGTCTCTACAAAATTACTCAGACAAATTTTGGTCTAAACATTTGAAATCTTACATAAAGTGTAGGACAAGTTATGAACAGTACATAAGGCCAGAGCAAAGCCGGGCTGAACTGCTAGTATATACATATATATATAAATAAATAAATAAAGTGAAATTGTCTGTCTGTGTGTACATTTCCCTACCAAATTACTCTGTCAATTTTCAGTTTACAGACTTGAGATTTGACATCAGGGGTATTAAGATTTGGGAAAATCTTTTTAATTGATTTTCGGACAGAAATTTGGCTGTCAAGGGATCAAAGTTCAACGATTTGACTTTTGAAAACTCTACCAAACTTCTCTGCCAATTTGGGGGTCTAAACACTTGAAATTTTAGATGTAGGTTACTTGGACATGAATCAAACTTTTTAATATGTGCATAAAGTTATGAACAGTACACAGAGCCTGAGCAAAGCGGGCTGAACTGCTAGTATATAATTAAATGCTAAAAAATCTGTTTATATGTTATTTTATTTTGAAAAAAAAAAAAAATCTCTCCAATCAAGTAGCCTTCTTCAAATTAAAGATAATTGAGCATCCAAAATTTTTGTTGTCCTTTTATAAACTAGTGACTCCTGCAAGAGATACTATTTTTTCTTAGGAACATTGTGACAGTGATACATGTTCATTCACACAATTCTGAGGCAGCACGTTCAGGACTGTAGAGCTCAATGCAAAAGGAGATTGCCGGTACATCTTTGAGCAAACACCGATGTGATTATGCAGAGGGTCTAATGTGAATGTATATCCTCACAGGCTGGTCTGTTCAGTCACAACAAAGGGCAGTATTGCGGTGGAGCAAGGACCATAAAATAATCTGTAGGCAACAGAAGCAACTGTTACATTCTGGTGAGTAGACAGCAGATCTAATCCAAGCAGATCATATACTTAAGAGGGAACAGGGTTGCGGTAGAGAATATTTAATATATATCTGATGGTATGATGCTGTAGATGCTCAAGAAAATCAGAACACTTTGCCAACTCTTGCAAGCAAGTATAAGTATGGGACCTGTATTCTGAATGGGGACAAATCATTTCCTTGTAGTAAGCAAATGGAATTTGGTAGCTCAGGAAGCACAACACATAAAGTTTCTTATTAACTTCGTTGGATATATAACAAAAGTTAAAAAAATGACTTCTAACAACCAGTTAAAAAAAAAAAAGGTTTTACTTTTTAGGTGATTATTTGTGAACACCTTACAAAATCTTGCAAAACAAAAAAAAAAATAGATAAATAAAAAATAGAGGGATCAATTCTACGTATAAATTTAACATAAAATGACTCCTCATTTCTGCATATTCTGACCTTTAGACCATCCCTAGTCCCAAAATTATTTTGATACTTTTTCATACTGAAAAGTTATTTAAATCTTAAAAATTTATAATTACTTACTCTACCACTAACCTTAGGTCTGAGTGGCAAGCCACCAATTCACAAATTCCATCTAATCTGTTGTGTTCATTTGTTTAGCATGTTAGGGGAACTGATACTTTACCTCTTTGTCCACGAGTAAGGTAGCTGTTTCTATTTAACTGTATTGTTTGTAATAGATCTTAAAATATGGGAGAGGGAAAAGTTGAGGTCTCTGAGATTGAATCATATAAGGAATGGTAGTGGGGTTAAACTTGAAATGTCATATTCACTTTATTTTTTTACTAATAAGTTATTGTTTTCCAATGCCAAAAGTTGCTTCAAGATAAGGGTAAAGTTGAATAATGATGAATATTATGAAATGATTGAAAATGATGAATGGAATGATTACTTATGGAAGCAGTTTATGGCAAGTATTTGTTGACATTGCATTTGAAGATGACTACAGAGAGACAGTCCAGAAATTATGGACATTTTTTTTTTTTTAAATTAAAAAATTTTTTTTTTATTACATTTTCACCCCAAACAAGGCACATTGCCACTTTGGTGTAGGGGGCTACTATCAGGGGAAACATCTACTGGGGTACTATGTAGGGATTTGGGCAGCAAGATGTTGGTTCACGTTGCACTTGAACTTCTGCACATCAGTACAGTTGGGGAAGCAGTGACCTGGAATGCAATTCCAAAGTCTAGCGGTTCTGGGGAAGAAACTACTGGAGTAGAAAGGTCTTTTACATCTAGGGATCTCTACAGTGTGGGGGTGGGATTTTGCAGCCTGTCAGGTCTCTCGAGGGTGTCTACGTCGTGGGGGCACAAGTGCTTGCAGTTCATCAGAGCATTCACCATTAAAATACTTGTAGAACAGGCAGAGGGATGCAACGTTTCGTCGATGGGACAGAGGCTGAAGCTTAGATGCCAGTTTAAAGCCTATCAGATTGGCGACTCTCTTGAACCTTGTCAAGGAACGAGAGACTAGTAGCCGATGCACCGGCCCAAATATGACAGCAATACTCCATACATAGGCGAATGGTTGTCTTATAGAGGTACAGGATACTTTAGGGTGTTAGTAGTTTTCTAGCATGGTAGAGAGAGCCCACCTTCCTTGCAGCGGCCCTGGCAATGCCCTCGATGTAATTGTTCCAACTCATGTTTCCTGTGAACGTTAGGCCAAGGAGCTTGAAAGACGTACTCTCAGATAAAGAGTCGTTGGCCATTGCTATAGGTGGTAGAGAAGGTTTCTTGTAATTATTGAATGAAACCAGTTTAGTCTTGGCGGCATTGAACGTGACCATCCATTTTTGTCCCCATTCCACTACTGATTGGAGGTCATCCTCTAGTGTTTCTGCCATTTCCTTAGATATATGTTCATTTGTTTTCCTGTTGTGCCTATTATAGATATATATACCCATCTTAGAGGCAATTTTGTCGGGGAGGTGATTTATGAATATCAGGAACAGTAGAGGTCCAAGGATAGACCCCTGGGGCACTCCCGCATTTATATCATATTGTTTAGATGTACGACCGTCGAGGACAACCTGGATTTTTCTCTTATCTAAGAAGGATTTAATTATGTTAAGTATTCTACCAGTGATACCGTATGATCTAATCTTCCTGAGGAGACCCTCATGCCATACCCTGTCAAAAGCCTTAGATATATCTAGAGCTACCGCTCTACCCTCCCCCGCTTTGTCCAGTGAATGGTATATACGTTCAGAGATTACAGTTAGGATGTCTACTGTGTAACGGGCTTGTCTAAATCCATGTTGTTGGTCAGTCAGAAGTTTAGCATCTGTAAGGTGATGGACTAGAGCATGGTTAATTAAGGTCTCAAATATTTTGGCAAAAAGTGGGAGGAGGCTAATGGGGCGATAATTTATTGGGTCAGTTCTTTTGCCAGAATTCTTGAATACTGGTACTACAGAAGCAGTTTTCCAACAGCCCGAAAAGCAAGATTCATTAAGGCATTTGTTGTAAAGTTTGGAGAGAACTGGAGCTACTTCGGCTGAGCACTTTTTTAATAGCACAGCTGACATGCTTTTGAAGTGTCAAGGTTTTTTATGATAGCATGCACCTGAGCAGGGGGTGATTTTCAGATCCTCTAGCGTGGCGTCTGTCCGCATAGGAAATTCAGGTAGGGGTGGTTGGAAGGGTCCAGTGTGGAGTTTGAGGCAAACCTACTGGCAAGTATGTTAGCCTTTTCGGTTGCTGAGCAAACAACCTCATGATTGTTGGTTAGTGGGGGAATTGTTGATTGCCCATTATTTACTACGCTGTTGTAGATTTTCCAGAAGTCACAAGTTCCTAGTTTTTGTGCTTTGATGCGTTTTTTAGTGGTTTCCGTAAATTCTCTTTTAGCTGTCGCTATTTCTTTCTTAACATTACTTCTAGCTTCTAGGTACTTCTGTCTGTTTGAACTGGACTTATGTCGGTTAAAACACCTGCCTTTCTCTAGTTCCTGAACGAAACCATTTTAAGAGGTGAGGGGAAGCGAGAAAGCAAATGACAAGTTAGTAAACTACTTTGGGTTTGATGTTTGTATATTTTTGACATGAGAGGATCGATAATTACTTTTTTGTATTATTTGGATTGTTCAGACTATTGTTCTCATCTTGGTCATTTTTCTCATAATGTTTCGACCAATGTAACTGACAGTCTTCAGGTGCGTACACACTGGACGTTATTGGTGAATGGTGGAAAATGTTTTTTTGTTTTTTGTTTCTCCAATAAACATAGCCGTTAGAAATTTGAAATATAAATCGCGCCAAGTCTGTTTCCTTTTTTAATAAATCTGGGTCTATTCTGGAGGTTACATCGGCCGAAAAATTGTGGGGAAAACAACCAAGATGAAAACAATAGTCTGAAGAAATCTAAATAATACAATAAGTTTGTTGGGTTTATCCTGCTACCTGAATGAATTATAAAAGAAATCCTCTACTCTGTAATAAAGTCAACAGTGGATGTTTTTTTTTTCTTTTATTCGTCAAAAATGATAGTTTTTGCATGAAACATTAAATTACTGATTTAATTCTATGATATTATATGAAAATCTATGCAGTCCTCTACCTATATAAGAGCCAATTATGTCCTAATATAGAGTATTGTTGTCATATCTGTTGAGGAAGTGCTAAGAGAATCCTTTCCAGCCTCGGCAGGGTACAAAATTGTCTTTGAAATCTTGTGGATGAGGACGTTTTCGCCTCCCTACTTCCTTTTCTTTACAGAATAGACGTTGCAAGTCTATCATTATTTTCATGGTAGATGATTGACGGATCTTCAATCTTTGCCTCCTCCCCCTTAAAACATTTGCTACAAACACTCATCTAGCTACAACCACTGCCAACATTTTCTCTGTACTCTCTATCTGTGCCTAAAACTAAATGAAAATTCCACTAACAAAGCTTCTTTTCTAGAGCTGTCCATTTAGGAACACAATTCCATGAGACTGCTTCCAAGCTGATTATAACATGATAGTTTTCAAGTCTAATGTAAATAAGATCTTGTTGAACCGTCTTCTTAAATGATCCAAACACAACCCAAGTTCTACCATTACTGATCATCACAGTGTTGTTTCACCATCTGCCTTTTTCTAGAGTGGCCTCTGGGCCTTGATAAGCAGTGACCCCCCCCCCTCCCCCAGTAAAAAAATATATATTTTATTAATATATCTAGATAACATTGGCTTTGCAGTATTTTTTTTCGCCATTTTAGTCAGAGGGTATGTTTAATGCATTCATTTTTTAAATTCCAAATTATATAAATTTGAATAATTTAGCCAAAAGGGGAAAGAGAAAGAAAAAAATTTTTTTTTTTTTTTTTTTTTTTTTTGCAATATAGACAATTTCAAAAACATTTCTATAAAAATAAAATTATAAAATGGCTTTCTAATTTTTTTCCAATTTTAGGCCAGAGCAAATGACACCAGAAGTGTGGGACTACATTTTCTATAAGAACAGTGCTTTCCCAAAAACAGACATTCCAAAAAGCACACTTGACAAACTAAAAAGGGAATTTCAATATTGGTATCCAGTGGATCTCCGTGTTTCTGGAAAAGATTTGGTTCCAAACCATTTGACATATTTCCTGTACAATCATTGTGCAATATGGAAAGATGAAAGGTAAGATAGAAAACATTGTTTTTGTTTTAAAAAATAGTTTGCTTGAAGCATTATGTCTTTATATATATATATATATATACACACACACACAATAAAGATGTTTTTTTTTAAATTGCCAGATCTATTTAAGCTCAATGAAAATGGATTGCAGTTTCAGAGCATATATATTCTTTTGTAAACATTTTAAATGCCACAAGTATATTTAAAACACATTCGTATCATCTTATTTATTTATTTATTTAAAAACATTCTTTTATGGATTTATGTGGGTCTCTGATGAATTGCTTGGTATTCCATTCAACAAAATACCATATATCAAATAAAATGATATGAGTGTGTTATACGTATACTTATAATATCTTAATTGTTTACAAATGGTATATAGTCCAGGTTAAGAATGTATTCATAGAATAAAATCTGGAGAATATCCACTGGGTTTTTATATAATAGTACTCAATAAACAAATAGAGCTAGTTATATTTATTTATATAGACAACTTAACTACACTGGCATGACAATGTTTCAATCTATAGTTATTAATAGCTAAGATCTCATCAGGCAAAAAAAATCTGTTTTTTCCTATAAGTGTTCATTTTGGGATTGAGATGAAAAGCAATATTTTATTTTGATAGTAAAGTCATGTGATTCTATTTTAAAAAATAATATTAAGTTTGCACAGACTATTTCTTACATATTGAGCACTGTTGAAGTAAATACTGAAAATACATCAATTTATGTAGATACATAAAATAATATATATATATACTTGATTATGCAGTAGAGCTGACATCTATTCAATGTAGCCGACTTTAGCCTCAATCACCACCTCCAAAACTGTGAGCATGCCTTTTTCTCAAGTGCCAGCAGGAGCTCGGCAAATGGTGGCGATCAGGCTGGCTTTGGTGTTGTGGGAGGTCATGTTGGTGATGTTCTTGATGTATGACCAAACTAAGTAGTCCAGTGGGTTCAGGTCGGGGGAGGTGGAAGGCAGTTTGAGAAGTGTACAAAGTCATACCACTCCTTCTGAAGGCAAGCCTTGGTCTCTTTGGACTTGTGGGCCAGCGCCGAGTCCTGCTGCCACATCCAGGGTCTGCTAGCGGCCACCTAATTGCTCCAGGGGGTCACCACATTCTTCAGCACATCCAGGTAAACTTTAGTGTTGACTTTTAAGCCAACTTGGAAAATGTGAGGTAGCAGGATGTGGTCCTCACTTGAAACCACATCGAAGACTATAACTGTGGCCGGAAACTTCATTAAGATGTACCCTTAAGTGTTGAACCATTCAGATTTGCTTTTTGAAGGTGCTCGAAATCGTCCTGTTGTCATAATTTGGATCGGTAGAGAGCATGAGTTGTACAGTGGTGCATCTCCAATCTAGCTCAATGAACACTGTCACTTTCAGATGTGATAGAAGGCTCCTATTGCTTTTGAAATTGGCATACAACTGCCCAACTAATAGATGGTTTGCAACAAAAAAGAAAATTGGTTTTCATCAATCATCAAAATTGAACATATCAGCATTTTTAACGACTTCTAATGAAATGAGTTGCACTTGAAATTGTTTAAAAAAAAAAGGGGGCAAAATAATCGTTATGTATAGAATGATATTGCATGTCCATATTTACTGTCATTTAATTCTGTTTTATTTGATGATACTTTAAAAATTGTCCATCAGTGCAATTTTACTAATATGAATATAATGCAATGTTCATTTTTCACACCTAAAAAATGAAAGATGAAATTGAATTAGATATAATGGTACTTCTACTTTCTATTGGCTTCTTATATTAGGAATGATGAAAGCATCTTTTTTGACATTTTTACTAGTTACTTTTTTGTCAGTTGGTTTCAAGTTTGCCATATTGGAATTTAAATATGTTTGTACCAAGTTTGCGAATATTAAAATGGTCATAACTTGCAAACCAAACAAGATATCTTCATGATTTTTTTGTTGCTTTTTTTTTTGTATTGTTGTGTAATTTTATATAAGAGAATTGAATTTAGTCATAATTTTTTGTAAAATTTTGGCTGTCGGTATCTAATAGGAACCACCCAGAGTTTCATCATTTAATGCAGCTCTGGAGACCATTTTTGTAGAACATCTCAGGTTGGACATCCAACAATGACATGACTTGGGAGATCAATGCTGCATCATTTGGGAACCGCTTTCCTTTCAAAAATAACTTCATGGCTGAAAAGAAATGAGTCATAGGATGCAAGGTCAGGAGAGTAGGGAGATCGATGGGGATTTTATAGCTACATGACTGTGCTTTTGATCTGGCGACATTTACAGGAGGAGGATATTTTTGCTGATTTTGCTCTCATTTTGATAGTTCTTAATTTCCTTAAAAGTCAAGCATTACAATCAGAATATCTGTGATCACTACTCTATCTTTGTCCCAGAAGACTGAGCATGACCTTGCAAGGAGAGAACTGCACCTTTGCCTCTTTGTAGGTGGTGAGTTCAAGTGCTTCCATTGCATCAACTCTGCTTTGGTTTCTCGATCATAGTGATAGACCCAGGTTACATCCTGTATAATCATCTTTTGAAAAACTTTGCACTCATCTTCTTGGCACAACTCCAAATTCGAGTATTCGACTTGTTCTTGTTTCTGGAAAGGTGTCAGCAACCTGGGAATCCATCTTGCAGACACCTTGTACATATGCAAATGGTCATGAATAATTGTTTCCAGAGACCTTCTTGGGTTATTTGGTTAATAGTCATGTGTCCATCACCCAAAATGGCAGCATCAACTTGATTGACAGTTCTCATCGACAGCCGAAAGATGCAACTAGGTGTGGGAGCTGTTTCTACTGATATCCGGCCATGGTTGTATTCATGATCCTAACATTTTACAAGTTTTAGTGTTAAAATAAAAATAAAGAATGGTTCGAATTCAGTAGAAGTACCCAGTATTGTTTTTTGGTTTTTTTCTTTTAATATGTCTTGTGGAAAATATTATATACAAATTATTATATTTAACCCATTTTTTTTCTTTGTTCAACATCACGTGTTAATCGAAAAAAAAACAAAACAATTTATTAATAAGAAAAGTATTTTCACTTGGAAAAAAATTGTTTCATATTTGAATTCTATTATAGAAATTAAAAAGTCAAATAACAATTTTTTTGTGTTTTTTTTTTCTCTAAAATAAATTATCTTAAAGAGCTCCAATGGAAAAGGTGATTTACATAAAAAAAAAAAGAAATAAAAATGCCAAATCCAAACCCAAGGAAGACTTTTTTATAAGTCGAAAATTTGTTTATTCTTTAACATAAATAATTTATTTTGGAGAAAAACACAAACACACATCATTATTTGGCTTTTTAATTTCTATATTATAATTCAAATATGGAACAATGTTTTCCAAGTGCAAATAATTTTCTTATTAACCCATAATGCGCAACCAGAAGATATTATTTAAACCAATCGTGATTAACAACTACGCCGACTACTATCTGGGAGGGATTTTATATCTCCAATGGAAAAGAAAAAAAAAATGTCAAACCTAAGGAAGACTTTTTTATAAGCCGAAAGCTTGTTTATCTTTTAAGAAAAATAAATAATTTGCTTTGGAGAAAAACACAAACACGTTATTTGGTTTTCTAATTCCTATAATATAATTCACAAACTGATTACATTTTTATAAAATTAAACATCAAATTTCTTCTATAATCTTTGTGACTACATGTTTACTAAAGCTCATTGGCTGAAGCTTGCTGACGTGTCGTAAAAAGAAAGACTGAAGATTGGCAGAACACATCTTTGCACTCGTAACTAATACCTTTCAAGGAGGTGATCGGGCACGTTAGAAGTCAAGTTGGAGCTGGTGTCTGAACCAACATGTTGCAAAACCCAAGATTGACAATGAGGGCAATGAAGCACTGAATATCTCCCTTGAGGTGTTCATAAGATGGTATTTCATGATTAACAACCAAGATAAGAATCATAGTCTGAATAATCCAAATTATAAATTCTCATCTCAAAAATCCCGACATTTGAAACTATTTATTTAGATTTGTCTTTGTGTTTTACTGAAAAAAAATATTTTCCTTTTTATAGTTCAAAATGGCCAAGAAGTATACGAGCAAATGGCCATTTGCTGTTAAATTCTGAGAAGGTAAAATCCTTTTTAATTATTTTATCATTTTCTTTCATCCTTATTTTTTTTTTTAATTTCTTTTACAAAATTTTAGATATTAATATTATTTTCAATGCATTTATTTTTTTTTTTGATATTGATGTAATATATATTTATTATTGATTTTTAAATTTATTTGATATCTTGTATTCTCTATACTTTTAAAAGTGTAGAGAAATAAAAAAAAAAAATGAATCCATAATAAAATAAAACCTGTTTTATACATTATATAATAAAAATCTTATAAATTTTTGAGATGCTTGTGCAAAATTCAACCTGTATTAACAAAAACAAAACTAAAGAAAAATCGGTGTAATATGTGCACTCATGACAGAAAGAAAATATTGTATTCTAAAAATCACATAAATTGATCAAGTAGTTTTATACGAGGCGCGTGCAATAAGTAATGCCCCTGACTCACTTCCAGTTGTCTGATCTAGCTGAAATTTTGCATGTGCAATGATTTATATCTCTACGGGTTATGTGGCAAATTACAGCTCTGAACTAATTGTGGTTTCTGTTTTACAGGTGTTTGAACGGAGTCAGGTGTGAAATGGAGCCTGTTGAGTGTTAAGCAGTGATCCGGTTTTTGTATTTGAAAGGACGCACACCACTGGAGACTTTTGATGAAATGAAAGAAACTTATGGTGATAATGCCCCATCATATGACCTCATAAAACGCTGGCATCGTAAATTCAAACATGGCCGGAAGTCTGTGGAAACAGCTCCCAGACCTGGTCGCTCCCCATCCTTCTGCCATTGATCATCAAGTTGAGGCTACCATTTTGGAAGATAGGCACATTACTATTCGCCAAATAGCCCAAGATGTCAAGAGTAGTACAGGGTCTGTGGAAACTATCATTCATGACCATTTGCATATGCATAAAGTGTCTACCAGATGGATTCCCAGGTTGCTCACACCATTCCAGAAGCGAGAACACGTCGAGTGCTCGAAGATGAATTTGGAGATGTGCCAAGAAGATGAGTCAAAGTTTTTCAAAAGACTGATTACACAGGATGAAACCTGGGTCCATCACTATGATTCAGAGACCAAAGCCTAATCAATGCAGTAGAAGCGCTTGGACTCACCACCTCC
This sequence comes from Euprymna scolopes, assembly GCF_053919585.1. NCBI lineage: Eukaryota > Metazoa > Mollusca > Cephalopoda > Sepiida > Sepiolidae > Euprymna > Euprymna scolopes. The sequence continues at coordinate 22,725,499 of NC_136524.1, read as the reverse complement.
AAAGAAGGCAAGGGTGCAGCCCTCCGCTGACAAGGTCATGCTCACAGTCTTCTGGGACCAGGACAGAGTAGTGATGACCAATTTCCTGGCAAAGGGTACCCCACAATTACAGGAGCCTATTATGCTTCACTTTTGAGGAAATTAAGGGAAGCTATCAAAATCAAGAGGCGGGGCAAGATCAGCAAAGGTACCCTCCTCCTGCAGGACAACGCGCTGGTCCACAATTCGCATGCCACCAGATCAGAAGCACGGGCGTGTGGTTATGAAATGCTTCCCCATCCTCCCTACTCTCCTGACCTTGCACCCTCTGACTTTCACCTCTTCCCAGCCATGAAGTTGTTTTTGAAAGGAAAGTGTTTATCAGATGATGCAGCCTTGATTTCTGAAGTCACGTCGTGGTTGGAGGACCAACCTGGGGTGTTCTACAAAAACGGTCTCCATTTTCAAAATGGTGTCAGGAGACAGTCACTCCTCGATAACCATAAAATTTGATTTTCTTTATAAAAATAAAACTACTTGATAAATTTACATGATCTTTGGAATACAATATTTATTTTCCGTCATGAATATGTGCATTATACAGATTTTTCTTTATTGTTTTTAATATATTAGAAAAAATGTAACGAGTTGGATAACTCATTGAGTTTGTGTTAAATTCTTTTAAATAGGAAAAATGTGAATTTGCAAAGCCCATTAAATATTAAAAAAACTAGCAGGACCTGTTAACTGGCGTTGCCTGGTGGAAGCATGATAGTATAAAATAAGGAGGGTTTGGATCAAATATTTATCCAGGAAACAAAACAATAGATAGATACAGTATGAAATTTTAAAATGAGAGAGGAGGAGAGTGATAAACATTTGAAGAGAAAAATGTGTATTATGCCTGATTAAAGCAATTAAAATAATTTTTTTTTTTTTACCTTAGATTAATCCCAAAACTGAGGACTATTTTAGCCATCTACCTTGTGTGATTAAAATATATATTAAAAAAAAAAAGTCTTTGGGGAAAAATTTTGATTAACTCGGCTTTAGTATAATAACAATCTAGCTTTTGCTACTTGAAGTATTTGAAACATTTAAAAAATAAATATTTCAATCATAACTTTGTTGTAAACACGACACAAATTTTTTCTCATTTATTCATATAGATTGATTAGCATTAACATTTTGGTGATTTTGATACAAATTTACTTATCTTTTAAATGTGTAAAGAAAGAAAGAAAGAAAGAAATCAATTTGCCTTTTCACTTGCAATTTAGGAATAGATCACAATTTGTAAATCAAGTCAGACCTCTAAAGAAAGAATTATTTGAACAAAAATGTTAAATATTTATCCAAGAAATAAAACTATTGTGAAATGGAACTATTTGTTTTGTTGTTCCTATTTACAATGTCTCCCCACGGGACAGAGTTAGACACCAGGGTCGGTTTTTTAATGTGGAGAAAAGGAACAAAAATAAAAATTGTCTTAGTCGTGAAGGATTTCTCCTCCACTAACAGAACAAGAAATTGAAGTGTAGCATCTGAAGAACAGATACTACACTTTGATCTTGTTTTGTTATTATTTTTGTAGGACTACTTATTCCTGCTGATTCACTATATAAGCAACTTTGGCATGTCATTTGAACAAACTGGTTTCAGCAGATCTCGGTCCATCAACATAAAATATATTAATATTTCTTATGGTATTAATGAAATAAGCAATAAACAGATTTAGTTACAATTTTCAGCTGAAAATTCATTTTTGGCAAATATCTTTTCCGGCTGACTACAATATGGTTTTGTTCAAGTCTAAAGTAAATAAGTTCTTGATGAGCCGTTCCATATAAGTTATTAAATTTACCAAATTTTCATTACTAATGATTACTATATTGACCAACTTCTACTGTACACTCTTTAACCCTTATCCTTGAGTGGCCTCTGGGCCTTGATAATGTGGTGATGCCTTTGTAAAAAAAAAAAAAAAAAAATATCTTTTTTGGTTAATACTAAAAGTAAACTCACAAATTTTTTTTCTTTTTTTCATGTTTCCTGGAAAAAAAAATGTACTCTTTTTATTTTTCAAACTTAGGGGAAGTACTAAAAAAATATAAGTCAAAAGTAATAATAAAAAAAACAAGATCCATGTACTAGGTGGAATGCACCACAAAAATGCCTGAGCAGTCCTGGCGGCATACTTCAGAAATGGCAGTAAACTAATCCCTAATAGTTTTTTTGTTTTTATTAAAACCAAAACTCTCATTAAACGAAAACAAAACAATAACAAATGAAATGACATTTTAAAAACCAATATGCAAATTAGTAACCTTACATAATCAATAATCAATATATAAAGATTGTGTTTTTGTTTGCATTTAATCATTTAGATATATGCTTGAGGATATGTTAATTACTGCTGTATAAGATAATAGACTTCCTTGGTCAGACTATATGGCAATAGATTCCTCTCTTCTCCATAAAGGAGTGAGTCATGCTGGATATTCTCTTTTATTTGCTCGACTACATGAGGGCAATGGCCATTTTTTTTCATAAAGAAAAAATATTCTCTGTCTTCGAAAAGGAGCATTCTGCACAGGAACACAAACACCTTTATACTCTGATTAATGCACCCTCTCGAATAAGGGAACTTCAAGCAGCAGATAATAAACCAGCCCTCTTCCCTCGTTGAAAGGAGGAGATAATTTTCAGGAGAATGACGACTTCAGACCAAACACTTTTTAATCCAGACCGGGGAAAGTGTAATGTGTCTCTTTTTATTTGTCCTGCCTCATAAGGACAAATTTAAACACAAGGTTGGTTTTAATGGGCACCAGCTGTGATAATTATATTTTAGTAGAGTGTATTGCAACCCTGTAGCTGGTTATTTGAACCTGAAATCATAAAAATTGGCTAGTCATTTCATGAGATGTATTGCAATAACATACTGAATTTTCAAGAGTCTACAACAATTTTAAATGTCTGTACAAAAGAAGTCTGGAAACTTATTGAAAACACTTTGTATGTTCAACCTGGACTTAACCTGTGGTAGTGATTTCCGTATCAAGTCAAGGATATGTTTTTGACAATCAGTCTGATAGAATCTGAGTCATTTGAGTGACTTATTTTTCTATCTATCTGGCTGAAATATGGAACTGTAGTTCTAAGAGGTTCACTCCTCCAAACTTTACCTTCTTGCAATGAAGAGGGCTGAATTTATTGGTAATTTCCTGAGGCACTCCTACTGGGGAATGCTAACACATCGCTACTCAGGAAGTTTTTTGTAGGTCTGAGTACTCTCTCTTGGATCTCTTTCACTCCCCACCTTTCGAACTTGTATTACATTTTCCCATGAAGTAATTTTGAAATTTGTACTAATTTGGGAGATACAAATTTATTCCTTATACTTTTTTTTTTCTAGATGTCCAAATCAACTGGAAATTTCTTAACACTTGAGGAAGCCCTTAATAAATATTCTGCTGATGGTAAGTTTAACTTTTTTTTTTATTTCAGTTATTTACATATTTATTAATTTACAAGAACAACACCTAGATGATAATTACATGGAGATAAGTGATCACAGGCCACTTCGGGTGCAGATGTGATTCATGATTGGAGGCCTATTGACAAATGTTTGATTTCAAAGATTTAAAAAAAAAAAAAAATTAAGTCGATAATATTTGAAAATACATAGAATAATGTTTTGATCAAATGTTTGATTTTCAGGAAAATTTTGACTGCTGATATGTTGAAAGCTGAATAAATTGTGTTGTGAGAACTAATAAGTATTAAACGAAATAGTCATCTATAAAGCAGTAGATGTATGTGTGTGCATGTATCCGTGTGAAAATATTGAACTTTTTATTTTTTTTTAAATATTTTCACTTTGATGTATGGGGAACTACTATCAGGGACATAAATTGCAGGAATACTATGTAGGGAGTTGAGCAGAAAGATGTCTGTTCACATTACTCTTGAACTTCTGCATGTCAGTACAGTTGGGGAAGCAGGAGCCTGGAAGGGAATTCCAAAGTCTAATAAATTCTACAACTACTGATCACATAACACTGAAATTTACCCCAATACAATCTTTTTTTTAAATGAAATCTTATTTTTAGGGTTTTTTTTTTTTTTTTTTTTTTTAAATCTTTGAAGAAAGTAATGATTCAGTTATTTCCCTTTTAATTAAATTCAAGTTTTCAACACTTCCCAATTTACAATTAGATGCTGTAGACATAGATGGTTAGTTAATACGCACGCACGCACGCGCGCACACACACACACACACTAACCAAATAGATAACTTTTGACTCTTTGGGTTGTCTATGGTCTCTGCTTTAGGGGATAGAATCATCAAATGATTTTCCTGATATCTTCAACTGCTATCTGTAAATGTAGGACATCATCCTTTTGAGATGTCATAAAGTGTGCACAGAGACAAACAAGATTCACAGAGTATATATACATAGGATGATGTCCTCCATTAAAAATATGAGGGATGACCGTGCACAGTGAATAACATCACAAAATTAAAACAGAAGTAATTATTTAAAAGTAACAAAAATATATAACGGCGATTTATAGAAGTACAATACAGAAGTGTAACAAATTCACACAAACTGAAGTAGATTAAAACTTATAATAGTGGAATAAACTATAAAGATTTATCTTTTATTAATAAATATATATATATATATATAATGTATGTATATGTATTTTTTTCTAATATTTTATACTTGCATTGTATTCTTATTTGTATCAACATAGTAATATAAAATTCTGTATTGTATGATATTTCAGGAAAATATCCCTTCCTCAGATATGTGTTCGACTTTAATTCAAATGTGCATATAAGGAGCTATTGTAAAAACGTTTAAGTCATGTGAAGATATTTTTTATGTGTATTAAAATGGTTGACTTGTTTAAGAATAAATCAAAATGTATATTGATGGTTTTTCATGATGAAATAATTGTTTTAGACAGTAGTGTAAAATTCATTTTATTCTACAGTAGTGCATCTATGATTGTAAAAATTAATTTATTTTATACTTTTTTTTTTATTTCAATAAATATTGGATTAATAGTAATCTACAAAAAAAAAAAAATCTAGATCCCAAAATCTGGGATTGAATCGGGGATTTTTAGTTCTTCAGCCTAATATTATCCAACTGAGCTATTCAGGCTGGTGACAGGAAAAGTATCCAATCAATATTTATGTGAAAGGAGTTGTTGGTATTTATCTCCCTCCTACGATGGGGAGATGTGACACAAGGATCAGAAAGGGTTGAAGAGACAGCGTGCCAGAGATGGAGCACTATTCCTTGCAAAAAATGCCTGGACAGCCCTGTCGACATTCTCTGGCAGATACACCTCAGGCAATTAGTAATAAACTAACCCATTCTCAAAGAGAAAAGGCAAAGCCTGGGAGGGTAGAGCTCTTAGAATTGCACAGCAAGGAAAGACCATTTCAAAAATAATATAGGCTATTTTAAATTTTTTTTTCGACATCTGGGATCTATATAGAATTTCAAACTGAACGCTTTATTTCAAAAAGATAAATTATTCTCATTCTGTTGGCCATGACATGAAGTAGAAGTGGTTGATGGAACAAGAATTATCTACCATTGTGGATTAAGTAAAGGGTCCAATTACAAATTCTATATAGGTCCAGAGTTCAAAAAGATGCACCTGAAGCGGATCAAAAGTTACATTGATTAAAATATGAAAATAATAACCAAGATGAGAATAGTGGGTCGAATAATTCAAATAATGTTTTCTTGTTTATAATGTAATTTTTATTCAGAATTCTTTACTTTTATTTTCTTAAAGGAATGCGAATGGCACTAGCTGATTCAGGTGATTCTATTGAAGATGCTAATTTTGTGGAGAAAATGGCTGACAGTGGACTTTTAAGGATACATGCCTACCTTGAATGGATCAAAGAGACCTTGCCACAAATAGGAACTTTAAGAACTGGTCAATTTAATTTTAACGATACAGTTTTTAACAAGTTAGTAGAAAAATCTTTACATCCTTGTCCCCTCCATTCTCCTATTACAACACTTCTTTCTTCCCATTTTCTCACTTTGCTTTTTTTTTATCATATGATGTAATGAATATGAATACATCCGAGTTCCTCTTCACAAGAATATGATTGGCTGGTTAAGTCATAAATACAAACTGGTATACAGAGCCACTCAAGAGAGGCATCGAAAGGTATGCCAAAGCCTCATGTTAGTGTTATACCAGCTCTGATCATGAACAGAGTTCAGTAAGATGACTAATTGGATTATTACTTGGATGCGATCGTCAAGATCACTCAGCTATTTCAAACAAATATATCCTTTTCGCAGAAGATATCATCTGAATTGTAATAGCAGTTGAATATAAGATTTAACAAAATGCTATATAGTTGATGTTACTCCGAGGTCATTAATAAAATTAATACAAACATTTTTTTCATATTTACTTGGCTTCTAAAAAACATTTTATTTTATATTAAAAAAAAATATTTATTCTTATGGCTTATATATAACTAGTAGTTTTCATTGAGTGTTGTGTGTGTATTTGGTTGGAAATAATTTCAACTAATGTTATTTGCATAAAAAGAAAGTTAAAAATGTTATCAATATGAGATCAATTAATACAAAAAAGCTGTTAGCATTGTGGTGTTTTCTTGGTTCTTTTTCGTTTTTATAATAAAATTTGAAAAATGAAATATTGAATTTCAAGTGAAACCAATGGAATCTACTGAATTGTCATGTTACAGTAATGAACATATCCAAAAATTACGAAAAGCGATAGGGTAGAAAATTAATTATGAATGAAAAGTTTTCAGAAACCATAAGTAAAAATTAAGTTTTACTAAATTGGCCAAAGATTTTCAGTTTTCAGAAAATATTTACCTCCCTTTTGTTACAATTCTAACTCTCTGGTTTCTTTTTTTTGTGCAAAATTCAATTTTTACTAATTGTCTACGTAAACTATTTTCATTAATAATTAATTTTCTACTTTATTGTTTTTTAATAATTTTTGGATATGTTCATTACTGTGACATGACAATTAAGTATCATTGGTTTCAGTTTTCAAATTTCACTACAATAACGAAGAACAGTTTTCTTTAAAAATAATTCTTACTGCTGTAAAATGACAAATAATCAAAACAAATTTATTGTAAATCTTAAAAATAATCATTTAAATCTTCAAAGCTTTTGTTAAATGAATTCTTTACTGAGATATTCTTTGTTTAATTGTACTTCTGTATTATGAAATGAAAAATAAGCCAGATAAAATGTAATTTGTCTCTTTATTTGCCCTGCTCCACAATGCCAAAGTTAGACACAAGATTGTTTTTAATGAACATTCAACCCATAATAAAATAATTAACTACAAAAAACTAAAAGTATATCTATGGAATTTCCATGAATCTTTTTAGTAAAATTACATAAAATTTTGAGTTTTTATTTATAAAATAATAAGAGAAATATTAATTTAAACTATTTCCCAAATAACTCTACACAGGATTGAACCTGAAGTTACCCACGGTGGTGATTTCCATATCAAGTTGAGGATATGTCCTTAACAATCAGTCCAACAGAATCTGAGCCATTTGACTAAGGTTGTTTTTTTGTCTGGCTGAGTTATGAAGTTACCTCTAATAGGTTCACTCTCCCAGACTTTACCTTCTTGCACTGAAAAGGGATTAATAAATTGCTAATTACCTACCGAATGCCAATATTGTCACTGAAATTTTTTGTAGGCCAGAGTTTGATTTCTTTTGGGTGTTAACTTTTCAATCCTCATTTTTGTTTTTAATATATTTCTGTTATTTATGAACCCAACCTATATTTCCTCCTAGTTACCCCCAGATGGATTCAAACTAACATTTCAATCATGTTTTCAGATTCTGTGAAAAATTTAATCCTGCTTGAAACCTATTTCTACAACCTTGATTATATATATATATATATATATATATCCACTTCTACTTTAATGAAGCAGAGAATCTCTAACTGCATATCATCTTTTAGCAATAAAAACACAATAGCAACCAGGGAACTTCTTTGGCTACTCTAATAAAAAAAAAACTTAAATCTAAGAACATTCGCTTCTCAATTAATTGGAATATTATATGTAAATCACAATCTTACACCCCTGGATCTAAATATCTGAGGCAGTTAGGATAACAACATCTCCTCAATTCAAGAATGTAATCAATACAAAGAGTGAGCTGATTTTCCAATGCAACTATAAGGTAAAATACAAGTATTGCAATTTTGAAATTACAAAGTCCTCCTGTTGAAATAAAAATACGTTAGAATTTTTTTTTATCATCATTATTATTACTACACATTCGTATTATGATTTTTTTTTTTATCATCATTATTATTACTACACATTCGTATTATGATTTTTTTTATCATCATTATTATTACTACACATTCGTATTATGATTTTTTTTTTATCATCATTATTATTACTACACATTCGTATTATGATTTTTTTTTTTATCATCATTATTATTACTACACATTCGTATTATGATTTTTTTTATCATCATTATTATTACTACACATTCGTATTATGATTTTTTTTTTATCATCATTATTATTACTACACATTCGTATTATGATTTTTTTTTATCATCATTATTATTACTACACATTCGTATGATGATTTTTTTTTTTATCATCATTATTATTACTACACATTCGTATTATGAATTTTTTTTATCATCATTATTATTACTACACATTCGTATTATGATTTTTTTTTTTATCATCATTATTATTACTACACATTCGTATTATGATTTTTTTTATCATCATTATTATTACTACACATTCGTATTATGATTTTTTTTATCATCATTATTATTACTACACATTCGTATTATGATTTTTTTTATCATCATTATTATTACTACACATTCGTATTATGATTTTTTTTATCATCATTATTATTACTACACATTCGTATTATGATTTTTTTTTATCATCATTATTATTACTACACATTCGTATTATGATTTTTTTTATCATCATCATTATTACTACACATTCGTATTATGATTTTTTTTATCATCATTATTATTACTACACATTCGTATTATGATTTTTTTTATCATCATTATTATTACTACACATTCGTATTATGATTTTTTTTATCATCATTATTATTACTACACATTCGTATTATGAATTTTTTTTATCATCATTATTATTACTACACATTCGTATTATGATTTTTTTTTATCATCATTATTATTACTACACATTCGTATTATGATTTTTTTTATCATCATCATTATTACTACACATTCGTATTATGATTTTTTTTATCATCATTATTATTACTACACATTCGTATTATGATTTTTTTTATCATCATTATTATTACTACACATTCGTATTATGATTTTTTTTATCATCATTATTATTACTACACATTCGTATTATGAATTTTTTTTATCATCATTATTATTACTACACATTCGTATTATGATTTTTTTTTATCATCATTATTATTACTACACATTCGTATTATGATTTTTTTTATCATCATCATTATTACTACACATTCGTATTATGATTTTTTTTATCATCATTATTATTACTACACATTCGTATTATGATTTTTTTTATCATCATTATTATTACTACACATTCGTATTATGATTTTTTTTATCATCATTATTATTACTACACATTCGTATTATGATTTTTTTTTTATCATCATTATTATTACTACACATTCGTATTATGATTTTTTTTATCATCATTATTATTACTACACATTCGTATTATGATTTTTTTTATCATCATTATTATTACTACACATTCGTATTATGATTTTTTTTATCATCATTATTATTACTACACATTCGTATTATGATTTTTTTTTTATCATCATTATTATTACTACCCATTCGTATTATGATTTTTTTTATCATCATTATTATTACTACACATTCGTATTATGATTTTTTTTATCATCATTATTATTACTACACATTCGTATTATGATTTTTTTTATCATCATTATTATTACTACACATTCGTATTATGATTTTTTTTTTATCATCATTATTATTACTACACATTCGTATTATGATTTTTTTTATCATCATTATTATTACTACACATTCGTATTATGATTTTTTTTATCATCATTATTATTACTACACATTCGTATTATGATTTTTTTTATCATCATTATTATTACTACACATTCGTATTATGATTTTTTTTTTATCATCATTATTATTACTACACATTCGTATTATGATTTTTCAACCTGCTTTACCAGACTTTATCATCTTGTCTAGTTTATTTATCCTGAGATTATAGAAATAATTAATACTACTATCGGCTGTTATAATTTTTTACTTAAGATAAATAGTACTTCAATATTATATATATATATATATATTTATATTTATTTATTCATTTACTTCTGTATATGTGTCTATATATATAATTTTTTTTAATAATTTATTTTTTAATTTTCTTTAAGCGCTTTACTAAAAGGTTTCCTAATTCTTTCACTTGGTATTCTTTATTATTATTATTAGTATTAGCAGTAGTAGTAGTATCATCTATTATATATATATGTATATATTTGTCCTTATGTGTACCTATATATATATATATATATATATATATATATATATATATATCTTTTTATATATGTCTATGTATGCATGTATGTGTTTATGTATAGAGAAAATAAAAAGGAACAAACCGTATTATTTTTATTTTCTCTATTTTGTCGGAATACTATTTCCATTACTTTCATCATATATATATATATGTCTATGCATGTATGTGTTTATGTGTATATATATATATATATATGTTTTATATATGTCTATGTATGCATGTATGTGTTTATGTGTGTGTATATATATATATATATATATATATATATATATATATATGTTTTATATATGTCTATGTATGCATGTATGTGTTTATGTGTATGTATATATATATATATATGTTTTATATATGTCTATGTATGCATGTATGTGTTTATGCATTATATATATACATATATATATGTATATATAATGTATATTTATTTGTTTATTTATTTATTTACTTATGTATATGTGTATGTATATATATAATTTTTTTAATAATTTATTTACCAATATTTTTTCAATATTTAATTTTCTTTAAGCGCTTTACTAAAAGGTTTCCTAAATCTTTCACTTGGTATTCATTATTATTATTATTATTATTATTATTATTATTATTATTATTATCATCTATTATATACACATTTCTTTATTTCTTAAGAACATCAATACAATGTTTTTATTTGACATCATTTTTATATAAAAACTTTTATCATTGTATGGTTCTTGAACAAAGATGGTATAATAATATTGTGGTATCTGAATGTATATAGAATGGAAATATTTTTAAGCATATGCAACAGATGAATAATACAACCATGAAATGTCTGCGGGTTCTGATAATTTTTATTATTACTTGAGCTTCTCTGATGAATAAATTTTTGAATATTTTTATTTACTGTTAGTGTTTTCATAATTAACATTCTTTATTGTAAAAAATTTAGTTTTAACTAGGGTTACAACTCAGAAGGTTTTGGGTTCAATTCTGACTTCTAGAATTCCAAAATATCCAATTCTTGATTTAAAATTTTTCCAATATTCAGTTTATTGTTAATTATTTGGAAATGAAAAATCTGACTTGAACTCCTAGCTTTCTTACAAGTCCAACTTCTAAAACCTCTGACTAATGCCACAAGCTTGGTTTTAACTATTCAGTTAAGTTATTCAATTTTCATAACATTTCATATTACACACTTTAGGCTTGAATTATTCAATTTTGTTTATAACTATTTTCAACATTTTGCATTTGATGTTTTTAAAAAAAATCTGAACATAAAACATACTACCAAAGTTCAACTGCAAGTTCAACTACTAAAACTTATTCTTTGTTTTTAGAAAGAAATCAGAATTTTAGAGCAATTATTCACAAATGTTAATCAAAATTTTTTTACTTTTAGCGAAATGAATAAAAAATTACAAGAAACTGAAGAAAACTATGAGAAAATGTTGTTTAAAGAAGCCTTGAAAACTGGATTCTATGAATATCAGGTTTGTATTACGTATGTACCCTACTTATATGATGGACTCTCCTATTGATTTTGACGTATAAGCTTCCGTCACAACAACTAAGTTGCTTGGAAATTTGCACATAATTTTTTTTTATAGTGGTGAAGGCTTTGTGTAGAACCATGCACATTTTTGGTATTACTGCTAACCTTTGTTGGTGTAGACAACTGCCACAGGACAGAGTATACAGTAAACCACAGGTTTTTATATCAGAGTTTCCTCCTCCTAGATACACGTCTTAACAGTGAATTAATGTACCCTCATATACCAACCTGGAAATTTCTATGACTCGGTGTAATACATACAGGGTTTAGTCTTTCCAAATAGTCACCCATCTGGTACTGCCCAGGCTCAACTTGCTTAACTTTGGTGATCTGGCGAGAACTGGTGTGTCAACGTGATTGTGCCGTATAGTTTATATATAGCTCTCTATGCCTAGTGCAGCCCAGAAGTTAACTTAATGATTTAATTTGAGAGTTATTCCAAAAGTAAGACTTCCTATTTTTTAACTCAAAAATTAAAATGATGAAGAACTACAAAGACAGGAGTAGTACCATTAAAATGAACAACCTTTTGTACTTCAAAATTTATTTTTTTTAGATGGTTACCAGCTTCTTTTGATGCATTTGTCATAAAAATCCATAGCATCTCGCATCTCTGTCGCCACTCTGAAATCCATGAACCCATCTCCTAATTGTGCTAACACATCTCTGACAATTGTTTTCTTAGAGTCTCACACCGTCAATATCTGCAGAAGAGATTAAACTTCCAAATCATAAGTTCAGTCATCCTAACAATACAATTTCCAATCCCCTCTGATCCATTCAGATGGAATAAAAAATAGGAGGCATTACTTCTGGAATGTCCCTTGTAGTTTAGTAAAAAGGATATTTATAATTTATGCGACTAAAATATGTATTTAGGCGATTAATTCTTATTTCAGTCATATAAATTATTTTGAGTTGACGCGATAACATGCACTCAAGTTGAATTATATTGTGTTGTTTCGCTTTTTCATCTAAGCAACAACATCCCTCTCCTCTTTTTTTATCACTCTCTCTCTAACCAACAATAAAAGCACACACAAACAAGGCAATGACCAAAAGCAAAAATCAAGCAAAAAATTTGTCTTCTATTCTGCAACCTCGTACTCCCAACATTGCCTTAATTTGTATAATCGTATTATTCTTGTATCTGAAGGGTTCCAGTTTTTTTTACGTGCTGTTGCGGGCACATGCGAACCATGGCTGTTTATTGCTAGGCTTTTTTACACCGTCACAATAATTTAGTTAAATAACTAAATTATTGTGACAAATGAGGTATGGATAGAAAGCTTTTCAGCAAATGCAAACATTCATGTGATGACATGCACCACATGTTGGAACTACGACGCGATTAGATCTTTCTTCAAACTAATGATTTATATGAATTTGATGAATAATTTATGCAATACACTAGTTGATTGTATTAAATGCCTGGATCTTCAACTTTGGGAATCTATAAAAAAAAAAGAAGTTCTTGTCTAGAATTCCCCCATATTAAAAAAAAACAAAAACAAAGAAAAGTCTGTATGATGTACATATCTTTGACAAAACAAAAATATCATATTCCAAAAATCACATAAATTGGTCAAGTAGTTTTATTTTTTAAATAAGAAAATAAAATAGGAAGTAGTTTTAGAAAAGGTTAGACTTAGGAACTCTGCATTCTGCGATGTATGAGGCAGTCATTGTTTTGAATCTGAAGCCAAATCCTCATTGTTCCTCCAGTTTCTTCCCATTACATTCAGATCTTTCTTGATTGTCTGCTTCCAGTTCATTTTTAGTCTTGTTCTTTTTTCTGTTAGGGCTCTATTGGAGCACTTAGTTAGCAATTCTTTCCAGTCCAATTTTAGGGTAAGTCCAAGCCAGCCTAGACATCATTTGCAAATTATTGACGATAATATCTGTTGGTTATTGCGGTCTCTGACATTTTGGTTGATATTTTGATCACTCCATTTAGAATCTTTCTAAGGATCAAATGGAATCAAATGCATCTAATTTCTTTTCTTGACTGATTTTGAGATGCCAAATTTCACTTCCATATAGCAGTGTTGACAAGATATTGCTGTTATAAATAAAATCTTTAGATCTGAGGATGAATTTTTTGTCGAAAGCTCAAATGGTAGGGAATACAGCTGAAGTGCTAAACGTTTTAGTTTTGATTCTAATTGATGGCATCCAAGTCATTCTTTTTAAAACTTTTGAAATCACTACTATATATTAGGTACACTGTAATATTCAATAGAGAATTGGCTCTGTAATAATAAGTATGAATATACTTAGGCATATTTTACAACCTGTCAAGCCCCCTCCCTCCCCACAAGTATAATGATAAAAATGTGCGTATATTACGTTTTTTTTCAGTCGCTGCTATACCTTCATTAAAATGTAAATCCAAAATAAACTTATCAGCTAATCTTATGTTTTGTCTTTTTAAAATTTTATTTTTCAGACGATAAGAGATAATTATCGTGAGATGTGTCTGGATGGAATGCATAAAGACCTTGTTGTAAAATTTATTGAAAGTCAAACAATAATTTTGTCCCCATTCTGTCCCCATGTGTGCGAACACATCTGGACTCTTTTAGGAAAGGTAAGTACTCCAATATGTACATATTAATATTATCATCACTATAAATACATGCTGTTGATGGTCATTGTTCAGCTGCCCAGAGAAGACATTCACTGAAGATAGCATTCAACCTGCTTTCAGTCATTATTTCTGTGGGACTTAGTGGGACTCTTCCTTCAAATGAGGCACTTACTGCTTTTAAAAAAAGAGAATATCTTTTGGGCAGTGTATCAGAGATATTTTCAGCTCTCTGCACTCTCTCCCTCTTCCTCTGGCCAAGCATTTTTTTTTTTTTTTTTTTTTTTACAAGGGAGACACCGCTTATTAGAGCCTAAAGGTCATTCAAGAGTTAATGAATGTAAAATGATAGTGTAGTTAGTAGTATAAATTGGGTAGGATTTAATTATTTATGAGGACGGCTCAACAAGAACTTGTTTATGTTGAACTTGAAGGCTACGATATTGGTAGTTAGCCAGAATCAGGCCAGCAGATCAGTGTTATACAGGCAGCCAGTTTTAGGAAAGAAGCTTTGTTCATGGAAATTTGCATTTAGATTTAGCCACAGATAGTGAGGGAAATTGTTGATAGTGGTTGTAGCTAGTCGAATGTTTTTGTGAAAAATCCAGCAAGAGGAGGGGTACCATAGATTGAAGCTTAGATGAGCACTTGCCATGAAAATAACAATAGAGCAGAGACAGGTTCTAGCAAAACATGTTCTGTGCAGAACATTTTTTGGCTCGTGTATGTGAATAGCGGACATTGCAATGATAGATGCTTGAAAGAGAGGGAAGGTGCAGAGAGCTGAAAACGTCTCAGACCAGCAAGACCATTTAAGAGATATTCTTTGTTTGGGAAATAAGTACCTCAGTGAAATGGAAAAATCCCACTAGGATTGCTTTGGTAAAAAAAAATATGCAAGGTTATTTACTGATAAGCTCCAGGAATAGACAGTCTTCAGTAAATATCTGGAGTAGCTAACCCCAGGTGAAATGAACAGTGACCATTAACAAATGACCAAAAACCAGCGAAGGATGAAGAGATCTCTAGAGAATAGAAGGCAAAGCAGTCATGGCCATTCCCCACTCCTGGAGAAAGAGTGGGGAGTTAAACATTTGGAGTGGGTGGTTGATTCAGATGAGGGCTATTAAGGCAGTTTGCCTACTGCTCTTCTCCATTCGTATTGTGTCCCTGTGGGGCTCTCAGCCAATAAACTGTTTTAATGGGACTTGTCTTGATCTAGTCGAGCAAAGATTCAATACTACAAATCTGTCATTCACTTAAGTAGATGTGTACTATTTGTAAACTAAAAGAATAGTAAATATTATTTGTTTGGGAACTGGACTTTTCGTTTAAAAGTCCAACAAGGGTCTCTTGCACAAAAGAAGGTACTATTATTTTGCTACCACTACTTAAAATTTTAAAAGTGCAGCAAGACCTCAAACAAAATCCTGGCCAAGTAGGTAAGTAGTTATGTGAAGATGGGCTAAGGATATCTGTTGATCGGGTCAGTGCTGCAATCATACCAAGCAAAACTTTGAAGTCCAGTTCAGGGTAATTTTTTTGTTCAGTGACACTGAAATTAATAAAAAAAGAAAATTAGTGTTTATCTCCCCCCCCCACCTTTTGAAAAAATAAAAATGGAGAGAAATCTTTAAGATGTACATACCCATGATAGAAAAAAAATATTGTTCAACAAAAATCCCATAAATTGATCAAGTAGTTTTATTTTTATGAAGAAAATAATTTTTAAGCAAATTTAAGTATTTCCAATGCATGCCCACCTCATGTTAAGAATGGCTTTCTAAATTTCCGCAGAAGGTTGAATTTTTATTTAGAATTATCTTTGTACTGTAAAAATGGCGTTGATTGTCATTTAGTGATAAAATAAAATTTTATTTTTTTTTTAGTGATAAAACTATTTGATAGCAATTATGTGCTTTTTGGTGTACAACATTTTCTTTCTGTCACAGATGAAAACATCATGAAGATTTTTCTTTTTTGTGAGGGATGGTGGTGGTAGTGGTGGTATGGGCTTGCAGCAATTTTTTTTTTAATTCAGAGAATAAAAATAAAGTCACTGCAATCATAATAAAAAGAAAACCAATTTCTGTAACCATTTTGTTTTTATTTGTATCAAATATTTATTTAAAACATTTTTTTTACTCTCATGTTCAGCCTGAAAGTATAATGAAAGCATCATGGCCGTCATCAGACCCAATCGATGAATCTCTATCTCAAGCTGCTGTGTATCTTGATGAAGCTATCCATGGCTTCAGATTAAGAAAGAAATCAATGATGACAAATAAGTACACTGTAAGTAAAAAAAATAATAAAAAAAACAAAAAAAAAACTAAATATTTTTGTTTCATTCCAATTAATTTTTTACATTCTTGATAGAGCATATTGGAGAGATACAAGTCCTCCATTCTGTTTTTTTTTTTTTTTTTTTTTTTCTCGGAATTCTATATTTAGACATGCCTTCAGTTTATGGGCCCAAAGGTCAAAATCACTCTAACGTAGATTCCATGAACAAACTTCTTTCTTAGAACTGCACACCTGTGGAACTCTCTGCTGCTTGCCTGTCCCCCCCCCCCCCGAATTCAACTTGGATGTCTTCAAGTCCAACACAAACAAATTCCTGATGAACCGCCTCTTATCAAATCCCCAATACTAACTATTACTACGATACTATCCCATTGATTACTGTACACACAATAACCCTTATCCCCGAGTGGCTCCTGGGCCTTGATAAGTGGTGATCCCCATGTAAAAAAAAAAAAGAAGAGTTTTTAATACTGAAACCAATGAATTTTTATATAATCATGCATAAAATTAGTAGAAAAAATGAATGTGTTTATTTGTTACTCATAAGTCTTATCAAGGCTAAAAACCACTCAAGGTCAGGGTTGGTGAAAAGAATAAATTGTCAGTTGAAAGACACTGTGTATGGATTGAAAATGATGAATAAAATTTGGTTATTTATGATGATGGTTTATGAATAACTGTTGATATTAAACTTAAAGATGATTAAGTTATAGCTTATAAGGAAGCATCCCCATGGTAACATGTTCCACTGATGGAAAATTCTTGGAAAGAAATTCTGCTTGTGAAAACTCTGTTTGATGCTAGGCAGCCTTGTAGGGGATGTCCTTTTCTCTTCCCTGCAACCTCTATCTCACAGAAAAGATGTTGCGAGTTTGTCTCTGCTTTGTCGTTATTTTCAGGCAAGTGCTCGACTGGGCTCCATTCTATGATCCCCCCCCCACCAAACTTTCATGAAAAACACCTGTCTAGCTGAAAACACTATCACTAATTTCCCCACTCTTTATCTGTGCCTAAACCTAAACGTAGATTCCATGAACAAAGCTTCTTTCTTAGAACTGCACGCCTATGGAATTGTCTTCCGTTTTCCTGCTTTCCAGCTGACTACAATATGGTTGTCTTCAAGTCTAACGTAAACAAGTTCTTGATGTGCCGTTCCATATAAGTTAACGAATTTGCTAACGTTTACTATATTGTCCAATTTCTACTGTACACTCGAGTGGCCTCTTGGCTTTGATAAGTGGTGATTCCTATGTAAAAAAAAAAAGGCACACTGATGAAAAAAAAAAAGATTATACTGTCTGCCCCCCCCCCCAAGTTTGAAATTATATTTTTTTAGGCAATTACATGTGAACATCCTGAAAAACTGGACGGAAAAAAAAAACAAAAACAGTATAGAATTTTGAGGATCAGTTTCATGTATAAATTTAAGATATAATGATCTCTCACTTTTGGGTGGTTCTAACGTCTTTTTCTTTTTACTATATCAGATAAATTGTGTGTGTTCTTTTGGTGTGGGTTTTAATTTTTTAGCTTATGTTATTTTTATGACCTTGCCACTCAAACTTAGGGTTAGTGGTAAAAGATTTAGTTAATTTCCTTAAAATTTTAGAATGGTCTGGAAATGAGATCGTTTTGTGTTCCATTTATATATAAAACTGATCCCTCTCACTAAAATTATTAAATAATTGATTTTTTTTTTTTTTCTGTCAAGTTTTCCAATGTTTATGTATACTTGTCTAAAATAGAAATTCATAGAGGTGAAGAGAGAGAGAGCATGTTAAGGTATAAATTTAACAAAATCAGATTACTTAAAAGGATTGAAATTACAGAAATTACCAATCGATAACATGCTGATATTTATTTATTTCATGTTATTATAATTGCAATTCCTCAAAGCAGACAACTGATTTTCATGTACATTTTCGAGATTGCTTGTATAAAATGAAAAAAATATTTTTAGAGTATCTCACTCATCCTCAATATTCTGTAAGTCCCTAATTATCTATAAATATAAAAGCAAAAATGTATGTATGTATGTATGTATGTGTGTTCGCTTTTTCTGTGTGTCTACAAAAGGCTTCTTTCAGAGAAGCGGTCGGTCGGTTCACAACTTTTTAAAACTTTTTATATCACATAGAAATCGTAATATTTCACAGTTAACAATGAAGCTCGCCTGTCTATTTAATTTGCTTGATTTCGGGAAGATAAATATTCAATACTTGTCGCTCGCCGCATGTGGGTTAGTCTTTTTCCTATAACATCTTGGGCGAAAAAAAAGCGTTCAGCAGTAAATGAAATCCCGCAGTCAAACTTGACCTCATTAACTCATTAAAACGATCACCTGCTAAATCCAAGTAATTAAATAAATTCAAGCGTGTTTCTGTAAGCATGTCGCGGTGGAGCAATCGTTAACGTTGCGCATTTTTTTTTTCACAACTTTGTCTCAACGGTTCGGGTTCGATCCTCATACTTACTTTTTTTTTTTTAACCCTCCCACACACCTCCAAACACCCGGGCAACGCCGGGTACCACTCGCTAGTTAATTATAAAAGATTAGGTCCTAATTAACAAAAGTGCAAAAACAAAAATAAACAGGATAATGTGAGATGTTACTTTGAAATATAAAAGCAAAAATAGTTTTCTCTTGTTTAGATAATTTCTTTTTGCTGAGACAGCCATCTTGATAATAACACATGCTACAATCATTGTGATTGGTTGATTATAAGCAAATCAATGAAAGATGCATTCTGATTGACTATATTTTCTATGAACACATCTTAAGTAAGGATCTGATTTGAAGATTAAAATTCAAATCATTAATTAATGCGCCAAAATCTTGCGTGTGAAAATTTTAATATTTCTTATGATTTTATGCACATTATATCCAAAAGTAATCTCCACCCTTTTTGTATCTCAATAAAGTGATAATTTTGGGCCGATGAAAATTCTAATCAACTTCTTCCAGTTATTCCTAATTTTCTAATCTTTTCTTGTAACTATAATCTTTTATTCTTTTTTATAAGTTTTGTCACTTTCCTTTTCATGCCTTCTTATCCCAATATTACATTCAAGTTTCTATGTCTTAGATAATGTTGTTCCCATATTACATTCAAATTTCTATGTCTTAGATAATGTTGTCCCAATATTACATTAAAATTTTGATGTTTAAATAATATCGTCCCAATATTACATTCAAATTTCTATGTCTTAAATAATGTTGTCCCAATATTACATTCAAATTTCTATGTCTTAAATAATGTTGTCCCAATATTACATTCAAATTTCTATGTCTTAAATAATGTCGTCCCAATATTACATTCAAATTTCTATGTCTTAAATAATGTCGTCCCAATATTACATTCAAATTTCTATGTCTTAAATAATGTTGTCCCAATATTACATTCAAATTTCTATGTCTTAAATAATGTTGTCCCAATATTACATTCAAATTTCTATGTCTTAAATAATGTTGTCCCAATATTACATTCAAATTTCTATGTCTTAAATAATGTTGTCCCAATATTACATTCAAATTTCTATGTCTTAAATAATGTCGTCCCAATATTACATTCAAATTTCTATGTCTTAAATAATGCCGGCCCAATATTACATTAAAATTTCTATGTATAAAATAATGTGGTCCCAATATTACATTAAAATTTTGATGTTTAAATAATGTCGTCCCAATATTACATTAAAATTTTGATGTTTAAATAATGTCGTCCCAATATTACATTCAAATTTTGATGTTTAAATAATGTCGTCCCAATATTACATTAAAATTTCTACGTATTAAATAATGTTGTTCCAATATTACGTTCAAATTTCGATGTTTAAATAATGTCGTCCCAATATTACATACAAATTTTGATGTTTAAATAATGTTGCCCCAATATTACATTAAAATTTCTATGTATTAAATAAAGTTGTCCCAATATTACATTCAAATTTTTATGTCTTAAATAATATTTACCAATATTATTCAAATTTTTATGTCTAAAATAATGTCGTCCCAATATTACATTCAAATTTCTATGTCTTAAATAATGCCTGCCCAATATTACATTAAAATTTCTATGTATTAAATAATGTTGTCCCAATATTACATTCAAATTTCTATGTCTTAAATAATGCCGTCCCAATATTACATTAAAATTTTGATGTTTAAGTAATGTCGCCCCAATATTACATTAAAATTTTTATGTCTTAAATAATGTCGTCCCAATATTACATTCAAATTTCTATGTCTTAAATAATGTTGTCTCAATATTACATTCAAATTTCTATGTATTAAATAATGTTGTCCCAATATTACATTCAAATTTCTATGTCTTAAATAATGTCGTCCCAGTATTACATTCAAATGTCTATGTATTAAATAATGTTGTCCCAAAATTACATTCAAATTTTGATGTTTAAATAATGTTGTCCCAATATTACATTCAAATTTCTATTTCTTAGATAATGTCGTCCCAGTATTACATTAAATTTTCTATGTCTTAAATAATGTTGTCCCCATATTACGTTCACATTTTGATGTTTAAATAATGTCGTCCCAATATTACATTCAAATTTCTATGTATTAAATAATGTTGTCCCAATATTACATTCAAATTTTCATGTTTAAATAATGTTGTCACAATATTACATTCAAATTTCTATGTCTTAAATAATGTTGTCCCAATATTACATTCAAATTTCTATGTCTTAAATAATGTCATCCCAGTATTACATTCAAATTTCTATGTATTAAATAATGTTGTCCCAATATTACATTAAAATTTTGATGTTTAAATAATGTCGTCCCAATATTACATTCAAATTTTGATGTTTAAATAATGTCGTCCCAATATTACATTCAAATTTCTATGTCTTAAATAATGTTGTCCCAATATTACATTCAAATTTCTATGTCTTAAATAATGTTGTCCCAATATTACATTCAAATTTTTGTCTTTAATGTTTTCCCAATATTACATTCAAATTTCTATGTCTTAAATAATGTCGTCCCAGTATTAAATTAAAATTTTTATGTCTTAAATAATGTTGTTCCAATATTACATACAAATTTTGATGTTTAAATAATGTCGTCCCAATATTACATTCAAATTTCTATGTCTTAAATAATGTTGTCCCAATATTACATTCAAATTTTTATGTCTTAAATAATATTTACCAATATTACATTCAAATTTTTATGTCTTAAATAATGTCGTCCTAATATTACATTCAAATTTCTATGTCTTAAATAATGTCGTCCCAATATTACATTTAAATTTCTATGTCTTAAATAATGTCGTCCCAATATTACATTCAAATTTCTATGTATTAAATAATGTCGTCCCAATATTACATTCAAATTTCTATGTCTTAAATAATGTCGTCCCAGTATTACATTCAAATGTCTATGTATTAAATAATGTTGTCCTAATATTACATTCAAATTTTGATGTTTAAATAATGTTGTCCCAATATTACATTCAAATTTCTATTTCTTAGATAATGTCGTCCCAGTATTACATTAAATTTTCTATGTCTTAAATAATGTTGTCCCCATATTACGTTCACATTTTAATGTTTAAATAATGTCGTCCCAATATTACATTCAAATTTCTATGTATTAAATAATGTTGTCCCAATATTACATTCAAATTTTGATGTTTAAATAATGTTGTCACAATATTACATTCAAATTTTGATGTTTAAATAATGTTGTCACAATATTACATTCAAATTTCTATGTCTTAAATAATGTTGTCCCAATATTACATTCAAATTTTGATGTTTAAATAATGTTGTCACAATATTACATTCAAATTTTGATGTTTAAATAATGTTGTCACAATATTACATTCAAATTTCTATGTCTTAAATAATGTTGTCCCAATATTACATTCAAATTTCTATGTCTTAAATAATGTCATCCCAGTATTACATTCAAATGTCTATGTATTAAATAATGTTGTCCCAATATTACGTTAAAATTTTGATGTTTAAATAATGTCGTCCCAATATTACATTCAAATTTTGATGTTTAAATAATGTCGTCCCAATATTACATTCAAATTTCTATGTCTTAAATAATGTTGTCCGAATATTACATTCAAATTTCTATGTCTTAAATAATGTTGTCCCAATATTACATTCAAATTTTTATGTCTTTAATGTTTTCCCAGTATTACATTCAAATTTCTATGTCTTAAATAATGTCGTCCCAGTATTAAATTAAAATTTTTATGTCTTAAATAATGTTGTTCCAATATTACATACAAATTTTGATGTTTAAATAATGTCGTCCCAATATTACATTCAAATTTCTATGTCTTAAATAATGTTGTCCCAATATTACATTCAAATTTTTATGTCTTAAATAATATTTACCAATATTACATTCAAATTTTTATGTCTTAAATAATGTCGTCCTAATATTACATTCAAATTTCTATGTCTTAAATAATGTTGTCCCAATATTACATTCAAATTTCTATGTCTTAAATAATGTCGTCCTAATATTACATTCAAGTTTCTATGTCGTAAATAATGTTGTCCAGGGCCTGAGCAAAATCAACAGCAAACTTACTACACTTGTGTCACTATGATGTAAATATCTCTACAACTCTGACAAGTTACACTCCTTTACCACAGAAGTCCCATCTCATTGGTAGTATGCCTTTGTGGTGAACAAAAAAATCAAGGCAAAATATCCTGCGGATCAATAAATTGACTAATAACATGTTGCTTTCAGTAAACATGTTTGGGTAAATGAAACTTTCTTTTATAATGTGAAAGCCACACCATAAAAATATCACTAAAAATTTTCCTAATGATGGTTATATTTTTTAATAACATAGTAGTATGATGACATCTATATTATTATACAGGGCTTTGGATCACGAGTGAAACAGTTGCATTTGTGAGTGATTGTTCAGAGTGGCGACTGTGTTTTTTTTTTCACCAACAATCTTCCAAAGCTCATTACTAAGTGAAAAATATCTTTTCAACCATTATTTTTTTTTTAAATAAGACTAGCAAAATTAAATTATTTAAATAGAAGGTTTAATAAAATAATATACTCATTTTTTTTTGAATGAAGACTGTTTAATCTTTATTTAAAATAATTCAAGTGTTTATACTATATCAAGTCTCAGCATAAAATTTGGTGCATATTTAGAATTACATTTGTTTAAAAATAAACAGAAGAATATTTATATTGTACACACTCGGCACGAAATGAATATACCATATTCCAAAAGTTGCATGGATTTGGCTAATAAACAAAAATATTTACTTGCTAAAGGGCAATTAAAGATGAATTTGTCTAAGAGCTTTGCAATATTATAATGACCCTGAATATATTATGAGTGTTTAATAATATTATGTACATAACGTAACATTATGTAAGAAAAAAAAAAAAATCAAAAGTGCATTAGCTTATCTCATTTGTTTTTGTGGAAGCCTTGAAACATTGTTGCAGAATCCTATGCTTATAAGAAATCCTGGTTGAGAAATGCTAGTCTAGACATTCCGGAACTCGAACCATAGTGCAATATTCTATATGATGCTTTAGAGCTTAGATTAATCATTGTTTAAAAATAAGTTTAAAATATATTTATAGAATACAGAAGTTAATGTATTTGTATCCATGTTTTTTTAATGGAAGTTATTTGTTTACATTTTTGTTTTTCATTTAGATTGCCTTCTTACATAAACATTTTGTTTGATTAATTTTTTTTTGTTTTATTTTAGAAAAACGTTGTACCCAACAGTGGAACCATTTATATTGCTAAGAATTATGCAACCTGGCAGAACATTGTACTGAACCAATTAAAGAATATGTATGAGGTAAATTTTTAATTGGATCTAATTTCTGAAATTAAAAATAATTTGAACAAGACATAGCTGTACAAAATTAAAGCAAAAAAAAAAAAGGACTGGCAAGAAAAGGGGCAACATGTGATGAGAAAATAAGATACAATATTAAAGGAAGTGATAAGCTGAAGTATAATAATGAGGAGACAAAATAGGATGAAATACAATAGTAATACCACAAATTCAACTGAAGCAACATAATGAACTACAAAAATAAGGCAACTTAATAATCTTTAGAACAATAATAATATAACAAAATAGGTTGAAGTACAATAATAAAACAAAATAGACTTAATTATGATAATAAAATAAAATAGACTTTAGTATGATAATAAAATAAAATAGACTTTAGTATGATAATAAAATAAAATAGACTTTAGTATGATAATAAAACAAAATAGACTTAATTATGATAATAAAACAAAATAGACTTAATTATGATAATAAAACAAAATAGACTTAATTATGATAATAAAACAAAATAGACTTAATTATGATAATAAAACAAAATAGACTTAATTATGATAATAAAACAAAATAGACTTAATTATGATAATAAAACAAAATAGACTTAATTATGATAATAAAACAAAATAGACTTAATTATGATAATAAAACAAAATAGACTTAATTATGATAATAAAACAAAATAGACTTAATTATGATAATAAAACAAAATAGACTTAATTATGATAATAAAACAAAATAGACTTAATTATGATAATAAAACAAAATAGACTTAATTATGATAATAAAACAAAATAGACTTAATTATGATAATAAAACAAAATAGGCTGAAGTACAAAAATAAGGCAAAAAATAGGTTCAATACAAAAATAAGGCAAAAAAAAAGGTTGAAGTACAATAATAATGACACAAATAATGAAGCAATGATAAGTAAAAATAAATTCTAATAAGGTAAGAAGTGTAAAACAACACAATGCTCGATGGATCATGGCTGCTAATCTTTATATGATTTCCCTCATATGAGCAGCGGAGAATGTTAGAGGATGCTATTCTAGTATAAAATATCATCAACTGGAATTTAAATATTTTGAGGATTATTTTTCACCTTATAACCGAGTCTACACTAGATCCAGCAAAAAGATGTGGCACAGGTGCTTTCATCTCAGAAGAGAAGCAACATTCTCAATCCATGTTTCTGGTTCGTGGAACAGCTTACCAGAATCTCCTTGGACAAGCATTCATATTTTTTTATAAATGTACAGATCTTCTAACTGTCCTTTTACTTGGTTTGTTTTTTGCCAATAAATTTGATATGATTTATTTGATTTGA
This sequence comes from Euprymna scolopes, assembly GCF_053919585.1. NCBI lineage: Eukaryota > Metazoa > Mollusca > Cephalopoda > Sepiida > Sepiolidae > Euprymna > Euprymna scolopes. The sequence continues at coordinate 22,699,271 of NC_136524.1, read as the reverse complement.
AATGCAACAGGCTTGGGTATGATTTGGTAAGTTATTCACCAATAAAGCATTGTTTTTATTATTAAAAACTGCAAGGAAGTAAGCAATCTGATAGTGAGGAACCAATAATAAAAAAAGACATATATAATGGATAATACGAAAATATGCACAAGTTCAAATATCTCCTGACTAGCTTTAAATGGTACACCATTTGTTATGACTATCTTTCTCTCTTCATCATGAATATTGGCAGGAAACAGATGTATGCTCAACATTCTCCTCTTTAATTTCGTTCGACCTGACAACATGTAACATTCCCATGTTCTAAGGAATGGGGGTATTTTTACCTACCTTCTTGATACATGGCATAATCGCGTTGACACACTGGTTCTCGTCAGATCACAGAAGTTAAGCAATGTTGAGTCTGGTTAGTACCAGATGGGTGATCATTTGGGAATTCTAGGTGCTGTATGTGCTCTCCGTTTATCTCGGCATTTGTTTCCAGTCGTCTTGTGCTTCACTTGCCACTGGTATTTAAAAATGCTGTCTCAGAAATTTCACGCGCAGGCAACCCTTCGTGGGTATCCTTAGTCTGTCCAAGACTGAAGGAACCTGTTTTTTTTTGTTTTTTTTTTTTAACACTTGATACACCTATCTATTCATACACATGTAAACATCCTCCCTCATTGCTTCTTAGCAATGATCCCAAAATCAAACCTTGTAAAAACAAAAGAAAAAAAAAACAAACTTATTTTAAAATTCTTTACATCTCTTGTATATCATATGCAATAAATGCTGTTATTGTTTACCATCTATATATTAATGCAATAGCATGTTATTTTGTGTGTCACACTTTTTTCTTCCAAGTGACTATTGTTTGATTGTTATGACCTTCCATTTCTTGTAATAAATAATTTTATCAAGAATTCTTCATAAGTTTTGGTTTGGGTTTCAATTATAGCTGAAGGAACTCAACTTATATATATATATATATATATATATATATATATATATATATATATATATATATATATACTAGCAGTTCAGCCTGGCTTTGTTCGAGCCCTGTGTACTGTTCATAACTTTATGTGCATATGTATATATTAAAAAGTTTGACTCATGCTACATCTAAAATTTCAAGTGTTTAGACCCAAAATTGGCAGAGGAGTTTGGTAGAGTCTGCAAAGGTCAACTCTTTCAGCTTTGACGTCTTGCCTGCCAAATTTTCACCCAAAAACTGATTAAAAAGCTTGCCACATGTCTGAATACTCTTTAGGTAAAATTTCAAATGTTTAAACCCAAAATTGGCTGAATAATTTGCTAGAGACCACAAAGGTCAAATCTTTTGAACTTTGACCCCTTGGCACCAAATTTTCAGCCCCCCCAAAAAAACAATTAAAAATCTTGCCCTATGTATAAATACACTTCATGTAAAATTTTAAATGTTTAGACTAAAAATTGGCTGAGTAATTTTGTAGTGACTGCAGAGGTAAATTTTTTTTTAACTTTGACCCTAATTTTGACCCCTTAACATTTATTATTTTGGGCTCAAATCAAACTAAAAGGTTTGATTCATGTCCAAGTAACCTACATCTAAAATTTCAAGTATTTAGACCCAAAATTGTCGGAGGAGTTTGGTAGAGTTTTCAAAGGTTAAATTGTTGAACTTTGACCCCTTGACAGCCAAATTTCTAGCCGAAACCGGATTAAAATTTTTTCTAAATCTCAATACCCCTTATGTCAAATCCCGAGTTTGTAGACTGAAAATTGACAGAGTAGTTAGGAAGGGAAATATACACACACACACACACATGGACAGGCTATTTTACTTTTATAGATATATATAGATATGCTCTGGTGAGAAGGAAAATATTTCTTCGAAACTCCGTGGATTAAGGCCTTTCACCTCTATTTATGTTTCCTTTCCGAAAACTAAAACTCTTGCTAAAGTGTTCCTTAACATACTTTATTAAACCTATGTACTTATATATATATATATATATATATATTTATTTTTTTTTTTTTCTTCATTCTTTTGTTTTGGTTTCGATTCAAACTAATGCACCTAAGTCATATGAATATATTTTTTTTATTTTTGAAATCACAACTTTAAAATATATAAGAATTGGTAGAAAATTGACTCTATAATATATACAAAATCTGCATAAATTAATATATCATATTTGAGTATGTTTTATGACCGGGCTATGCTGGGCATCTCTGCTAGTTTAGATAAATACTTTTGCAGTTTTAACAAAAGAGCTACAATAATATCAGGGCGTCTCCATTTGAGCTGAACATCCCCAGAATTCCAACATAAATGTGATACATATGAAAGTCTGCTGTGGAATTTCCACAGGTTTCACTAGTGCTCATTATTTCATATTTTCGACCTTTAGAAACATTCTCTTTCAGCTAGCTCTAGTCGTATTACCACAATATTGCACTTCTGTAGTTTATAGAGTTCAAGCCAGTTCTAAACTTAAAGATGCCAGATTATGGGATAGATCATATATTTAGCTATCGTTTTTTATTGCCCAGATATTTTTTTTATTGCCAATGTTTTTAATGTGACATTTCTTTATTTATATTTATCTATTTATATTTAAAATATTTTGATATGGACAGGTTGTTCATTTCACAATCTCAATCTAAAATCTTAATTTAATTTTTGAAGAATCTACTGACATTTTTAACTGATGATAATCACCCGAAAGATTTAATATTCGTTTGTTTTCTGCAATTTTTTTTTTCTTCAGAATAACAAAAAAGAATTTCCTGAAAACAAAGCCATTGCACAAGCGCTTGGAAGTATTGTCGATTTGAAACCTTTTACCAAAAAGGTGATGCCATTTGTACAAACCATAAAGGTATTTAAAATATTTTTCTTTCCTTTCTCAGTATTTTTTAATTAAAAAAAGATGTTAAATAAGTATTTTCTAATAAAAGTGTTTAATAGTATTTGAAACTAAAATCAGGGTTAATGCACATCATAGAGAAACAAAAGGGGCAAATATAAAATAGTTTAACAACGGCATTTAATACACTCAGTATTTGATTCTGAGTAGACTTTTTTTTTGGGGGGCTTAAACCATTTTTCTTTCCTTTTTAAATAAAATAGTATTTCACTTGCATTTCTTTCAAATAATACTTATTCTGGCTCTGTACTTTTGTTAACGTGTAGTAAATTCTTACTAATCATTTTTAAAGCTCCAGTTGCTTACGTTTGTAACAAAATTTGGAAACTGCTTTTTCAAATCGCTGTGCAGAAGATTCCTAAAAAATGCTTACGTCCTAAATAAAAAACAAAACAAATGTTGAGGCATAAATTTTTCAACACTGGTTGCAAGTTTTTTTCCTCTTTTATTGGAGATCTACCGTTTAGGAGATTCTTTCAAATTTGTATGTCATTAATAAAAACCAGATATTGAAAAAATTTTCAGTTCTTTTCCAGAATTTTCCTTATATTAAAATACAAAAATAAAGATCTTCATGCTGTATGTGCACGTGACTAAACAAGACTATAATATTCCAAAAATCATGTAAATTGATAAAGTACTTTTTTTCTTTTTTAAATAAGAAAATAAAATTTTCTGAGTAACCAAAGAATGACTGTCTTGTCTGCCATTTTGGAAACAATCTAAAAAAAAAAAAATCAAATCAAAAGGAGATAATTCAACAATAATTCAAATGTGGGATTTTTTTATGTAATGCCTACAAATTCTTATTACTCACTTAAAAATGATTTTCTTCATAAAAATAAAGCTACCTGATCATTTTTAGAATACAATATTTTCATTTTGTCATGTTTAGTTTATGAAAAGATTTTAATTTTTTTTTTTTTTTTAATTCTATCATTTTTGTAAATCTCTTTCTTTTTATTTGAACATTTCTTTCTTTTTTATTATTTCAGAAAAACTTTGAACAATATGGCATAAAAGCATTGGATCTGACCCTTCCTTTTGACGAAAAGGCAGTCATAGAAAATACTGTGCCTTACCTGATTAATACTCTTGGGGTAAGTTACTAATGGTACCTGTCTAACTTTGTTAAAATTAAGTTCATAAAGACCTTTAGGTGCTTGCCTAGAACCTCCTGTAATGTAGCCATTACAGCACAAATGGACAAACAAATAAAACTGGAATAAAAATAAAGATCCAGGTCGACATTTTTTTCTTTTTGAACAAACGTTTGTTTATTAGCGTTACTTTCGGCACCACTTAAAAAAAATCTGTCACTGGCATCTGTCCATTTTAGTCTGGTACGCGTTTCTCCTCCTTTCCATCACATGCCAGGCACAGCCGGCCAATTCTCGTCTGCAGCTTCACACGTCCACTTCCTTCATCCCCCATTTTGTTTCTCTCCGAGCTCGTGTTGTATTTTTTCTCCTTTTCTTCTTCTCATACACACTTCCTAATTTGCATATGCAGTTTTTCGACTACTGCTGCTGCTAATTTCTTTGCATGCTGGCCATCCTTTGCTGCTGCTGAAACTTTCGTACGCATTCATATGCACTGTTGCACTCCCCCTTATATTAAAAAACAAAAAATAAAGAAAAATCTGTATTATGTATGTACCTGTGATTGAAAGAAAATATAGTACACCAAAAACCATATAAATTGATCAAGTAGTTTTATTTTTAAATAAGAAAATCAAATTTTATGGCTAAAAGATGAGTGATGATCTTGTCATGCCATCTTGAAAACAGTTTTAAGAAACAAGGGAAATAACTCCAAATAATTAAAATTTTGCAAGATTTTAGAAAGCCATTCTTCATATGAAAGTGGGGGTATTGGAAAATCTAAAATTTTCTTAAAAATGGTTTTCTTATTCAAAAATAAAACTACTTGATAAATCTACATAATTTTTGGCATATACTTTTTTTTTTCTGTCATGGGTACATACATTATACAGATTTTTCTTAACTTTTGTTTTTCATGTAGAAGAGGAGTTCTGGACAAATGCCAACCTTTATTGTTAAGAAGACCAAGACTAAGTGATAGAAAATCAAAATAAATGACAATAATAATATAACAAAACTGATAAGATCTTATGAAATAATTCTACACTTGCTGTCTCCAGCATTTGTGCTATAAAATGTTTTTTTTTTTTTTTTTTTTTTTGAGTGGCGCAACACAAATATGAAGAAATTAAATGGTTGGAAACGTTTTTCATAGAACAATTCGAGACCATTCTTTGGGTATCTAACTGACTTCATATTCTCAGTTATCTTTTGAAATTCACTTTTCTCCAGCTGTTTTTGTTTTCTATCAGTTTATGACAACATAAAATGATTTGGGAATTGAAAACATTCGTGATGTGGAACATGCATTAATCTTTTTGATTTTAACACAGAAATGATCGGTAAAATATTGAAAATTTTGAAAAGCTATAACGTAAACAAGGGAGTTCTGTTATTACCAATGTTTAAATGAAAAAAAAAATGCTTGCATACACCCCCACACTATATATATATATATATATATATATATATATATATATATATATATTTTTTTTTTCAAAGTTTATATAAAACAATACATATTTCTTGAAGTATATGCTCTTTATAATTTAAATTGTTATGATCACCCTGTTGGTGGGGCATTAGAATACACCAACTACCCCCTTGCAGAGAATAAAAGCCCCTCAATGGGGCCACCTGTTGACCGTGGGCAGCAACCCGTAATGCCTAAGGACGGGATCTTGATGGTAGAGCAGATCCTGTTCAAGATTTTATTAAGACATAAGATGCAACATGCCACTTTGGTCCTTACTTGGGTTAAGATGAGGGTTTGAATAGGCCCGATCCAATCAATTGGTTGGTCATGACTAGCACTAAATAAGACAAACACAACAAGAAAATACACTCATGTTCCCCACATTAGACAATAAACTGATTTAGTAAGCGGTGGCTGGAGGGTCGGTGAACTTGTTGAAAAATAAATAAAACATGACTGGAAAAATAACATCTTTTCTAGAAATGAGGCCATTAGAAAAGACGAGAGAAACACTGGTGCTTGAGTCCATTAATAGGATGAGTATACTTCTGTGTCCTTGTTGCACTGGGGTGAATGGGTCCCCTCCAACACTTCTCACACAGAGCTCCGAGGCAGGTGGGGTGCAGGAGAAATGAAAAATCTAAAATATGTAAATGTCAAATAAAAAGCCTCAAAAAAGAAACCACTGAAGTTTCAGATAAATCAAGTTCAGATCCAGAAACAAAATTCTAAAACCAAATCAAAATCTTCCTTATTTTATAATTATAAAAATAATTATAAAAGCAACCGAAGAAGAACCGATAACAAAAGTGTCTCCCTTCAAAATAGTGATAATTATTTCAAGCATCAAACCTAAAATGGTCAAGAAACTAAATAATGGCACACTAATTAATGAAAGTAGAAAACCAAAAACATATAATAGAAATCTTCAAATTGACACTTTCAAAACAACCTAAAAGTAAAAATCTACCATCACAAAATGCTGAATACCAGTAAAGAGGTGATCAGGAGTTCAGAATTATTCCTGTGCTTCTTGGAAGAAATCAAAACTAACTTGAGAAACCAAAATGTTATCGATGTAAAAAGAATTCAAATTAAAAAAAAATATGATGAAACTATCAATACAAACTCTTACATCTTCACTTTGAACACCCATCAAATCGCAAGTAATATCAAAATAGGGTATAAAAAAAATAAACACAGAACCATATATACCAAACCCCCTCAGATTCTACAACTGCCAAAGGTATGGACACCACCAAGACCAGTGCACACACTCTCCAGTATGCATGAGGTGTGGAGAAAATGAGACCCATACAGATTTCCAAAAAGAGCCAAAATATTCTAACTGCCTAAAAGGCCATAGTGCAAACTTAAAACAATGCAACAAATAGACCAAACCAAACCTCAACTCAAAAGACCCATAAAACCCCAAAGTGCTACAACAATCCATAGAAAGAACCCCTCTCACTAAAAAGAAAAAACAGATACTAAAATCAACCATGAAAGAAAAGGAAACAAACCACCAACCAATAAAGAAATTAAAACCAAAATAAACAGATCATGCTCAACTTCCAAACCAAAAGACTCAATCCAAAACAGATTTGAGGAAATGGACACGGAAGATCGAAGATCAAACATCAACTAACAAAAGTTAAAAATAAATACATAAAATCTAACCATACCCGAAAAAAATCATCCAATGGAACTGCTGGGGCCTAAAACCCAACATAAATGACTTATTACTTCTTATAACAAACCATCAACCAGCCATCATATGTCTCCAAGAAACCTTTTTAAAAGCTGAAGATAAAATAAATATAAAAAACTACAAACAATACAACCACATCCACAATACCCAACAGAGAGCCTCTGGAGTAGTATCTATCCTTATTAGAAATAATATTCCACAAAGCAAAATAGATCTAAAACCCAACATTCATGTCATTGCTACAGTAACCACACTACATAGAACTATAAATATCTGCACTATATACATCCCACACCAGGATACAATAAATGAAAGAACTGAATGAAATAATAAATCAATTACCCACACCTTTCGTAATGTTGGGTGACTTTAATAGCCACATCGATATATGAGGATCTGCATATTTGGATAAGAAAAGGAAAAATCTTGAAAAGATTATTAATGACAATGACTTGTGCATATTAAATAATAAATCCAACACGTACCTTCATCTCGCTTCAGGCATCTACTTAGTGGAGTCACACAATGATAGATCTAATACTATCTTTATGGATTACAACTGAAAGGTTCTAGAAGGTTCATGTGGTAGCAACCATTTTCCAGTTGTTCTAACAATTCTGAAAGAAACAGAAGTCCATCTCTCTCAAAGGGGAAAAAAAAAAAAAAAATGCCAACAAAAACTCTCAGACGAGGAAAACCCAAATAAATTCATAGAATACTTCTCTACAACATTACTAGCCATTGCACATGAATGTATACCTAAAAGTAGCAGAACTAACAAACAACAAAGACCCTGGTTTAACAACGAATGCCAAAAAGTAATTTGTCAACGTAAAGCTGCCATATGAAAATTCAACTCCCAATCAACGAAGTACAATCTAAACCTTTTTAAGCAAAAAAAGAGCAAATTTGCATCAAGTTATCCGAGAAGCAAAATGGACATCATAGAAAGACTATATAAATAAAATAAACTCAAATACAAACCTCCAAACAAGTGTGGAACACGGTAAGGAAAATTTCGGGCAAAAACTTAGCCTCTCCTTTAAATCATCTCCTACAAAACAACATTAAAACAAGACAAAAAATATAATGAATCTTCTCAAAACAATTCCTCAAATAAAAATTAGTCAGTTCTTTCAAAAGACAAAAGATGCAGGAAAAAAAGATAACTAAATTAAATTTCAACTCAAACAACAAAAAGAATACAACTATCCTTTTACTAAAAATGAACTCCTAAAAGCCATAAACGAAGCACATAATACAGCTACCGGTGCGGATGAAATACATTATGAGTTTCTGAAACAACTTCCTCCCAAATCAATAACACATCTTTTAAACACACTCAAGAAAATATGATTCAAGGGAAAACTATCCAATAGCTGGAAACATAGCATCTTTAAGGCAGAGATAGACAGTTCAGATTATAAAATTCAGACAAATTCCATTGACAAGTTGTTTCTGCAAAACATTTGAAAGAATGATAAATAAATGATTGAACTCGTATCTGGAAACCAACGGCTCAATTGCCAACATACAAAGTGGTTTTAGAAACAAAAGGGAAACAATGGACAACATAATCGATTGGAAACCTTTATCAAAGAAGGTTTCATTAAAAAAGAATATCCAGTAGCTCTTTTTTGATTTAAAAAAGCATATGATACAGCATGACGGCAGGGTATAATAAAAGACCTTTACAACCTTGGATTAAAGGGCAGACTACCCATACTGATAAAAGATTTTCTATTAGATAGAAGTTTTAAAGTAAGAATCGGACCCACTCTATCAGACACAAAAATACAGGAAGGAGTCCCACAAGGATGTATTTTATCAGTTACGTTCTTTAATATAAAAATCAATAATATTGTGAATTGTCTAAACAATGAGATAAATGGCTCCTTATATATGGATGACCTTGTAATCTGCCAGAGATAAAAAAAATATTCATTCTTCAGAATGCCAATTATAGTATGCATAAACAAACTAACAGAATGGACAACAGAAAATGGCTTTAAATTTTCAACAACCAAAACTGTGTCCAGAAAAATGCACAATGACTCTACTCTCAACCTAAAAAGGAACAAAAATCGAAATAACTGACCAACATAAATTTCTGAGACTTAATTTTGACAAAAAATTCTCCTTCATCCCTCACTAACCAGAGAACTTTATCTTTAAACTCTGAACCCCGACTATCACACACGATTAAGACTTGCCTTGGGGACATTCAAAACCTCCCCAATAGAAAGCTTATATGTTCCTATTTACAATGCCTCCTCACGGGACAGTTAGACACCAGGGTCGTTTTTTAACGTGGAGAAAAGGAACAAAATAAAAATTGTCTCAGTCGTGAAGGATTTCTCCTCCACTGACAGAACTTGAAGACTATGAACCCTTACTAAAATTGAGACATGAAAAATTAGGCTTACAATATTATCTAAAACTCAAATCAAACCTAAAAAATTCTGCCTATCAATACACTTTCAATCACAACTACATACATCTATTAAAAAAAAAAAGAAAACGCAATTAAACCCTTTGGTCTTTACATGGAAGAAACAATAAAACCACTTACAGACAACTCAATAGATCAAACTAGCATACACAAGGAAATTTTCACAGAACTCCCACCCTGGCTGTTAAATCAACCTAAAATCATACTAGACTTGACAATATATCCCAAATACAATACTCACTCCTCAGACTATAGAGAAAAACAAAACAACGTTCTGGATTCTTACCTAAATTGGACACACATTTACACGGATAGTTCCAAAGATCAAAACAAAGTGGGATGTGTCGCTATTTCAGTAAACACTATTTGGCAGAAAAGGTTATCAAATAACTCCTCAATATATAGTGCAGAAATTACAGCTATAAACTTGGCTCTAGATATTATCACCAACCAAAACTCCAAGAAATTCATAATATTTGTAGACTCATTATCAGTACTTGAATCATTAAAAAATCAAAAATTGAACAATCCTTTACTAATCAAACTGTTACAAAGGATCCATTCTATCATACAACACAAAACTTTCTTCTGTTGGATTCCTAGACATTATGGTTTCCGAGGAAATGAAAAAGCTGACATAAAATGAAAAAGCGGCCAAAATTTCCCTAAAACTCCAAATAAGCGACAAATAGGACCCCAGAAAATAAGTAAAACAAAAGGGATGCCTTGGAAGAGGTGACACCGTTTGACTTTCGACAAACGTAATAAACACAAGCTGTTTAATTCCATTTGCATTGAAAGTCAACCAATGCCAACCCCTTCTGTTTTTGTTATTTTATGAGGTTCTTAAACATTAATTGATCCAATTGTTTTTATATAATGGTTTGAATTAAAGTTTAAAATGCAAAAGTCAAGTATCATAGTTCAATTATGCTCTAAACAGAAACATTCATTTCAAATATACCCTTGTCTTATCAAAGAACCTACTGTTGATTTTATATGCCACACCCTTCTGCTTGTGTGATGATAAAACTTCTCAAATTCACTTGTGATGTTAGGCTGTATAAGGATGTTAACTTTGAAGTCCGACTGTTTCTTCCTGAATCAAATTTTTTTGATTATCAATTTTTGATACTAAACCTATCTAAGAACACTTCCAGATGCATAAAATACATTTGTGAACTATTAAAAAACCTGCCTAGCCATCTTGGGAACTCTCTCTTTCTCTCTGTCTCTGTCTCTCTTTCTCTCCCTCACTCTCTCACACAAAAAATATCTTTTATACAGATTATAAGTAAATATATATATAAACTTATGACAATATCATTTTTCATATCTTTCTTTTTCAGTTGAAAGAACTGAAGGTTCGATATTCCCAAAATTCCTTTGATAAGAAAATCATTGACACGTGTTGCCCTGGGAAACCAATCATTAGTCTTGTCTCTCGTGTAAGTCAATAACTTTTCTGCTTATTTTTACCTGTTTCTATTTTACTAAACATTTTAGATATTATATATTTTTTTTTCTTATCAAACAGGACTTACATGTTTTTATTTTCATTTTTTTTTTTTTTTTATATATACAGCAATATTTCTAAAATCCAATTTTGGACATCCCTATTATACCTTTTCAAATTTTCCAGAAAAAAAAAAATGGGGTGGGGGGCTTCACATCTCTATAAAGAGTTTTTTTCACTCATAAGTTAGCCTATCCGTGTCCATGAAATCCATCTGGAAATTTTAAAACGCTTTATAATTTTGATTTTTACTCCAACCTAAGAAATCTTAATTTGTATAAAGTTAAAAAGTTAAAGTTATAAAGGCATGTGTACATGTTTATATATTTGTATGTAGAAGATTCACTCCTAAACTAATTAACTGATCATTGTGAATTTTCGAACACAACTGCTAAGCATAAGAGGTTATAATGTGGACTTTATTTAGTTTAGTTTTATGCAAAGGAGGTAAAAAGAGGGTGGAAGTTAATTGTGAAAATTCAGGTATCTTTGATTTTTGTGAAATTTTAACAATAAATATTAGACATCAATTAGTAAATATTCTTCGAATTTTAGTTTCTTTAGAATATTAAAAATGGTTTTAAGGGCATAATATGGGCACTACCACCCATTTGAGAATTCAAAAACTATCTTCCAAAGTTGAAAATGATGGATATTATGGCAAATAATCATTTTTGGAAATTTGCAGTATTTTATAGAACATTCTGTGGCATCGCTTTCAATCCTTTTCTATCACTTACATGCTTCGAACTCTGCGTGTGTCACAAGTGTTTCGTTATTAAACTGTAATAAAAATATTTGTTTTTATGCATGTCTGAATATTAACTTTATATCATTTTAGAAATTTACAGGACATTACGTGACATTCTTGTTCAATCCGGGTTCATCCCTTACATGCCCCACCCTAACCCTCAGTGTGTTTTTTCAGTAAACTCTAAACTACAGCTAAAAAAAATCCAACTTCAAATCTGTTCTATGTCACATGCGTAAACTAACCAATCAAATACATTTTTCCCAAAGATTTCTGGCTGAAATTGTTTCACAGTCGAAAACTGCAGATATTATACAAAATAATTCATTTCAATCTTTTGAAAAATTATATATATATTTCTCTTAGTCTTTCTGTTTATCTGTACATTCCATTTTTTTCTCATAAACTACTGGCTTAAATTTTGTATAGACCTTTATGATAAGGTACAGCATACTAAGTATTACGGTATCCGTTCAATCCACAGTTAGGGATTAATAGTGATTAGTTGTTGCAATGCCACATTTACCCTAAAGTTTGGCATTATTCTAAGTGAACATTATTCTAAGTATAACATCTGGTCATTTTTATTGGACTAAAAGTTAAGTTTATATTTTTGTAAATATTCTTGAACATTTGTTAGATCTCCAGAAAAATTCACAACTAGTAAAATTACGATCAAATTCCACAGTTGTATACTTTATCTTTTGTATATTGCTGCTGCCGTGCTTAAATATATTTCTATTCTTTGGATATCCAGAGTGAACACAGCTCCCACAAAATTATTGTACCACCTCTGTTCAAATCGAAACATGCTAAGTACACTAGTTAATGTAGTTTCAGAATATATCTAGTCCATCTCCAAAATTCTTATAAAAGTTTTTGACCCATTTCCATTCTATGGACATCCTGTGTAAAAACAGACCTCATTTTATACAATATTGTACTATTTTTGTACAGAATGAAATATAAAAAAATACCCCTTTTTTTTTTTTTTTTTTTTTTTTTTTGCATTGCTTCTTTGTTGTTCAGGTCCTCTAATCTTAAAAAAAAAAAAGAGTGAAAGGTATACACAAACGTAAAATTGCCTTAGCATATTATGATATAGATTTAAAAAATAAAGAGATTGAAAACACATCTTTAGAATTTGAGTCAACTTGCTTTTTAGTCATTGCTCCCCCAAATCAACAGAGATTAAACCATTCCTGTAATGATCTGGTCCCTGTTGATTGCGGTGTAATGTTGATTCTGTGCAGTTCTAGGAGGTCCATCCTCCCAGGCTTTACCTTCTGTTTTTGAAAAGGGGGTAGTTTATTGCTAATTGCTAGAAGTGCCTGCCAGGAATATTGACAGGGTTGCACAGGCATTTTTTGCAGAGTAAATGGACTCCTCCTCTGGAGCACTCACTTTTTCAATCTCACTTTCCGACCCTAGTGTCACAATTCTTGCAATGGGAGAGAACTAAATATCCAAGGGGAATGACCCCAAAAAAATTAAAACCTGCAAGATTTTTGGAAAGGCACTTTTTATATGAGGGCATTGGAAAAACTCAAATTCGCTAAAAAATGATTTTTTTTTTTTTTTTGTGAAAATAAAATGACTTGATCAATTTACATAAGTTTTGAAATACAATATTTTCTTTCCATCATATGTACGCAAATTTTACAGATTTTTCTCAATTTTTGTTTTTAATGTGAGCGAATTCTGGGCAAGGACCAAAATCTCAATTGTTTGTAAGAAAAATATCTCTTTGGATCTCATATTTTTAAGTTATCTCCCTTGCTAACAGGTTGTGTTTATCTGTTCACACAATGACACAAAAATATTGCTTTAGCATATTATATAGATTAAAAAATTAAAGGAGGACAGTTACCATTTTAAAATTTCATGTAGCTTAAGGGACATTTTGTGTCATGACTGGTTTGATGTACAATGATTGTTGGTGTATTGTTTTCATACTGATAGAGATCCTTATCAGCAAAGGATTCAACCTATTAGTCTTCTCTCAGACACAACGTCCACACCAACACTGGCCAGAATCATGAGAAACACTACTATTCGTCTAGTCTTGTTCTACACTGTTTTACACTGGCCTGATGTTGTCAATTACATAGAATACATTTGAAGACAGACGATGCTTTGGATTGATATGAGCCGTCACCTCATTGACATACAGCTAATACTTGCAGAATTTATAATATTGAAAGGAAGCATGTTCAGGCATTTCTTCTTCAAAAGTATCACAGAGGAGACATTTGAATGAATCCTCTATTCCAGAATTATGTTGCGTAGTATTGAGAAGTAATGCATTCCAGGCCAATCGCCAGATTAGAGAGAATTTAGAATTGTTAAAATGACTCAAACCTGCCAGACAAGTGTATCTTATCTCCTGTGGAATTCCTTTCTAGAAGACCAAGAAAGGTCTCTGGATTGAAGAAGCTTTTTTTGAGTGCAGCTCAGCACTCTCTTTAGAACTATCCCTTGTCCTATGATAACTCTCAACCAAATGATTGAGAATTAGGTCGAGAAATGGGCTATCAACTGTGGGTTTTCATGTAGATTCCTCTGTTAAAGTTCAACTCGGGGGGGGGGGATTCAGTCTTTCAATGTCTTTATGATACATCAAGTCGAGCATTCCTAAAACTTTCAAATAGTGAATACAAACCTGTCTGCGAATATAATGCTGCTTTCTGTCCCAGAGAATCAAAGACATAAGGCCACAGAGGACCTTTTAGATGTTTTATAGAGAGGGGGAAGTACATTGAATCAAACAATGAGAGAAAAAATGTAAAGGGCACATGCCTTAGCTCTACCGTGCGTACATTTTGATCTTAGTCAAAAGGCCAAGATTTTGTTACACACATATACACAGACAGACACATGTTACACACATATACACATGTTACACACATATACACATGTTACACACATATACACATGTTACACACATATACACATGTTACACACATATACACACGTATACACATGTTACACACGTATACACATGTTACACACGTATACACATGTTACACACGTATACACGTATACACATGTTGCACACGTATACACATGTTGCACACGTATACACATGTTGCACACGTATACACAGATTAAACACATATACACAGGCAGATACATGTTGCAGAGTGATCTCTATACACTGAGACCACTGTGTTTACATGATAAGCATTCAACTTTGATAAATATATTTTCTATTTTTTTATTATTGATAAGCCTAGTTTTTCCATCATAGAATAAAAAACATTAATACATTTAAGAATTCGGAATGGTTGTAATCTAAAAAAAATGTATTTATTTAAAGTCAACTAACTTTTGACTGTATGTTCTGCACCAGGAATGAAAACATGTTTACATTTTCTTTTTACATAATGTATGTTATCACTAAAAGAAACTGTGTGGTGATGTTTTTGTAATTGTGTTATTGCATTGGAACATGTGTATGAATATGAAATAGTTCCCCAGTTTAGATGCTTCTAAACTGGGGAACTATTTCATATTCATGTATGGCATGTCGTAAAATTTGAAACAGGACCCAAAATGACGCAATTTATTTTTTTTAGATATATGTATTTATTTTGAATTGAAAGCCATGTTTAATTTCAGAAGAGTTTCCGATGAGTAGCTAATCTATATAAGTCCTGGAGATGAAAAAGAGTTTTTGGTGGTAGCTGATCTGTATAAGTCTTGAACTTTAAATTTTTGCAGATGAAGAGCAAAGATCTTTCTTGTGTAGACACAATAAATCATGCACAGGAGTTCTAACAAATCCAGTTATTTTTATGGAGCGATTCTGGTTTCTTGTTGTGCCTCCATTTGATTGGTTAGTTCCTATCACCAATGTCTATAAATACAACCTTCTAACTTTCTTTAATCATAGCCCCTTATTATATAAAAAATATTGCAACAATTTATTTAAAGTCTAATTGAATTTTAGCATTTTTTAAATAAGTTTTAGCATTTTTTAAAATAAGTTTTAGCATTTTTAAATTAAGTTTTAGCATTTTTTAAATAAGTTTTAGCATTTTTTAAATAAGTTTTAGCATTTTTTAAATAAGTTTTAGCATTTTTTTAAATAAGTTTTAGCATTTTTTTAAATAAGTTTTAGCATTTTTTAAATAAGTTTTAGCATTTTTTTAAATAAGTTTTAGCATTTTTTTAAATAAGTTTTAGCATTTTTTTAAATAAGTTTTAGCATTTTTTAAATAAGTTTTAGCATTTTTTAAATAAGTTTTAGCATTTTTTTAAATAAGTTTTAGCATTTTTTAAATAAGTTTTAGCATTTTTTAATTAAGTTTTAGCATTTTTTAATTAAGTTTTAGCATTTTTTAATTAAGTTTTAGCATTTTTTAATTAAGTTTTAGCATTTTTTAATTAAGTTTTAGCATTTTTTAATTAAGTTTTAGCATTTTTTAATTAAGTTTTAGCATTTTTTAATTAAGTTTTAGCATTTTTTAATTAAGTTTTAGCATTTTTTAAATTAAGTTTTAGCATTTTTTAAATTAAGTTTTAGCATTTTTTAAATTAAGTTTTAGCATTTTTAAAATGCTAAAATTAAACATTTTTTTAATTAAGTTTCAGCATTGTATGTCCCAATCAGGAATAAAGTTTATTTTTTCTTTAGCTAGATGAAAAAATATTGCATCCACCGTGAACTTCATGATTCTGACATGTGAAAAATATCCCTGTTGAGAATGACGCAAGACTTCTAGTGCCAAGATGTCACGTAAAAAAAAAAAAAAAAATCTTTTGAAGACATACGATGTTAAAACTTGATTGTCTTTAAATAAATCATTTTTTATTAAAAAATTGCATTGTTTTAAGTTTTAAAATATGACACTTTTAGAATAGGGGAAGTATTTCTTATTCATGCACGTTTTAGAGCATCTCATTTGTACTCTTTCTTCCTTATTTTGGCCATTTTTCCCTCATTTGATCTATCTCTCCTGCCTTTTTGACCATCACTCATATTTTGATTTGACCATCTCTCCCTTGATTTGACCATCTTTATTGCTCAATTTGAATATCTCCCCCCCCCTCGATTAGAATATCTCCCCACTTCAATTACAATATCTCCCCCTACTTCGATTTGACATCCCCCCCATGATTTGACATTCTTTTCCCCCTTGATTTGACATCCTCTCCTCCTCCCAAATGAGGGGAGTAGTGATAGCAAATGAGGGAGAGGTAGAGATAGAACCAATTGTGAGAGACCATGCCAAAATTGCAAGAGAAGGAAAGACAGCAAGAATCAAGGCAAAGGTGGCCAAATCGAGGAAGCGGTGGCCAAATCGAGAAAGCGGTGGCCAAATCGAGAGAGAAAGGCGGCCAGACTGAAGGGAAGAAGCAGCCAAATCGAAGGGGAGAGGACGTCAAGTCTCCATCATTTGCTCTATCTCTCCCTCTCCCTCATTTACTGGAAATGCACCTACATCGATTTTCTGTTTTTGTTTTCTATTCTCCTTTGTAAAACTTAATTTATGTTCTGCAAAATAAACCCCCCCCCACTCTTCTTTCTTTTTCTGTTCCTACTACCCAACCCCGTTGGTGGGGCATAAGAATACACCGACTGCCACCCTCCAGAAAATAAAAACCTCTCAATGGGGTCACCTGTTGGCCGTGGGTGGCGATCCGTAATGCCTAGGAAAGGGATCCTGGTGGCTAAGTTACTGATACCTAGGGAAAACAAAGGTATCAGTTGCAACGCTCCACTTTGGCCTCATACTGGGCTAGACGGGAGGTTGGACGGGCCCGATCCAATCAATCGGCTGGTCACGTCAAGCTCTAAACCTGACTAACATAACAAGAAAATCCACTCGCACTCCCCCACCTTTTTACAATAAACAGATTTAGAAAGCGGTGGCTCATGGGTCAATCAACTCGCTGGACAAATGGACTTATCATGGCTGAAAAACAAATATTCTTACTAAAAGGAGGCTTTTGAAAAATTTTTTAGTAAAATGGACGAACTATAGGTGCTTAGGTCCACCAACGAGACGAGTATACATCCCGTGTATCCCTGTTGCTGTTGGGGCGAATGGGCCCCCCCCCAACACCGCCTATATAGGGCTCCGAGGTGGGTGGGGAGCACGAGAGAAGAAAAATTACGAACTACAAAAATGGCCCACTATAAGCTTCAAAAAAGAAGTCATTCAGAAGTTTCTGATCTGACTAGCTCAGACTCAGAAACTGAAATAAACAAACAAACCTTCCTGAGATTTCTTGTAATAGAAACAATTGAAGAACAAATAACAAAAATGTCTCCTTTCAAAATAGAAAGAATACTATCAAAAGGAATCAAGCCAAAAACTGTAAAAAAACAAAAAAATGGCACACTGTTAATCGAAATAACAAACCAGAAACAAGCAATTGAAATTAACAAATGGAAACTTTTCGATGATCGAAAAATAAAAACCTACCCCCACAGAACATTGAACACTAGCAAAGCTGTAATCAGGTGCTCCGAACTAGCCCTGTGCCCCTTAGAAGAAGCAAAAAATAATCTTAAAAATCAAAACGTCATTGATATCAAAAGAATTCAGACAAAAACAAGATCCGGCGAAATCATAGACACAAACACTTACATATTAACATTTGATACTCCTCAAATACCTAACAACATAAAAATAGGATATGAAAAAATAAACACTGAAATTTACATACCAAGCCCATTCAGGTGTCACAATTGTCAATGATACGGGCACCATAAAGATTGATGTACATGACCACCAACTTGGATGAGATGTGGAGACAAAGAAACACATACTGATGGTCAAAACGCACCAAAATGCGTCAATTGCCATCAAAATCATAGCGCAAACTCAAAGGAATGCGAAAAATGGAAAAAAGAAAAAGAAACTCTCAGAATAAAATACACCAAAAAACATAAGTTTCCAAGAAGCCCGTAAACTATCAGAAAACACAAAATACTCTGAGATAACAAAAAAGAAATACACAGCCTAACCTTGAACAAAATAATAATACAACAAAAACAAATCCCTCAAACACCCAAATTGAAGTATTCATGAAATTACTCAATGAAATGAGAGAACTAATAGAAGACTTAAAAAAACATGAGACAAACCATCACAGAAAGTAAAGATTTTTTAAAGAATATAACCGAAATAAAACAAAGTCCCCAAACTAAAACTCTACCACAAAAACCTATTAAACTCCAAACAACAGCATCCATAGAAACAACCTCTACGACAGAAAAAATAAAAAATAAACAGACCCCAAAAGAACCCCACAAGACCACTACCAATAAAAACAAAACAGACCCCGCTCAACCTCTAGATCAGGACCCCACCACTCACCGCAACCCCATTCGCGATCTGAAACCCGAAACACCCAAGCAAACATCGAAACTATGGACGTAGACATAAACACCAGCAGTCCAAAACCAGAAAAAGACAAACCATGGCTCATAAAATACTTCAATGGAACATAAAAGGAACAAAACCCAACTTTGAAGAAATATTACTCCTTATAAAAACTTTCTGCCCTGTTATAATTGCCCTACAAGAAACCCACCTAAAAGAAGATAATACAATATAAAACACTACTGCTCATATAACTACATAAACAAGAATTCAAACATAGCTACAGGAGGATCATCACTACTTATAAACAAAAACATCCCACACAGTGAAATAAACTAAAAACAAACATGCAAGCTGTTGCAATAACCGCAACATTCCATAAAACAATAACATTCTGTTCACTATACATCCCACCAAGTGACAGAATAAAAGAAACTGAACTAAATGCCCTAATCTAACAACTACCAAAACCATTCATACTAATGGGGGACCTAAACGGCCACAACGAACTATGGGGTAGTACAAGAAATGACAAACGTGGTAAAATAATTAAAACGCTACTTAACCAAAATCAATTATGCCTACTCAACACCAAAGAAAATACATATCTACACCCAGCAACAGGCACTCTCTCAGCTATTGATTTAGCAATTTGCGACCCAACTCTATGGACTATAACTGGAAAACACATGATGATACATGCGGAAGCGACCACTACCCAATTATACTAGAAAACAAAAACCCAGAACCAGACGACAAACCCTCCCGTTGGAATTTAAAAAAGGCAAACTGGGAAAAATTGCAAAACTCCTGCAAATCTAGACTGATACCAGAAGCAAACACCCAGACTGAGGATCACATAATATATTTCAACAATACACTCCTTTCCATTGCAAAAGAAAACATACCAAAAAGTTCTCCCCCTACAAAAGTCAACAAATCATGGTATAAGAATGCCAAGAAGCAGTGAGAATGCGACGTGCCAAACTAAAAAAATTTAAAAAGAATCCAACTAAGGAAAACGTAAATCAATTTAAAAACAGCAAAGCAAAAGCAAGAAAAATCATCAAAGAAGCAAAAAGGAACACCTGGAAAAACTTTGTATCAAAAATGAGAACACCAAAATCAAAAAGTATGGGAGATGGTAGGAAAAATATCTGGGAAAAACAATAAAGACCCAATCAAACACATTACTTGCAATAACATAAAAATTACTAACAAAGAAAATATTGCAAACAAACTAGCTGAACAATTCTCCATAAACTCCTCATCAAAAAACCAATCAAAGAAATTCCAAACCCTAAAACAGAACGAAGAAAAGAAAAGAATTAACTTCAAATCAAAAAACGAAGAACATTACAACCAACCATTCAATAGAACAGAACTAAAAGAGGCAATCCAAAAATCTCATGATACAGCAGTAGGCCCTGACGAAATTCACTATCAATTTCTAAAAAACCTACCAGAACCATCTCTCAACTACCTTCTACAAATATACAACGACATATGGATGAACAATAACATCCCCAAAAACTGGAAAGAAGCCATACTAATCCCAATACCTAAACCAAAAAGAGACCATTCAGATCCAACAAATTACCGACCCATTGCCCTCACCAACTGCGTATGCAAGACCTTCGAAAGGATGGTCAATGAAAGACTAACATGGTATCTTGAAAGAAAAAAACCTGATAACAGAATATCAATCAGGCTTCAGAAAAAATAGAAGCCCCATCGACCACCTAATCAGATTAGAAACATTCATCAGAAAAACTTCTGCCAGAAAAGAACACCGAATAACAATCTTTTTCGACCTAGAAAAAGCATATGACACTACTTGTAAATATGGCATTAAAAAAGACCTATATGAACTTGGATTTAGGGGCAGAATGCCAGAATTCATTTGCAATCTCTTAAATAATAGACAATTCCAAGTAAGACTAGGCAACACACTCTCAGCCCAAAAAGAACAAGAAATGGGGGTACCTCAGGGTAGCATCTTATCCGTCACCCTTTTCAACATAAAAATAAAAAAATCATTGAAAACGTAAACCCTGGTACTAACTGTGCCCTATACGTGGATGACTTACTCATCTGCTACCGATCAAAATGCATAACCACAGCTGAACAAAAACTGCAACTTTGTCTAAATAAAATAAATGAATGGGCCACAGAAAATGGTTTTAAATTCTCAAAAGAAAAAAACAAAATGCGTCCATTTCTGTAAACTCCAAAGAACTCACCATGATCCCATGTAGTAGTTGATGGGCAAAAATCAGAAGCTCACAGTATAAATGCTGGAGTCCCTCAGGGGCCCATCCTGGCCTCAACTCTTTTCCTGATCTACATTAATGATCTTCTAAATCACATCCTTACATCATTTGTAGACATTTTTGCTGACGACACTACCATCTATGGTAGCACATCTAAGACAGTAAACGACCAAGTTCTCCCCGATTCTCTCTCCTCTGATCTTGATCACGTTGTACAATGGGGAAAGGAGTGGCTGGTTACTTTTAATGCATCTAAAACCAAGCTTCTATCTTTACATCATCAACGTTCTGATCCCCATCTGGCATCAATTAAAATGAATGGCTCTTGTCTTGAAGGTCTCAAGTTTTGACAGGCTTCTGGGCTTGACCTTTACTCCTGATCTTAAATGGAATACGTACATCAAATCTGTTGCCAAGGCCGCTGGAAAAATGATCGGATCCTTCTATCGATCCAGTAGATATCTCACTGCTGATGCAATTCTCTATCTATATAAGAGCCAGATACGTCCAAGGATGGAATACTGTTGCCACATCTGGGTAGGAGCTGCTAGAAAAGACTTGTTCTGCCTTGATAGGGTTCAAAATAGACTTCGTGACCTGGTGGGAGATGTCCTTTTCTCTTCGCTGCAACCTCTATCTCACAGAAGAGATGTTGCGAGTTTGTCTCTGCTTTATCATTATTTTCATGGAAAGTGTTCAACTGAGCTTCAATCTATGGTCCCCTCTCGCCAAACTTTCACAAGAAACACTAGACTAGCTGAAAACATTATCAATAATTTTCCCCACTCTTTATCTGTACCTAAACCTAAACATAGATTCCATGATGAAAGCTTCTTTCTTAGAACTGCACGCCTGTGGAATTGTCTTCCGTTTTCCTGCTTTCCAGCTGTCTATAATATGGTTGTCTTCAAGTCCAATGTGAACAAGTTTATGATGAGCCGTTCCGCTTAAGCTAACAAATTTACCGAACTTCCATTACTATCGATTACTATATTGTCCTTTTGACTACTCTACACTCTTTAACCCTTATTCTTGAGTGGCCTATCGGCCTTGATAAGTGGTGACGCCTATGTAACCCCCCCCCCCAAAAAAAAAAAAAAACCTTCATACCTCAGATAAAAAATCTAAAAACAAAATGTCACAAGGCCATTAAACTGATCAAAGTCCTAGCCCACACTGACTGGAGCGCTGACAAAACCACACTACTTAAACTATACCGTTCCTTAATAAGATCCAAGCTAGATAATGGATGCTTCATATATGGGGCTACCAGAGAATCCTATATAAAAAAACTAAACACAATACACCATCAAGGCTTAAGACTGGCTCTCGGAGCCTTCACCACTTCACCAGTGGAAAGCCTATACACCAAGTCTAACGAATCTCCACTGACACTTAGACAGAAAAAACTAGCCCTTCATTATTGCTTAAAACTCTCATCATGTCCATCAAACCCTGCAAAAAATTGTTTTCCACCCACAACACAAACTTCTTCAATGAGAGAGAAAATATTATTAAACCATACAGCCTATGTATAAAAGACCTTCTTACAGAAGCTCAAATAGATACCACAGAAATCCAGGTTTCCCTCAAACCAAAATCTCCACCTTGGCTAATTAAACAGCGATCGGTAAATTTAAACCTCAAGAATGTAATAAAATCTTCTAAATCCAACACACATCCCTTAACTTATACAAATAACTTCAATAATATATTAGAACAATATCAAAACTGGACACACATCTACACAGATGGCTCCAAAGAACTAAACAAAGCTGGAAGTGCAGGCATATCTAACAACATACTACAAAAACGTCTCCCAGACAACTGCACAATTTTTAGTGCTGAATCAACAGCCATAGACCTAGCTTTAGACATCATCCAAAAAACCAAGTCAAACAAATACTTAATATTATCTGATTCACTTTCAGTCTTAACATCATTATATAACAAAAACTTGAACAACCCCTTAATCATAAACCTCCTGGAAAGAATCACCTCCCTTTCCAAAAACACTGACATTGTATTCTGCTGGATCAAAGGCAACGGAAACTCTGATACAGCAGCAAAAAATCTTTAAAAATGAATATCAGCAATACAAAAGTACCTCACATTGATTACAAACCACTAATCAATAAATACATCGCTTCCAAGTGGCAGGAGTCATGCAATGCCAGCAGGTGAAGCCCAACCTCGGGAAAAGAACGGAGGGTGGCACCTCTAGCTGGGAGAAGACAAGAAGAGAAGAAACAGTAATGACAAGACTTCAAATAGGACACACCAGGATCACTCACTCATTAAAAGGCGAAGAGGCCCCATTCTGTGTGTCATGTCATGAGCTTTACACGGTGAAACATATCCTGATAGATTGCGTGGATTTCCAGCAGATACGAATGAGGTACTACCGTGAAGGTAGTCTAAAAGATCTTTTTCACGGAGTGGACCCTGGCAATATCTTGAAATTCCTAAGAGAAACAAGATTATATAAGAAAATCTAAAACCCTAATAAACAACAAACAAACATAACCAAATAACCACTTCAGAAAAACCTAAAACCCAAATAACAAACAAAATACAACCAAACAACCTTTCAGCAAAATCAAATAAACAACAAACAAACAACAAAATAACCTCAGCATTAAATGAACCACAAAGGTTGATATGCTGGTTAAATAAAACATCCATCAATCCATCCTCATTTACTGTCTCTCACCCTCATGTGCTTTTTTCTTTATCTTCTTTCATCTCCTTTGTCCACTCTCTCTCTCCCTCTCTCTCCCTTTTGCTCTCATTAACTCTTTCTTTTATTCCATCTTTATCCTTTCCTCTATCTCTCCATTACTCTCTCTCCATTACTCTCTCTCCATTACTCTCTCTCCATTACTCTCTCTCCATTACTCTCTCTCCATTACTCTCTCCCCATTACTCTCTCTCTCTCCCCATTCCTCTCTCTCTCTCCCCATTCCCTCTCTCTCTCCCCATTCCTCTCTCTCTCCCCCATTCCTCTCTCTCTCCCCCATTCCTCTCTCTCTCCCCCATTCCTCTCTCTCTCCCCCATTCCTCTCTCTCTCCCCCATTCCTCTCTCTCTCCCCCATTCCTCTCTCTCTCTCCCCCATTCCTCTCTCCTCCCCCATTCCTCTCTCTCTCCCCCATTCCTCTCTCTCTCTCCCCCATTCCTCTCTCTCTCCCCCATTCCTCTCTCTCTCCCCCATTCCTCTCTCTCTCCCCCATTCCTCTCTCTCTCCCCCATTCCTCTCTCTCCTCCCTCATTCCTCTCTCTCTCCCTCATTCCTCTCTCTCTCCCCCATTCCTCTCTCTCTCCTCCCCCATTCCTCTCTCTCCCCCATTCCTCTCTCTCTCCCCCATTCCTCTCTCTCTCTCCCATTCCTCTCTCTCTCCCCCATTCCTCTCTCTCTCCCCCATTCCTCTCTCTCTCCCCCATTCCTCTCTCTCTCCCCCATTCCTCTCTCTCTCCCCCATTCCTCTCTCTCTCTCCCCCATTCCTCTCTCTCTCCCCCATTCCTCTCTCTCTCCCCCATTCCTCTCTCTCTCCCCCATTCCTCTCTCTCTCCCCCATTCCTCTCTCTCTCCCCCATTCCTCTCTCTCTCCCCCATTCCTCTCTCTCTCCCCCATTCCTCTCTCTCTCTCTCTCCCCATTCCTCTCTCTCTCTCTCCCCATTCCTCTCTCATCTCTCTCCCCATTCCTCTCTCTCTCTCCCCATTCCTCTCTCTCTCTCCCCATTCCTCTCTCTCTCTCTCCCCCCATTCCTCTCTCTCTCTCTCTCCCCCCATTCCTCTCTCTCTCTCTCCCCATTCCTCTCTCTCTCTCTCCCCCCATTCCTCTCTCTCTCTCTCCCCATTCCTCTCTCTCTCTCTCTCCCCATTCCTCTCTCTCTCTCTCTTTCCTCTCTCTCTCTCTCTCTCTCCCCCATTCCTCTCTCTCTCTCCCCATTCCTCTCTCTCTCTCCCCATTCCTCTCTCTCTCTCCCCATTCCTCTCTCTCTCTCCCCATTCCTCTCTCTCTCTCTCTCCACATTCCTCTCTCTCTCTCTCTCCCCATTCCTCTCTCTCTCTCTCTCCCCATTCCTCTCTCTCTCTCCCCATTCCTCTCTCTCTCTCCCCATTCCTCTCTCTCTCTCCCCATTCCTCTCTCTCTCTCTCTCCCCATTCCTCTCTCTCTCTCTCTCTCCCCATTCCTCTCTCTCTCTCTCTCTCCCCATTCCTCTCTCTCTCTCTCTCCCCATTCCTCTCTCTCTCTCTCTCCCCATTCCTCTCTCTCTCTCTTCCCCATTCCTCTCTCTCTCTCTCTCCCCATTCCTCTCTCTCTCTCTCCCCCCATTCCTCTCTCTCTCTCTCTCTCCCCCATTCCTCTCTCTCTCTCTCTCTCCCCATTCCTCTCTCTCTCTCTCTCCCCATTCCTCTCTCTCTCTCTCCCCATTCCTCTCTCTCTCTCCCCATTCCTCTCTCTCTCTCCCATTCCTCTCTCTCTCTCTCTCCCCATTCCTCTCTCTCTCTCCCCATTCCTCTCTCTCTCTCTCTCCCCCCTTTCCTCTCTCTCTCTCTCTCCCCATTCCTCTCTCTCTCTCTCCCCATTCCTCTCTCTCTCTCCCCATTCCTCTCTCTCTCTCCCCATTCCTCTCTCTCTCTCTCCCCATTCCTCTCTCTCTCTCCCCATTCCTCTCTCTCTCTCCCCATTCCTCTCTCTCTCTCCCCATTCCTCTCTCTCTCCCCATTCCTCTCTCTCTCTCTCTCCCCATTCCTCTCTCTCTCTCTCTCTCCCCATTCCTCTCTCTCTCCCCATTCCTCTCTCTCTCCCCTTTCCTCTCTCTCCCCATTCCTCTCTCTCTCTCTCTCCCCCCATTCCTCTCTCTCTCCCCCCCATTCCTCTCTCTCTCCCCCCCATTCCTCTCTCTCTCTCCCCCCCATTCCTCTCTCTCCCATTCCTCTCTCTCTCTCTCCCCCCCATTCCTCTCTCTCTCTCTCTCCCCATTCCTCTCTCTCTCTCCCCCCCCATTCCTCTCTCTCTCTCCCCATTCCTCTCTCTCTCTCCCCATTCCTCTCTCTCTCTCCCCATTCCTCTCTCTCTCTCCCCATTCCTCTCTCTCTCCCCATTCCTCTCTCTCTCTCTCTCCCCATTCCTCTCTCTCTCTCTCTCTCCCCATTCCTCTCTCTCTCCCCATTCCTCTCTCTCTCCCCATTCCTCTCTCTCCCCATTCCTCTCTCTCTCTCTCTCCCCCCATTCCTCTCTCTCTCCCCCCCATTCCTCTCTCTCCCCCCCATTCCTCTCTCTCTCTCCCCCCCCATTCCTCTCTCTCCCATTCCTCTCTCTCTCTCTCCCCCCCATTCCTCTCTCTCTCTCTCTCCCATTCCTCTCTCTCTCTCCCCCCCCATTCCTCTCTCTCTCCCCCCCCATTCCTCTCTCTCTCTCCCCCCCATTCCTCTCTCTCCCCCCCCATCCCTCTCTCTCTCTCTCCCCCCATTCCTCTCTCTCTCCCCCCCCATTCCTCTCTCTCTCTCTCTCCCCCCCATTCCTCTCTCTCTCTCTCCCCCCATTCCTCTCTCTCTCTCCCCCCCCCATTCCTCTCTCTCTCCCCCCATTCCTCTCTCTCTCCCCCCCCATTCTCTCTCTCTCTCTCTCCTCCCCCCATTCCCTCTCTCTCTCTCTCTCTCCTCCCCCACATTCCTCTCTCTCTCTCCTCCCCCCCCATTCCTCTCTCTCTCTCTCTCCTCCCCCCCATTCCTCTCTCTCTCTCTCCTCCCCCCCATTCCTCTCTCTCTCTGTCCTCCCCCCCATTCCTCTCTCTCTCTCCTCCCCCCCATTCCTCTCTCTCTCTCTCCTCCCCCCCATTCCTCTCTCTCTCTCTCTCCTCCCCCCATTCCTCTCCTCTCTCTCTCCCCCCCATTCTCTCTCTCTCTCCTCCCCCCATTCCTCTCTCTCCTCCCCCCATTCCTCTCTCTCCTCCCCCCATTCCTCTCTCTCTCTCCCCCCCCATTCCTCTCTCTCTCCCCCATTCCTCTCCCCCCCATTCCTCTCTCTCCTCCCCCCCATTCCTCTCTCTCTCTCCTCCCCCCATTCCTCTCTCTCTCTCCTCCCCCCCATTCCTCTCTCTCTCTCTCCTCCCCCCCATTCCTCTCTCTCTCTCCTCCCCCCCATTCCTCTCTCTCTCTCTCTCTCCCCCCATTCCTCTCTCTCTCTCTCCCCCCCATTCCTCTCTCTCTCTCTCTCCTCCATTCCTCTCTCTCTCTCTCTCCTCCATTCCTCTCTCTCTCTCTCTCCTCCATTCCTCTCTCTCTCTCTCCTCCATTCCACTCTCTCTCTCTCTCCCCCATTCCTCTCTCTCTCTCTCCCCCATTCCTCTCTCTCTCTCTCCCCCATTCCTCTCTCTCTTCTCTCCCCCATTCCTCTCTCTCTCTCTCCACCATTCCTCTCTCTCTCTCTCCACCATTCCTCTCTCTCTCTCTCCCCCCATTCCTCTCTCTCTCTCTCTCCATTCCTCTCTCTCTCTCTCTCTCCCCCCATTCCTCTCTCTCTCTCTCCCCCCATTCCTCTCTCTCTCTCTCCCCCCATTCCTCTCTCTCTCTCTCCCCCCATTCCTCTCTCTCTCTCTCTCCCCCCATTCCTCTCTCTCTCTCTCTCCCCCCATTCCTCTCTCTCTCTCTCTCTCCCCCCCATTCCTCTCTCTCTCTCTCCCCCATTCCTCTCTCTCTCTCTCTCCCCCCATTCCTCTCTCTCTCTCTCTCCCCCCATTCCTCTCTCTCTCCCCCCATTCCTCTCTCTCTCCCCCCATTCCTCTCTCTCTCTCCCCCCATTCCTCTCTCTCTCTCCCCCCATTCCTCTCTCTCTCCCCCCCCATTCCTCTCTCTCTCTCCCCCCCATTCCTCTCTCTCTCTCCCTCCATTCCTCTCTCTTTCAATCTCTGTCTTTTCGTCCCTCTCCTTTCACCTCTCACTCCTCTCTCTCTTTTTCCCATGTGCTCTCTTTCTCCTTCCTTATATATGCTCTCTCTTTCTCTCATGTGCTCTTTCCCTTTATCCTTCCTTCTGTGCTCTGTCTCCTTCTCTCATGTGCTCGATCTCTTCTAGTTTCTCTCTCCCTTTCCTCTCTATTTTGCTCTCTCTTTCTCATTCCGTTTCTCCATCATTCATACATACTCTCTTTCTCTCTCTAATTTATGCTTACTCTCCCATTTGCATTCTCTCCTCTTTCTCCACTCTACTCTACTCCATATTGATGGCAGTCAATGAATGTAAAGGTTTTGTGTTAGGGTTGAGTCAGGAAACAAACGGTCCTTTTGGAAGTATTTAGTGACTCAGTCCTTCCATACGACTTAATGGCTCTTTCTACCTTTGTGTATACATAGATACAGACATACAGACACCTGCTTTCCTGTTCTGGACTTGCTGTCTCTGGCTCTCTTGCTCCCTCTCCCACTCTCTATTTCTCTTTACCCAGCATATCCTCCTCTCCCTACTCCATCTATCATTTCATCTTCCCCTATTCTTCACCTCTTTATTTCACTATCTCCCTTCTCTGACCATTTCTCTATCTCTCTCTTCCTTCTTTGTACCTTTCTCTATTACTTCTCCCCCCCCTAATCTCTCCCATCTCTTTCACTCTCTCTTCCCACTTTCCATTCCTTTCTGTCTCTATCCCCCAGTCCCTGTACTATCTCTTTTTCCCTATCCTCCATGCACCATCCCTTTTTCTCTGCTCTGATTCTCTCTCTCTCTCTCTCTCCCTCATATGAATACTTATTTTTTCTTTCTTCATAAACAATCCTCTCACGGTTACTCACCAATCTTCATTATGATTGGTTGAATTATCAGCCAATAATTTCTTTTCTTAGATGGTCTGCATGTGAATTAAGGAAAATATATATTTGTATTTTATTTTTGTCTGTTCAACAAAATCGTGTAGTTGCTGAGGTTTACTGCTACTACTGATACTACTTCAGACTACTGATATCTGCTATATTTCCTCTCTACTCTTCCACAAACCTGCGATGCTTTGAAAAAGCACAGGTAAAAAAAAAAAAAGAATGAAGAAGGAATACAGCATTAATTACAGAATGAATTAGAACTCTAGCTTCATTTTCTCCCTGCTCAGAAAGAGGACAAAGAGAGAATTAGAAAAAACACAAATAAGAATGTCTCCATTCCCATCAGTTAGGAGAGAATTGGGTTCTTATCCAGAATTCAACCTAGTTAAAAAAAAAAAAAAAAAAAAAAAATGTACAGAAAAATCTTTATAATGTATGGAACAAAATTGTCATGTTCCAAAAATCAGATGAATTGATTTGTTTTTTTTTTATATAGAAAATAATTTTTTATGATTTTTTTAGCAATTAATAGTATATTTTAGCCATTAAAAAGCTTATTTTAAAATATCTGTAGTTCGAATTCAATTGTGTCACATTATTAAATATGGCAGATCAAGACACACCGTTCTCACTTCCTCATAAAATTTGATTTTCTTAGTTAAACAAAACTACTTATGTGAGTTTTTTGGAATAGGACATTTTCATTCCACAGGTACTTAAATCATAAACATTTTTCTGTATTTTTGTTTTTTAATTTGTATGAATTCTGGATTTGAATTAAAATTTCTTTATTTGTCCCTATTTACTTTCTTCTCAATGAGGACAAAGTTAGACACAAGGTCAGTTTTTAATGTGAGTAAAATCCAGCTCTCCCCAAAAGGAGGCACTCTGGATTGGGGACAAAAATAAAGATTACTTCAGTCTTAAAAGATTTCTCTGACTGTGGCAGTGCGTACATTTTGGTAGGATTTCTCTGACTGTGGCAGTGCGTAAATTTTGAAATATTTATTTGCTATAAGGTAAAAAATATTCACTGTAACAACTTAGGCACAAGATCATCAAAAGTGGGTGGAAAATGATCTAATTTACCAAAGTTAACTATTCTACTCTTAGCTAGAACTATTACAGGCTCCATGATACCACATTTACTTTAGGAGATCATCCTACTTGAAGCAAATCTCAAATTTATTGGAAGTTTGAAAAATTTTATTTTTTGTAAATATATTTATATACAAATTCATTGTCATTTGATCCTAGCCAAGAAGCATTTGTTTGTCTGTTATGCCCCTTTGAGTATTATCTCCCTTTTTTAACTTTAACCTCAATTCAACACTTTAAAACATTGCACAGAACAATCACACTTGTAACGGGTTAGTATATAATAATACACCAAACCGCTGCAAAAAATATACAATGAAACAAACAGAAAATGAAGGAATGAAAACGCTTGTTGAATAAATTTGAACACGTTTATTTTTCGTAGAAAAATAAAAAGCTAATGTTCATTTCAAAAGATAAAAAATCCAAACGTGAGGAGGAAATGAAAAGGCACACATAAAGCGACTGCTGCTTTAACGGGGGAGAAAGAAAGGGCGAACGTATGCAGGTCGCTAACCGTCCGCGCACATGTTTTGACGAGGAGTGGCCACTGGTAGTCGGGAGGCGCAATCTGGTGCGACTGGTCAGCTCAAAAACCACCCGATGAAAGAGGAAGAAAAAGGGGCTGCGCGTGGGACCTTGGTTTTCTGCGCATGCGTTTGGAGAAAAAAAGGAAGTGACCTCACGCTCGTATGTGTGTACGTATGTGTGGTTAATGCGTATGTGTGCTTGCGTGCGTGCCTGGAGTGTATATACGTAGTTGTGTATATACGTGCGTGCGTGTGGAAAACAAGTTTGGACACACTATTAATAATGGCCTATAGTCAGTTAACGTCCTTCCTAATTTCTGGCATGGCGCTACCAGAAGCGGTGACAAGGCAAATCTGGCCTTCATTGTTTTTTCTCTCATGCCTATATCTCCCTTCTTTTTTTTTTTATTATGTTTTTCCGATACTTTTATAAATATCCAAATTTAAAGATGTATTTATTTCATACTCATAGTATTTTATTAATAGTATGTCTTACACGTGTTTCATTGAATGGTGAAAATTTACCAAGCAACTCATCAAAAACAGATCTATATTTCTCAGAAAAAAAAAACAGTTGGACATTTTATTTTCCTTGGATGTTGGTAAAAGTAAATGGAAATCTTTAAAAGTCATAGGAGTAAAAAGATTTTACTTTTTGTGAAATATGTTGGCACCCTTCTGAAGAAAAAAAAACCCCGTTACAATTCAGAGCCGACTGAATTCCAACAGGTTTTTTCTTCAGAAGTAAGAGAAGGATACAAAGTAGTAGCACTCCTTCTGAAGCAAGCCTGGGTCTCTTTGGACTTGTGGGCTGGAGCTGAGTCCTGCTTCCACACCCAGGGTCTGCCATCGGCCACTTGATTGCACCAAGGAATCACCACACTCTTCAGCACGTCCAGGTACATTTTGATGTTAACTTTCAAGCCGACATCAAAGATGTGAGGTAGCATGATATGGCCCTCACTTGAAACCACACCAAAGACCATAACCATGGCCAAAAATTTCATTGAGCTGTGCCCTCAAGCATTGAACTGTCCAGATTTGCATTTTGAGGGTGCTGGCAATGGTTCTATTGTCATAATTTGGATCGGTAGAAAGCATGAATTGTACAGCAGTGCATTTCCGTTTTTGCTTGTTGAACATTATGTTACTTTCAGACATGGTAGAAGGTTCCTATTGCTCTTGGGATTTGTACACAACTGGCCAACTAGTAGATGGTCTGCAACAAAAAAAAGAAAACTGATTTTCATCAAATGGAAATGGAATCATGTTATCTTTTCTAAGGTGAAAATTTTATCGTTCTACCCTATATGTGTGTGTATATGTATATATATATATATATATATATATGATATATATATATATATATATATATATATATATATATATATATATATATATATATATATTATCCACAGCCATACGTTTTGCTATTTATGGTGCTTTAGTGTAGCTGTGTTGTATTTTTGTTGAGATTCAAAACTACAATCACAGTTACTGTAACTCGGCACCCTTACTGATTAGGCTAGGGAATGTAGCAGTATTGACTAAGTGAAAGTAATTTTTGGCTAGAATAGTTCATAGTTTGTATTTAAAACTGTTTTTGTGTAACTAAGCCAAATAAAAGCAGAAGACAATGCTTTGGAACAGAGGCCGCATCATTATTTGGTGATGTATTTTAAAATTTATTTTAATTCAAATGCACAGAAATTGTCAACTAGAGTTGAATTAAAAAAAAAAAAATTCAATGAAATTAATTATTTTCATGTATACTTTATGAATATTGTAAATAAAAATTCCTCCTTGAAAATGTTCAATATTATTTTTTACTGGGATTTAGAGATTTCAGTTAGACCAAATACAATGTGTCAAATTTAGAATGAAGATATAATTGTGAAGTGCATATTAAAAAAAGGCTTCAAATTTTTTTATTTTTTATTATTGTAAATTAACACTTCTGCTCCCCCCCCTCTTCACACACACACACAAATGAAATTCTACTGTTTTCTAGGTGATTATGTGAGGACTACCAGAAAAATGCGTCAGAAAGAAGAAAAAAAATTATTGTAAAATTTGGAATGGGGGATCAGTTTTTCATATAAATTTAGCATAAAATGATCCCTTATTTCTGGTCTATTTTAGCTTGTTAGAACTGATAACCAAATCAAGAGATAAATTCTGTACTTTTTTTTCTAAGGTTGGGCGTTTACTTTTTGTTTTAGGTGATTACATACGGTTTTATAATCTTGTATTTTGGTTTTAAGGTTATTAGTAAAAAAAATTTTATTAACTGCCTTAAAAAGCTATAATGGCTCAAAAATAAGAGATTGTTTTTCATTAAATTTTTATGTGAAAATGATCTCCTATTTTAAATTCTAAAAAAAAAAAAAAACTTTTGTTTGTTTTGTTCTTCTTTCTTCTTCTTGTTTTTCAGGATGTTCACAAGTAATGAATCACCTTAAAAAAAGGGGGGGAAAATAGAATCTCATTTGACAGGTTAGAGAGGATGTCATTGAAGAGAGTTTTATTTGTTATTTTTTAATGTTTTGTTTATTTAACTTTTTTTCTCTCTCAATGTTTTAGATTTTCATCATTTTAGTTTTGAACTTGTTAAAACTTTTTTGTAAATAGCCAAAATACAGCACTGTTTTTGTTACTGCACAAGTATTGTATCATTTCTAAAGATGTTGCAATTAAATATATATCCAGATTAGATAAACATTGGAAAGAAAGAGAAATGTGTTCCTTTTTAGATAAGTATATATATATATATATATATATATATATATATATATATATATATACACACAGGTCACTTAATCACATAAAAGCGCACGATGATATGTGTTCCGTTGCTGTTAGTTTCATCCAAACCAATGACCATCTTCAGTGTCATGTCTGCTTAAGAGTGTGCAAGTTGCTGGTAAGACTGAAAAGTCATCTTTGGACGCATAAACTTTCAGTGACTGAGGGAGTGCCACTTGTCTGACAAGATGTCACAATCATCATCACATATATGTGTGTGTGTATATATATATATATATATATATATATATATATTTAATCAGTAAGTGGTAAAAAAAACCCTGAAAAAGTGCTTAATACTGCTGTTGAGCAAAATGTTTTTTATTACCATTTTTAACCTGCTTGGTTACACATGTTTTGATTACCGAGTCATGTTAATAGTCATTTCTGTGGAGTCTGATGAAATAATAATAACAGCATAATAACACACACACACACACACACATATATAAAATGTTTAAAGTTTATTTAAAAGAGAGGAACTCATATTTTCACTTAAAAACATAGCCATTCCACATCACAAATCTTACACAATGGACATGATACAAGCTATAAGTTCATTTATAAAAAAAATTTGAAGGAGAGTTATTCATCATCATTTCTTCAAAGAGGTTGCAAGAAAACCTAAAAACCAAACATCGATTAGTGTGGATCCTCCAGAATATAATGCAACATCAGACCCAACACGTTCAGATCGAGCATATGCTAAATTCTACAAAATCAAACCTATGAAATGCCCACCCGTTGTTGCTGGATTGGACAATTTCGAACATGACTTGTTTAATATGATTGAAAAATTAAAAAGAAATATGAATATTTCAATTCAACAATTAACAAAATAAATAGAACATTAAAAAATATTTAAGGATCCCAATTTAATAGTTCCAGCTGACAAGACTATGGGCATTTATAGCAATGGTCTTCAGCTTTTGCAATTCTGCAAAAAGCATGATCTTGTGATTGGAAGCACTTTGTTTCATCAGAAAAAGAAATATAAAGGTACATGGCAACACCCACGCTCCAGACACTGGTATTTAATAGATTATTTTATTGTTTGTCGGCATGATCTACAAGATCTGCACCATGTTTGAGCTATGAGAAGCGCTTAATGTTGGATGGATCATCACTTAGAGCCAAAATGGAATTCAAAATTCATCCCAAAACACAACATATCACTCCACCATCTGCAAAAAAGTTTTTTCATTTTCCTGAAACAAAGAACATCTTTCAGAATGCACTTATCTCTATTAAACTGAATGAAACAAATTTATGGGCAGATTTTAAGGTGAAAGTATTTTCTTTTGCTTAAAATATTTTAGGATTTTGTGGAAAAAAAGTGCCAAAACTGGTTTGCTGAAAATTGTGAGGAAATTGATGCACTCCTTGAAACAAAATGTTATCTATTCTGAAAAACCTTGTTATGAAATCTATCTAACCAAGCAAAAATAAAAGCTAAATAACATACAAGGATTTCCGAAAAGTGGCAGAAACACACGTGTGAAATTCAAAATAGTGGCAGCCCAAGAAGGCAGAAGCACAACTCTCAGCAAACAGTAAAAATTCAAAACTGTTCTGTCAAATAATCAAAGAGGTTTATGGTCCACAACTTGTTCTCCTTTTGAATTAAATGATGATACCACCTTAAGACAACCAAAAGATATCAAGAAGCGATGATGTGAACATTATAGCGAGCTCCTTAATCGCCATCCAGTCATTAATGAATCTGTTTGGATCTCATTAAGCAACATGAACCAATCATGGATCTTGATGAACTGTCTTCTAGAGGTGAGATAAAAGATTTTGCGAGTCAAATGGAAAACAACAAAGTGCCAGGAATCGGATGGCATAATGTCAAAGATTCTAAAGAATGGCGGTGAAAAAATGATTGATCTCCTGGAGGAAATCATCTAAAGTGCATGAGAAGTGAAGTACCTTAAGACTAGAAAGATGCAATACTTGTCATTGTATAAGTAGAGTTTGAAGTCATTTTTATGACTATACCTTTGCTGTCTATTATTGGAAAGGTGCTAGGTGCTGCTGAAATCAAAAATAAAATAAAGACAACTGAAGCATATTTTAAAGGTCCTATGCTATTTCTCAAATGGCCTTTTTCCTGTTGACTGTGGTATGTTGCTGGTCTTGTGTAGTTCTAGGAGGTCCACCATTCCAGGCTTTACCTTCTCTTTTTATTGCTAATTGTCTTGAGGCGCCCTTACTGATGAATGCTGACAGGATGGCCTAGGCATCTTTTGCAAGCCAGTGTGGTCCTCCTTGGGGATGCTGGCTCTTCAAATCCCACTTTCTGACCCTTGTGTCACATCTTCCATTGTGAGAGGGAGATAAATAAATCCACTCAGCAATATATCTTCACCTGAGCAACACTGGGTAAATAATAATAATGATGATGATGGGACAATCAAAATATTTTCCCCCAATTCCAATACACTTACAGATTCTGTTCTAACTTTCTGATTCTAATACAATTAACGATTCTGATTCTATTTAAATTTCTAAATATCGAGTTGTTTTTTATGGGAGGGTGATCAGATTCCCACAAAATCCCATTTAAAAATGTAAATACATATTTTGCAAATATAACGGTGCACTTATGAGTGTGACCTATAGATTTTAGTTTTGCTAATAGTTTAAAATCTATAAATATCATCTCATCATTAATACGAGCCGTGGAAAATTACGTTTTAAACAAAAAACAAAGAAATAAAAGCAATAAGAAAGAATCGTTTTGGGCATTGGAAAATAAGTAAAGCATTCTCCATTACCCCAAAAAGTGGCAATTTTTTTTTTTTAAATTCTTGATCATCCCAAC
This sequence comes from Euprymna scolopes, assembly GCF_053919585.1. Lineage (NCBI taxonomy): Eukaryota > Metazoa > Mollusca > Cephalopoda > Sepiida > Sepiolidae > Euprymna > Euprymna scolopes. The sequence goes on along the minus strand of NC_136524.1, from coordinate 22,662,672 downwards.
ATTAGTAAATATAAATCTCCTGAAACATGTTGAAAGTTTCTGTGTACTTTCCCCACAAGTTTTCTTTAAAAAAGTTTATATTGATCCATATAAAATCTAGTCGGAAACATTCAAAATAAATTTGAGTTATTAGGATTTATTTATTGCAGTTCAGACAAATTTTGCATATAAGATTTAAAAGTCAAAATGCAAAATTATCACCTGCTAGCTATCATTTTTTATCTGTTTCACTCTCTCTCCGATTGTTACTTCTTTTCAAATCTAATGACTGTTACAAAGAACACTTGTATGATGGATCCAATTTCTTGACTAGAGACAAAAGTTTTGCAATCTGCTAACCAGAATTAACCTGAGTGACTTTTTTGCAACCAACATCTATAATATAAATCTCGCATGTCTGTTTAAATGTATGTATGTATGTGTGTCTAAAACGTTCGACAGAGGTGACGGATTTTCACAAGATCAGTATCATTTTGAAGCTCGACATTTCAGACGACAAATATCGAAAAATTGGCCAAAAACATTAATTCCTTCACCCTCAACTGAGCAGTTGTCTACAAGGAGGGGTTGATTTTTTGCAAGACATTTTTGCAAGTTATCGTATAGGTTGGATTGACTTCGCTTAATTTTAACATTCCGAACTACCAGTCGTGTCATGGACTAGCGGTAAGATGTCAGATTTTCTTTTATTTTATTTTCCGCCTTTGCGTCACGGGTTCAGGCCTGCCTGCCTACTATGCTCACCACACACCTCCAAACAGGCACCCAGGCTAGTCTATAGTATAAATCTTAAACGTCAGTTAGTGTATGTCTGTATGTCTTGCTAAAACTTTCGAAACACGACCAACACTGACAAAATTGGTATCATTTGAAAGCTTGGTCTCTCGGCTGACAAATATCCAAAACATTTTCCCAAAACATTCATTCATTGATCGTCAACTGGGCCATTTTTTATGAGAGGGCACTTTTTTCGTCAGTCATCATACACTTTGCAATGACTAGCCTTATTTTGAAACCCGCTGACGTTGTTTGTCGTGTAGGATGCGGGCGCTAAATGGTTGTTTTTATTGTGTTTTTTTCTTTTTGCACCTTCTTTTCCTCCTTCATGTTATAGGTTCGAGCCTGGCTACTGCAGCTAATTTCTTTTCTTTTTGCACTCGCGTGGATACTCACTGCTATTTTCATTTTTTCTGGGGGGGGGGGGGTAATTTTTATTCTTTTGTTTTTAGGGCTCCATTGAGCAATCCCCCTTAACATAAAACCTTTCCACACCTGGGTAACACTGGCTACCCTACTAGTTATTTATATAGATATCACTTATTAAAAAACATGTCCTGTCAAAAATGTTATATAGATAATATTATGTACTAGTGGGAAATTCCACAGTCGCTTTCTTAATTTAAAAATTTTTTATTGTAAAATCTATTCTTAATAATATTTTTCTTCAAATAAATGTGAATTTTGTGCCCATTTCTCACACTAAGAGTAAAGTCAAGATGCTCTATTTCAATTGAACTCTGCACCATCTTTTTTATATACTGTATATTTTTATATATACTATATATTTAATATTTTTATATATACTATATATTTAATATTTTTATATATACTATATATTTAATATTTTTATATATACTATATATTTAATATTTTTATATATACTATATATTTAATATTTTTATATATACTATATATTTAATATTTTTATATATACTATATATTTAATATTTTTATATATACTATATATTTAATATTTTCATACATATACTATATATTTAATATTTTCATATATATACTATATATTTAATATTTTTATATATATATATGCTATATATTTAATATTTTTATATATATATATGCTATATATTTAATATTTTTATATATATATATATATGCTATATATTTAATATTTTTATATATATATATATATACTATATATTTAATATTTTTATATATATATATATACTATATATTTAATATTTATATATATATATATATATACTATATATCTAATATTTTTATATATATATACTATATATCTAATATTTTTATATATATATACTATATATCTAATATTTTTATATATATACTATATATTTAATATTTTTATATATATATACTATATATTTAATATTTTTATATATATATATATATACTATATATTTAATATTTTTATATATATATATATATATATACTATATATTTAATATTTTTATATATATATATACTATATATTTAATATTTTTATATATATATACTATATATTTAATATTTATATATATATACTATATATTTAATATTTTTATATATATATACTATATATTTAATATTTTTATATATATATACTATATATTTAATATTTTTATATATATATACTATATATTTAATATTTTTATATATATATACTATATATTTAATATTTTTATATATATATACTATATATTTAATATTTTTATATATATATACTATATATTTAATATTTTTATATATATATACTATATATTTAATATTTTTATATATATATATACTATATATTTAATATTTTTATATATATATACTATATATTTAATATTTTTATATATATATACTATATATTTAATATTTTTATATATATATACTATATATTTTATATTTTTATATATATATACTATATATTTTATATTTTTATATATATATATATACTATATATTTTATATTTTTATATATATATATATACTATATATTTTATATTTTTATATTTATATATATATATATACTATATATTTTATATTTTTATATATATATATATATACTATATATTTTATATTTTTATATATATATATATATATATACTATATATTTTATATTTTTATATATATATATATACTATATATTTTATATTTTTATATATATATATATACTATATATTTTATATTTTTATATATATATATATATACTATATATTTAATATTTTTATATATATGTATACTATATATTTTTATATTTATATATATATATATATACTATATATTTTTATATTTTTATATACTGTATTATTTTTTATATACTATATATTTGTATCCATCACATGGTTAACTAATTTACATATTGGCTTTGAAAAGGTTAATTTTATTAATTAACTATTTTTTGTTTTTATTTTCTTTTCACCTATAGTTTTTTTTTTTTTTCTTGGACAAACATTTAGCATTTGTTAACATATTCCTTTATTCCTTGCTGGAGGAGGGAACGACGACTTGATTTTCAACAAGTGGTTATCTATTTCTAAATTTTCAATGAAAAGGCAAATTGATTTCTTTCTTTTCATTTCTTTACTGTCACATTTAAAAGATAATTTCTTTTGTATCAAAATTATTAAAATATTAATGTTTATCTAGATGAATAAATGAGAACGATTTTGTTTTGTGTTTATTATTTTAAAGTAATTTTTCAAATAGCAAAATTTGAAAAAAGCGACAACAAGCCAGTTAGTGAAATAATAAATGTTTGTCAGGGTTAGGGTCAGTATTTTTTTATATATCATTTCATTCAGCCCAAATAAGGTACATTGCCACTGAGACCTAAAGAGCTTTTAGTTTTTCTTAAAAAGGAGTTGCCACTTATCAAGGCCCAGAAGCCACTTGAGGATAATAGTTAATAAATGTACAGTAGTTAATAGGACAATATCATAATAATTGTTAGTAGTGGAAATTTGGTAAATTGGATTACTTAAGGGAAACGGCTCATCAAGAACTTGTTTACGTTGGACTTGAAGACGACCATATCGTAGTCAGCTGGGAAGTAGACAAACAGAAGAGAGTTCCACAGTTGTGCAGTTTTGAAAAAGAAGCTTTGTTCATGGAATCTACATTTAGGTTTAAGCACAGATAAAAGTGGGGGAAATTATTGATAGTGGTTTTAGCTAGACGAGTGTTTTTCAAGAAAGTTAGGTAAAGAAAGACCCTGCTCAGATGAGCACTTGCCATGAAAATAATCAGAGACAGGCTCACAGTATCTTTTCTGTGGGAAAGAGGTTGCAAGAAAAAGAAAAGGGCATCCCCTATTAGGCTATGAAGTTTTTGAACTCTGTCAAGGCAGGATAGGGTGCTTTGAGCAGCTTCTATCCAGATGTGGCAACAGTACTCCATCCGAAGACGTACTTAGTTCTTATACAGGTAGAGAATTGCATCAGCAATGAGATATCTACTGGAGCAGTAGAATAATCCTATCATTTTTTCAGCGACCTTGGCAATGAATTTGATTTACATGTTCCATTTCATATCAAGAGTAAAGGTCAGAACCCGAAATTTGTCAAAACCTGGAGCTACTGTAAATTAAGGACCATACCTACATAAGTGGAGAGTTGTGCAGAGAAGTGTTTATTAACATATCTAAATTTCTACAAGTTGGTACAGTCTGGAAAACAGTGAGCGGAGAAAAAAATCCAAAGTCAAGCAGTGAAAGCAAGAAAGGTATTAGTGTAAAAAGCCTCTCTGCATTTACAAACATTTACAGTGAAGTTGGGTGCGGATTTGCTGATTGTTGGATCAGTCACGTGTATTAACTTTGAAAGGGCACCAGTGCACCAAGTTTATCGGAGCACATTTCATGAAAATACACGTAAAATATAGTCAATTTTTTTCTTTAGCTTTTTTTTTTTTTTTTTTTTTTTAAATTAAAAAAAAAAACAACTTTTGTCCATCCCAAATAAGGCTAATTGCCATCGAAACACATGAGGCAACTATGATGTGGACCCGATTTGTAGGGGAAACAACTTGGCACGGAGTTAGGCAGCAAGATGTTTATTCACATTACATTTCTGCATATTAGTATGGTCAGAGAAGTAGGGAGTGAATTTCAACGGCAAGCAGTCTAACAAAAGAAACTATTAGAATAGAAAGTCTTTTGACATCGAGGGACCTTTAAAGAAGGGGCGTGATTTTGTTCCTAGTCTGGTGAGTCGGAGGATTTACATATGGTGAGAGGGGGATACAAGTGTGGTAAGTTCATCAGAGCACATTCTGTCAAAATACTTGTAAATCAATCTGAAACAATCACAGAGGTACAATACTGTGGCAATAGGAAAAGAGCTGAGTCTTGGCAGCCTGTTGGAGATTAGAAAATATTTTTTACCTCCTGTACAAGAGAGAGAGGCAATTGTTTGGTGCACTAGCTGAATACTATTTAAATAATCGTCTCGTAGAAAATAAGGAGAAGTACTTTGTAGCACTTATGTCATTGGCAATCGACAGAAGTGTTGAATGAAAGGCAGTGTTTTTTCACTGTGAAAATCAATGAGAACGGTGCAGAAGCAAAAGACAGGGAAACGATCGAAGCATGTAAAATGTGAAACACCCGGACAATGCCGGGCTGAAATGCTAGTATATATATATATAAACTCCGTGGATTAAGGACTATCCACTTATCTTGTGCTTCCTTTTTAAAATTAAATATGTTTTTAACTCTTTTTCAAGATGTTTTTTAACATGTTTTATTAATCATTTTTTCATATATATATATATATATATATATATATATATATATATATGCCGGGCTGAAATCCTAATATATACTACCATTTCAGCCCGGCATTGCCCGGGTGTTTGGAGGTGTATGTTTAGCAAAAAAAAAAAAAGCGGTCAATTTTTTTAACTTTGACCCCTATTATGACCCCTTAACATTTATTGTTTGAGGCTCAAATCAAATTAAGTTAGATCCATGTCCAATTAACCTATATCAAAAATTTCAAGTGTTTAGACCCAAAATTGGCGGAGGAGTTTGGTAGAGTTTTCAAAGGTCAAATCGTTGAACTTTGACCCCTTAACAGCCAAATTTCTGGCCGAAAACGGATTACAAAGATTTTCCCAAATCTCCATACTCTGTATATTAAATTTTGAGTCTGTAGACTGAAAATTGACAGTTATTGCATTGGAAAATGTACAAAGACACACACACACAGGCACGTTCACTTATATATATGGTTGAAATAGCTGCCTAAAAAAAAATCAAGTAATTTTTAAAAAAATCTTCATTTCATGAGACAAATAACAAAATTTAAATGAAAATTTATAAAAATGAAGAGGTTATAACATAAATTATAGAATTATAAATTAAGAAAATCATTATCTTCATTAGTTTAACTACTGTTTTATGTATGAACATATTTTAACTTCTAAAGCATGTGTGATCCCTTGATATAAGTGGCCCCCAATTGACCCAACAAGTAGCAAAATCCCACCTCTTCGTTGTGGAGGTACTTAGATGCTGGAAAGCTTTTCTATTCCAACTTTTCTTTTATTTTAATTCCATTTTCACCCCAAACAAGGCATAGTGCAACTTGTAGGAGGCTACTATCAGGGCCATAAGTTTCAGGGATACCATGTAGGGAGTTGAGCAGCAAGATGTCTGTTCACATTACACTTGAACTTCTGTGTGTCATTACAGTTGGGAAAGCAGGAACCCAGAAGAGAGTTCCAAAATCTAGTAGTTTTGGGAAAAAAACTATTAGAGTAGAAACTATTGAAATAGAAGGCCTTCTTACATCTAGGGATATTTCATGTGTAGGGGTGGGATTTTGCTGCTTGTCAGGTTTGTTGGAGCTATTTATCACAAAAGGGTACAAGGCCTTGTAGTTTGTCAGAGCATCCACCATTAAAATACTTGTAGAACATGCAACATTTCATCAATGGGACAGAGCCTGAAGCCTAGATGGCAGTTCGGGACCTATCAGATTGACGATTCTTTTGAACCCTGTTCAAGAGCGAGAAACTAGTAGCAGATGCACCAGCCCAAATGTGACAACAATGCTCTATACATGGGCGAATGGTGGCCTTGTAGAGGTTCAAGATACTTTCAAATGTAACTTTCTAGCACGGAAAAGAGAGCCCACCTTCCTCGTAGCGGCTCTGGTAATGCTCACAGTGTATCTATTCCAACTCATTCCCTGTAAAAATTAAGCCGAGGAGTTTGAAAGAAGTATTTTCAGGTAATGTATCTTTAGCCATACCTATTGATGATTGAGAAGGTTTCTTGCAATTATTGAAGGAAACAAGCTTAGTCCTGGCAGTATTGAATGTGACTTTCCATTTTTGTCCCCATTCAACCACAGATGTGAGGTCTTTCTCTAGTGTTTCATTTGTTTTCCCCTCGTGTACTATAGAGAGTGGTATCATCAACAAATATACCTATCTCAGAGACGATTTTATCTGGGAGGTAATTAATGAATATTAGGAATAATAGAGGTCCAAGGATAGACACCTGAGGTACACCCACATTTATATCATTGTTTAGATGTACGACCATCAAGGACAACCTGGATTCTTTTATTTAAGGATTTAATTATGTTAAGTATTCGTCCAGTGATACCATATGATCTGATTTTCCTGAGAAGACCATGGTGCCATTCTCTGTCAAAAACCTTAGATATATCTAGGGCTACCACTCTACCCTCCCCTGGTTTGTCGTCCAGTGTATGGTATATACGTTCAGAGATTACTGTAGAACAGGCTTGCCTAAATCCATATTGTTGGTTGGTTAGAAGTTTGGCAATTGTGAAGTGATGGACTAGAGCTTGGTTTCTTATTTCAAACTGTTACACTTTGGAATCCTTTCTGGTCTTCTACTTCCCTGACTGTACTGACATGCAGAAATTTAAATGTAATGTGAATAGACATCTTGCTGCTTAACTTCCTACATAGTGTCTCTGTAAATATGGTTCCAATTAGTAGCCCCTTACATTCAAGTATACCTTGTTTACCGTGGAGAAGAGTAAAAACAAAAAGTCTCTGACTAGTTTGCATTATTTTGATTAATCGAACTTGAATGTTATCTGCACAACATTTCGGTCGATGTAACCTCCGGCCTTTGTCAGGTGTAAAAGTTACCATGTTCTGGCAAGAAAAAAGGGAGGTAACTGTGCGCTCTAAGGTTTCAAATTTTGGTACTTGTACAGTTTAGTCAAGACATTAAATACTGAAAATATCGAAAAAAAAAAAGTTATATTTCACGTATCCGTTATGGAACAAAGTTCTCCGAAAAAAGATTTCACTTAATTTCATCAATTTTTTTTTTTTTTTTTTTTTTTTTTTTACAGCGAAAAAAAATTTGCTATGATACCGAGCAAAAGGTTCAATTTTTAGGAAGAAAAGCTAGAATTAAAGATGGGGAGGGAGTGTCGGCACTTTACATGGAGTTATCTCTCCGTGGCATGTTGTTCAGCTTCAGCAAATTAAACAATTGCTGACTTCAACGTGCTCTCATAAGAATGTGTTTTTCCGCTGTAAAAAAAAAAAAAAACTACTTGATCAAATTAAATGAAGTTTTTTTTTACGGGGATTTTCAGTCCAAAACGGATACATACAATATAACCTTTTTTTCAATATTTTCATTTTTTAATATCTTGACTAAAACTGTACAAATGCCCAAATTTTTTAATCTAATTGGAAGTAAGTTTACATGAATTATAAAGATAATTTATTTATCAGGGAACCCTAGGGGGTATAATTTTTAACTTATGATTAAATTTTTAATTAAATCCATTGAACAATTGTAAGTTTTTTTGGGGTTTTTTTTTTTCTTCAAAGGAGTCACCACTTATCAAGGCCCGGGCGCCACTCAAGGATAAGGATTAATAAGTGTATGGAAGTCAATGGGAAAATATTGTAGTAATCGTTAGTAGTTGAAATTTGGTTCTCATCAAGAACTTGTTCATGTTGGATTTGAAGACTACCGTATTATAGTCAGAATTCTACAATCGTGCAGTTCTAAGAAAGAAGCTTTGTTCATAGAATCTATGTTTAGGTTTAGGCACATATAAAGAGTGGGGAAAATTATTGATAGTGTTTTTTGTGAAAGTCAGGCAAGGGGGGAGGACCATAAATTGGAGCTCAGACGAGCACTTGCCATGAAATAATGATAAAGTAGAGACAGACTTGCAACGTCTCTTCTGTGAGAAAGAGATTGCAGGAAAGAAAAAATAGCATCCCCCCACTAGGCTACCAAAGTCTATTTTGAACTCTGTCAAGGCAGGATAAACTGCTTCTAGCAGCTCCTGCCTAGATGTGGCAACAGTACTCCATCCTTGGATAAAATCACACCTACTCCACTCTGTGCTCCAACAAATTATCAAAGAGATAATGCTTGCAATATCTGCCTTTCTATTTATCTGCATATATATATATATATATATATATATGTGTGTGTGTGTTTATGGGAAAAATATGCTTATTCAATTATACTTCAAACTTTTTTATACCAATCCTTTTATTTATGAATCTCAATATAACTACAGAGCTTATACAAATTAATGACAAAAAGTCTATATTCCAACTTTCAAGATGTTGTTCATCTTACTGTTTATTTCTTTCAGCATGTTAAAATGTTCAATTCTTGATAGCACCTGTTTTGTAGTGCAGAATAAACAACAAACAGTGACCTTGTCGGTGTGTGTGCGGAATGGTTTCTCTCAATTTTTGGTGTACAGACTTGAAACTTAATATATAGGGAATGATTCTTGCCTATGGAACAAATTCGATTTGCTTTTTAGCTGGTAAAAATAGCTACTAATTGAAAAATTGCGACTCAACTGCCAACTTCCAGATCTATATTAAATACATGTTAAATGATTAACAATGAAAAACGACCATCATACCTTAAAAAAAGGCCACTATACATAAAAAAAATTAATATAATATATAAAAAAAAAAGTAAATTTTAATTTTGATAATTTTTAAGTTAAAATAAAAAAAAAAGGTATTTTGCTTTTCTGGATATCAAATGTGAACGTTTTTCCTCATAACAATGATATATCGCATTTGATCAAAACGAAATATACTTATCTGAGCATCCTGACTTATGTAGTTGACAACAGGAAGAAGTGCTCAAAATATGCTGACCTTTTCACCAGATTCATATTCCTATTAATACGTAATATTGACTTGAATAATCGTGAATAAAGTAAACTCACAATAGTTCCATGGCAACATTAGATTCATCACCAATCAAAAGTTTGCTCATCAAACGATCTCGTTTTTTTAAATATGTGTGAAAGGTGATAATGTACGTACAAACATATCATTAGATTTAAATATGAAATGTTCAATTTTTTCATGTTAAAAATGTGATGTAAAAATTTACTTTGTTGTGTAGGACCCACAGAGGAGTTACCAATTTCTAGGACCTGACTGTGGAGTCACTAACTTGTAAAATGATTAGTCACAGAAAATGATTAACAATGAAAAATGGCCGTCATGACCACCATACATAAAAGAATTAATATATGAAAAAGCAAATTGATATAAAAGTTCAATTATAAGCATGTTAAAAAATTAATGTCAACATTTGCTTTGTTACCGTGCTATTCTAAATGATCTGTTTACAACTGCCAAGTTTAAACACAGCCATTGTGAGCATATAACAAGTATCAGAAAATGTGATCAAATATTATGCTGGGTTAGCAGGTGAAGAGCAGGCTCAAAGATTTACCTTGAATAATGATGCTGGAGAGACATGTGAACTTGTAACTTTTTAGATAGATTCTTCTGACTTTTAGATGCGATTGGAATAAAAGTTTGTTTAATTTTAGGACCTACTTCTCCACGATCTCTTTACTCTATCTCTTAATTTTTTTTCTGGGTGAATAGCAGTGAAAATACATTTTTGGTAAAAATCATTTCAACAAACTACCTTCTTTTTTTTTTTTTTTTTTTTTTTTTTAATGAATTGCAGACAATATATTTTTTTAAAATTGCATTTTCAACCCAAAGAAGGCACAGTGCCACTTTGATGTAGGAATTACTATTTGGGATATAATTTACTGGGATACTATGTAGGGAGTTGAGCAGCAAGATGGTCTGTTTAGATTACACTTGAACTTCTGTATGTCAGTACAGTTGGAGAAACAGGAACCTGGAAGGGAATTCCAAAGTTTAGCAGTTCGAGGGAAGAAACTATGAGAGTAGAAGGCTTTCTGGCATCTATGGATCTCTACTGTGTAAGGGTGAGATTTTTTAGTGTAAAAATTGAATGTGTGCATGTAAATACAAACATGGTGACTAATGAAAACAACATGGATGCACACGCATTCAATTTTTGTGCATGTAAAAACGAACAAGGCAACCAGTGAAAACAATATGGAATACAGACACGAATGCTCCTAAAAAATCATCTTAAAGGTAACTTTTTATTTGGTACTCTAGCACACATTGACCATTAATTATTGCCCTTAGAGTGATAAATGAAAAATCCTTTATGTTCCTGTCAAGCGGTTCCAATATGGGGGATCGATTTGTTTTATCAGAAACTGTGTACACACTTAAGTATACCAAAGAGTTTTCCTGTTAATTTAAAAATTGTAAATATCGGTTGACAAAACTTGGAGATTATGTATTAAAAAAAAAAAAAAACAATTTGAGAAAAAAATTAAAAAGAAAAGAATTGTCTGGTCAAAACCTTTGTAAACATTGGGTAATGAAAGTTGAAGATGACCATAAATATGTGCATAAAATAATCAGAAAAGGCCAAACTGTTTAAAAAGGGCTAAATTTGCAAAATTTAGTTTAAAATCAGCAAGTGGTTCTAAACTAGGTAATCAATTTACGAGAATATTGCATTAGAAACTGAGCACCACCTACAAATATTTGAATATCAACTTTTTAACATTTTTTTTTTAATAATCTGGTAGTTTAGTGTCCATTCAATCAATAATAATCTGAAAAATTAAAAAAAAACAACAACATGAAAATAAAAAAAACGGGGGGGGGTAGATACCGCTTGTACACTTGAACCCAAACTTATTTTTATAAATCTTGTTTGAAAAAAATCTAATCAGTAAATTAAATCCACCAGAATGCATTTCTATCTCTTTATAAACAAGTCAGACATTTTAATATTTTATTAATAATTGAAGAAAATAAAAAGGGATCGGTCATTGTGACCTTTATAGACGTGAAAGGAATTTGGAAATATTTAAACTGTCACATAGAAATTCATTTAAGTCGAATTTAAAATTCTTAGCAAATTTTCATGTATTAAAAGATTGAAAGTTTTATAGAAATTAAAACAAAATTACCATAATAGCAATCAGTTATAGCTTTATAACAGATTGGCTCAGTTAATAATTCGATGACCTAGAGATATATTATATAAATTTTAAATTTCAGAATCTGATCAAAAAATAAATAATTAGATTTAAAAAAAAAAAAGAAAAAAAGGTTGAAACAAAAAATGTAAGTAGAAAGATTCAAGGCATCACTGGGTTTGGTCAGCTAGTCTTCTTTTATATGAATTGGCCTGGGATGATTTTTTAGAATGTTTAAAAGGTCATTAAAAACAAATAAATCTATTATAAAAAGGAAAAGTGTGTGTGTGTGTGTGTGTGTGTGTGTGTGTGTGTGTGTGTGTGTGTGTGTGTGTGTGTGTGTGTGTGTGTGAGAGAGAGAGAGAGAGAGAGAGAGAGAGAGAGAGAGAGAGAGAGAGAGAGAGAGAGAGAGAGAGAGAGAGAGGCCAGCTAAAAGTTAAAAGCAACACAGGTCGCACCTAGAACGCTGATCTACTATTTTATTTATTTAGTTATTTATTTTTATTTTTTTTGCATCAAAAAACAAAAAAATTATTTTTTTTTAATATTCTTTTGGGGCTCATGGAACAGAATTAATTTTTTTTTTTTTTTTTTTTTGGTAGGGGTGGGCGAAATTTAGAGAAATTTTAACAAACTTTCATGCAGTAATTCTTTTTTCCAGCTGCTTTTTTTTTTTTCCTGTAAGAGAGAAAGGGATAAAGAGGGGAGAGGGGTAGAAAGGTGCTACCCACATTTTTTAACTCATCTATTATGATGCCTATGCCTCCATCCCACCCCGAGCAATCATGTGAGTACTTTAATAATTGATTTCTTGGTTTCCTCTCTGCAGAATAATTTATGCGAGAGCGATTGGTGAACAGATCTACAACAAATCAACGAAATTTTAAAATCAATAATACTAGACAATTATTTATTGAAATTGGCCTTTTAAAATCAATCATTCAAACTAATCATGCCATCTATTTTGTATAGCATAATTTCTTAGAATATATGGCATCCAGGTCTGTTGATGGGTACCAGTTGTGCAGGGAAGTACAACTGGTAAGAAACTAACGTCCTGTCTAGGCCTCTGTTCCATTACTATAAGGTATAAGAAGAAGAGCATTAGAACCCATGAGACTTTCAGCCGGAAAAGTTGCTACTGCTGTTACTACTATTACTATAGCCGCTTTTACTATTATCATCATCACCACCACTACTACTACAACTATTACATACATTGCAAGTTTATGGTATACGAGTGTACACTCTCTGTTAAAAATAATGAAAAAAAAAAAATTATGCTTTGCCAATGTTCATTCTGATGTTTATATTCATATAGAATAACATTCCAATTGAAGAAGTCTAAAAAGAAAAGAAAGAATAAAGAAAGAAACGTTTCAAAAATAAATAGTGTACGAATTTTTTGTTTTCGAATTCATTTCAACTGGAGGGAGTGGGAGGTCTGAACTGCTATTTCTTTTCTTCTTTCCCCTAAACACTTCAGATGTATAGAGACACTCATATATTCATCTTTATTATAGAGTGGAGAGAATATTCATTATTTTGGATGTTTTAAAAAAAAAAATTAATCCCACTGGATGTAAATTTTACTCAACCACATTTGATTTGGTGTATTCGGGCTACTATTTTCATCTTGAATATAATCCTCACAAAGATTCCAGAACATATTAACACCTAGGCCTTTGAGCCTGTTAAAAACAGACAAAACTTATAGCCCAGTGACTTAGTGAGTGCTTTATGTGAAACTAGTGGAGGGGGTGGGAGACTGGTGTTGTCTGGGTGTGTGTAGGTGGTGTAGTAAGGAACCAAGGGGGAGGGGAGAGGATCAAAACAACAGTAGGCAGCCCAGGTGGAAAGAAGCTTTAAAAAAAAGTAAAAGCGATAGTAGATAGGCAGGCTCGAACCCATTACGTGAAGGAGTAAAAAAGGTTTAAAAAAAAAAATTCACGTCTTAGTCGATGTCTCTATGGTGTGACTGGAAGTCCCAAGCATTGAAACTAAGCAAAGTCAATCCAACTGATACAATGACTTGTAAAAATGTTGACGCAAAAAATTGGCCACTCCTTGTAAAAAAACTGCCCAGTTGAGGGTGAAGGAATGAATATTTTTCAATATTTGTCATCTGAAGGGTCGAGCTTTTAAACGATACCGATCTTTTGTGAAACATGCAAACACACGCACAATTTTGCCTTTTTTATATATTAGAAGATTAATGATTGGATATGTTTAAATTTGTTTTTGCACAAAATACAAACCCCTTCTTAATTCCTAAATACTTAGTTTACAAGAGTCCATACAAAATTTTATCCCTAACTGTGCATAAAACAGATACCATAATACTTAGTTCGCTGCACCTTGTCATAAAAAAGGTCCGTACAAAATTACAGTCAGATCAGTCCAGTAGTTTCTGGGACAAAGTGGAACAGACAGACAGACAGAGAAAGCGAAATATAATATAGATGTCTATAAAAATAAATCATTAATATAAAGGACAGTTGTCTATGTCTGTCCACCTAAAACTCAGATACTACACAAGACATATCCACAAAGCTGATACATTCTTGTTCAGCATTGAATATGGGCACATTTTTAATAATATTCATTCTTTTGTGGGACAAAATTAATTGGGGAGGGGGGGTGATATTTAGAGCATTATTTTTCCATCAAGTTTTCATGTGAAACTTGGACTAAAATAACTTTCGTGACCTTCAGGACCCAATTTTTTTATTTTTTGGTTTCTCTCCATTTTAAGTAGGATGGCCCCCTAGAGTAAATGTGGTATTATGGTGATTCATGATTCTAGTTAAGAGTAGGATAGACATTTTTTAGTTATAGTGATAAAGGATGACTAATGACACTCAATTTCCCACACTTTTGAATGGCTTTGTGCTTAATTTGTTTAAAATGTAAATTTGTAATATTTTTTGTAAATAAATATTTCAAAGTGTAGTATCTGTTCTGTTGGAGAAGGGGTAATCTTTGATGAAGACAATTTTTATTTTTTGTCCTCTCCAAAGTGCTCATTTTGAAGTGCTAGTTTTACTCACATGAAAAAAAAACACACAACTGTCTCTAACTTTACCCTTATGGGAATGCAAATAAATTGGGACTTTTGATTGAGAAAGAGAGGAATGTATCAATATATATAAAACTCAATGTCTGTATGTGTGTCTACCCTATAGAAAAAAAGGATTAGCAAATCTACAAAAATCTAAGAGTGTACTCTTATGTAAAATTAACTGGGAAAGTTATAAAAGTGTTCTTTAAGGAGACTATGAAGCAGATTTTGTCGGAGGAGGGATCAAGTTTTTCATCTGTAATTTGGAAAGAAAGCACTGTAATCCTCCCGGAAATAACTCAAGATTATTTAACTTTTAATTTCTCTTTAGATTAGTGAGTCAGAGTTTTCAAGAAATTGGTAAGGGTGTTTTGTGGTTGTTTTTTTACTAATGCTTTGGAAGCATCCTTAATTTTTTTTTTTATGTAGCTTCATTATCACTTTAAATGAAAGCAATAAATGTAATATCAATATTACATCAATATTACATTTGGTAACTAAAATATAGCAATTAAAAAATGCTCAACATTTTAAATTGAGCAGGTGTATATAAATAATGCATTGCTTGGGAGAAAGAATCTTTTGACTCAGTGTTCTTATTTGCTTGCCTCTCCACGAGAGTAGAGTTAAATACAAGGTTGGTTTATAATGTGGGGAAAATCCAGCTCCCAAAAAAGGGGCACTCTGTATAGGAACAACAATAAAAATTACCTTTTTTAAAATTAAAAGATAAATATTTTTTTAATCGAACAACAATATG
Organism: Euprymna scolopes; assembly: GCF_053919585.1. NCBI lineage: Eukaryota > Metazoa > Mollusca > Cephalopoda > Sepiida > Sepiolidae > Euprymna > Euprymna scolopes. The sequence continues at coordinate 22,646,799 of NC_136524.1, read as the reverse complement.
TTTTAACATCAAAACGAACATGTTTTTAAAATCAAAACGAACAATAGTATATATATTTTTTTTATCAAAATGAAAACATTTTTTTTAATCGAAACCAGCAATAAATAATTTTTAAAATGAATGATACATTAGTTTATCTGAAACACAGACGATAAATTAACATAAATTAACATTTCAAACATTAAATATTAAAACATTACATTTTAAAAAAATGATTAAAAAAAAACAACTATATAATAAATGTTATTTTTAATTGCATGCATACAGATGAAAACACGCTGTCTTCTTAGCATCAAAAATAGTTCCAAATTCACAAAAATTAGCAAAATTCTGGTAGAAATCCACCCAATAATTTTCTTTGTGACGCTTCTTGACACTTATTCGGGGGATTTATATTGTACATCAAATCCATTGCCAAGGTCGTTGGAAAAATGGTCAAACCATTCTACTGCTCCAGTAGATATTTCACTGCTGATGCAATTCTCTACGTGCATAAGAACCAAGTATGTCCAAGGATGGAGTACTGTTGCCACATCTGGGCAGGAGCTTTAGAAGCACTTATCCTGCCTTAACAGAGTTCAAAATAGACTTCGTAATCTAGTGGGGGATGCCCTTTTCTCTTCCCTATGACCTCTTTCCCACACAAGAGACATTGCGAGCCTGTCTCTGCTTTATCGTTATTTTCATGGCAAGTGCTAATCTGAGCTCCAATCTATGGTCCCCCCTTCGCCAAACGTTTGTGAAAACTACTCATCTAACTGAAACTACTATCGATAATTTCCCCCCACTCTTTATCTGTGCCTAAACCTTAACATAGATTCCATGAACAAAGCTTCTTTCTTAGAACTGCACGCTTGTGGAACTCTTCCATTTTTCCTGTTTTCCAGCTGACTACAATATGATCGTCTTCAAATCCAACGTGAACAAGTTCTTGATGAGCCGTCCCCCTTAAGTAACTTCATCGTAGTTACCAGAACACAAGATTTTTACGTTACTGGCATAAATACACTTGTTAGCATTGGCAAAAGTAAGACTCTGATGGTGCTTATTTTGATCAATAAACTTTTTGTTCATCTGAATTTAAAAGTTAAAAACCACAATAACCTTCTTGTCAACCTGATATATATATATATATATATATATATATATATATATATATATATATATATGAACACACACACAAGCAGGCTGCTTGGCATTGTTTGTTTGTAAGATATGTTTAAATAGGATATATATTTATCCAGATTATGTATTTATTATTATAAAGACAGTTCCCTATCAATTATTGTATTGACCTACACCGACTTTAAAATCTAAAAAAACATGTTGCATCATTTAAAATTGAACGAGAGAATGAACTAAATCGAGATGAGGATAAAGATAGAAATAAGGATAAAACAAAAATAAGTATTAAAAATATGAAGAGGAACACAACTGCATTAGGTTATTGGATTAAGGAACTACGTAATAATAAAGTTTGAATTGAAATGGTCAAAAGTAGGTAAAGCGAGAAAGAATAAAACGAGCAAATACAAAAGATGTAACCTGTTTACTGCAGGCATACCACATCGTGAATTATAAAGAGGAAATTTTAAACAAAAAGTTAGATGTTATACAAAGCTGTCTGCATAGAAATAAATTCCTGCTATCACACCTAAAACCTGATTAAAATAAATTTAAAAAAAGGAAAAATTTACAGAATATGTTGAGGGTGAAATGTAAGTATGGAAAAAGAATGTTAAATTTAATACTAAGATTTCAAAATGGTGCAATAAATAAAAAAATTAAATCATCAACTTGCCATAAAATAGGAGAAATAGAAGTAGTTTTGGTTTTAATAATTGTTATTGGGTAATAGAATTATACCCGAGTAATTTCAATAACAGAGGAATGGAAAAAATTTAATATTAAGTAACTGCTAGATATGGAGACAAACAGATTAGGATGGATTAAAATAAATTTAATCAAAATATAAAATTGGAGAAAACTAAGTGAGAAACTGAGCTGGGATTGTTATAAAGAAAATAATGTTAGAATTATAAATTGTAAATTAAAGGTGATTAATAAATACTAAAGTCTAAATATAAAAATATGAATGCTTAAAATTTCGAGAAATTGGTAAATTGATAAAAATTAAATTAACAGTTATTTCGATTAGAACAAAGATTTTACAAATGATAATGAAAAGGAAGTTAAAAGAATTAAAATAAAAATACTTAGATAATGAGAAGAATTAAACACTTAAATAAAAAATTTAAATTATTGACATAACAAGTATGGGATGAAGATGAATTTTAATTAATATTATTTAAATTAACCTTTTAATTACAGTTCCTTAAGAAATAAGATGTTTAGCAAAATTAATCATGAGATTGTAAAATGTAAACAAAGTTGATACAAAACTATTGTAGATTGAGGAGGATATAGTTGAAACCTCTAAGTAGGAACTAAAATTTGAAGGTATAGTTTAGTATTTAGGAAATAAATCAATCAATTTAATAATTTGGAGAAGAAAAACAATTACTACAAGCTGCGTGTGCATGGTCCCCCTCTGGTGCTGCATGTGAGATGATGCCACAAAAAATAGTGAAAAAATGATGAATGTTGGAAGTGTGAAGGGCCAACGTCGCCTTCACATTTTTGCCAAGTTTCAGAAAAATCTAATGGAAGAGGCAAAAGTTATGGAGTAAAAAGTGTAATTTTTTTGCAATTTTGTGACATTTGTGACACCTTTTGAGCTCCTGGGAATGCCAAATCTCAGTAAAAATGGACAAACGGTGCAATTTCACATCTTCTTAAGACATGTATATTTGAATTCAGCACCATGGGAAACCACTATATAGACACACATATCAAGATTTTGATATAAAAAAAGAGCTGCAAAAAAGGCATGTTTTTTAGTCCCAGAGGGATGCGAACAGAATTTTGCCAGGGTCACCCATAGTACATTTATATTAAGAACAATGGCTTCCACATTTTGGCCAAGTTTCAGGAGAATCTAAGGGATAGATCAAATGTTATGGGGCAAAAAGTGTCATTTTGGCCATTTGGAGGCATTTTTGACCTCTTTTGAGCTCCTGGGAACACCGAATCCCAGTGTAAATGGATAACGGTGCAGTTTCAGGTCTTAACACGTATATTTGAGTTGGCCACTGTAAAAAACACTATAGTTAGACATATCAGAATTTTGCCAGGGTCACCCATACTGTATTTATATTAAGAACAATGGGCTCCACATTTTGGCCAAGTTTCAGGAAAATCTAATGGATAGATAAAAAATTATGTGGGCAAAACATGTCATTTTTGGTCATTTTTGACCTCTTTTGAGCCTCCTGGGGATGCAACGGGAATTTTGCAAAAATAATTTTTTATTGTGCACATCTATTTAATGAAATACGATTTGTGGCAAAATTTCAGGAAAAATTAATGGATGGTTATCTGGCAATTATCCGGAATAACGGACGCCACTGAAAACATATGTCCCTCTCTGATAAATCGGGGGGACCAAAAATAGCAAAAAATACAGAGGATTAATTAATATGAAAATAGGTAATTGGTTTAAATATCATTTTAAAAGTAGAAATATGAAAATAGGGCGATTACTAAATTCCAAGACTATTGGGAAATTAAAAACCAAAAAGAAAAGATTTTGAATGTATTCATATATATATATATATATATATATATATATATATATATATATATTTGTTGTTGTTTTTTCAAACGATAGATTCGGTTAATAATGGCTCCGCCTCAAAGCTAAATTTTAGAAAGGCGCCCTAATTAGTTTGGACGTATATATAATATTTTTTTTTTTTTTTTTTAATTATTTTTAAAACAGTACACGCATTTCGAGTTTCATTAACTATATATATATATATATATATATATATATATATATATATATATATATATATATAATGCTAGGTTTAGTTATGGTGTCTTTTAGATTTAATAAAAACCCTTCAAAATTTGCTGACGAGGAGACCTTGCTTATTAAAAAACTATATGTAATTATTGTTCGTAACTGGGTGTTTACCACAATAAAAAGCATTGTTTTCCGAAACGATCGTACAGATAATTGATTTTGTTGTTGTTCCTTCTTATGAAACGGATTTTTAATTTGGTTGAAATTTAATTGTTCAAATTTTAAATTATAAATCACATTACTTAATATATATATATATATATATATATATATATTAGTCTATTTTGCCATTTGAAGAGGAGCTGTTTTGGAATATTTTTGAATGATGTAATATTTAAAATTGTCTAAATGGTTATGAAACAATTGTAACGCATATGAAAATACATAATATGATGTTCTTATTTTATATTTTGTCTTGATTTTTGTGAAGAGATTCACCTGTCATCCTTTTTTTAAAAGATGGAATTGCCTGATAATCATAGAACACAAAATTCAAGCAAAGGCAGATGGTCCATAGTTTTATAATTATATAGGTAGATAAATATATACTAACAAATCACGTCTTATCAAGGCCTAAAAGGTCATTCGAGGATTAAGGAGTAATGAATTTGTCAGTTGGGCGATGTACAATACTCTGAAAGATTGGAAAACAATGCATGAAATGGGCAGAATTTGATTAAGAGGATTTTTTTTAATTTTTTTTTTTATTACATTTTCACCCCAAACAAGGCAAATTGCCACTTTGGTGTAGGGGGCTACTATCAGGGGCAGCAACTACTGGGGTACTATGTGGGGATTTGGGCAGCAAGGTGTCGGTTCACGTTACACTTGAACTTCTGCACGTCAGTACTGTTGGAGAAGCAGGGACCTGGAATGGAATTCCAGAGTCTTGCGGTTCTGGGGAAGAAACTATTGGAGTAAAAAGATCTTTTACATCTAGGGATCTGTACAGTGTGGGGGTGGGATTTAGCAGCCTGTCGGGTTTGTCGAGGGTGCTCACGTAGTGGGGGCACAAGTGATTGCAGTTCGTCAGAGCATTCACCATGGCTTGACAAGTTAAGATTGAATTTATAAACCCATCATTTGATAGTCTGCTGGGAAGTAACCATGTGATATTGTGTTTTACAAAGGGGATTATTGAAAGCTGGTTGAAGTATGTACTCTATTTGTGTCTGGTTGGTATATCCATTGTTAGTGATGGCAAGATTTTACATAAATAATTTTATATTGCATCATTAAAAAAAATAGAAGTCTTTTTTTTTTTTCTAATGAATCCTTATTTTCTAAGTGTAGTTCCCTCTTTTTCTATTTTTTGCTTTCAGTTTTCCAAAAACTTCAAAAAGTTAAAATAAATAAATAAATGTCTGTTTTAAGGACAACCTTCCAGGTCTTCTGTCTATCAAATGTCTAAAACAGAGAATATAGGAGATCCCACTTTAAGTCATCATCTGAATCCCCCCCCCCGCGCTCTCAACCCTAACCCTAACCAATGGAAAGCAAAACAAGTGAAATGTTTTCAGATCCACTAAAGGTTCCAAGGTGTCTGTCAACTGCCATTGACTTGGGAAATTAAATATTTTTTTATATTCTTACCACCACATTTTAAAGGTCAAAGATCTTTCTTTGAAAGAAGTGTGTGTGTGTGTGTGTGTGTGTGTGTGTGTGTGTGTGTGTGTGTGTGTGAATTATTCTTTGCAAAAGAATATAGCTCACTAGGCAACCTGTAATATAAACAAATATTAAAACATAATTTCTATTATTTTCATGTGGACTGTGATCACATACATTTAACTGCTGTCCTTCTCTTCAATGAATGCCTTTAAAATATTTGGCGATCGGGTGAACTATTTCGAAATTGTCAGTAAGCTTCATGACAAGGTAGAATATTGTTATTTCTTTAATCTGCATAAAATCATTGTCATAAACATTTACAAAACTTGTTGAATCCATTCTAAGAACTCAGCGGCCATTTTCCTTCTTAGGCTGCTGTATCTACACTTACACAGTTCTTTCTTTTTTTTTTTTTACATAGGCCTTGAGGCCACTGGAGGATAAGGGTTCAAGAGTGTACAGTAGAAATTGGAAAATATAGTAATCGTTAGTAAAGGAAATTTGGTAAATTTGTTAACTAATATATATACTTTTATGAAGGGGGTAATGGAAATCTCATTTATTTGTGGCTGTGCTGTAATTAGAAACTTTACAAAAAGGCACCATGCATCTTTGCAAATTATAATATGTCACTGCTGAGTCGGAAAAGTCAACAACAAGCATCCTATTACTATGGTGTTAGTCCAACAAAGCGCCTGGACCTCTTGTTGTCAACTTAGCCTCATACAAGTTAGAATATTTTTATTTCTTCAATCCTCATAAAATCATTGCCATAAACATCATTTACGAAACTTGTTGGACACATTCTAAGAACTCAATGGACATTCGCTTTCTAGGCCGCTATGTTTACACATTACAAAAATATTTATATACTTATTCTTTTCACTTAAGTTTATTGATGACGTTTGTCCCATTGAGATGTTTCTTCAAGCCAATCTTAAGAAAAGAAGAGATAGTTTATCTGTTGATAACTTAACTAAACTCTCACCACAAAATTAACAGGAACCGGATCATTACAGGAATGATCTAATCTTTGTTGATTTTGAGGGCCAAGGATAAAAATCCCTACAACAAGTATATTTTCAAATATTGTCCTTGTATGTATTTCTTCAAATTAATCATCTCAAGGAAATCTTGAAATAAAGGCAAAACATTGAACATCTAATTTTGGTTTGTTCCATTTTCATCTCTCCATTTTCTCTTTAAGAAATACAATTCTTAAAGTTAGTATTGTCTGGAAAATTGAATAGTTGATCAGTTAGCCTTGTGTGCTAGATCATAACTTCCTCTTATTTGATCACTTTAAAATCGTCTGTATTAAACGTTAAACTTCATTAATGTTAAAATTTCCTTTTTCTGGCGATGAACTGTGGCCCTGAAGTATGTTCCTTGCTAATGAAGTGAAAGATGGTTTCATGACGAGGTTCGAATCCATTCAACCAGCGTTGAAACAATGTCTGTAGGTATATAAATAATTATTTATAATTATACATACATATATCATGCAAATCAGACAAAAACCATTTCAAGTATTTAAGGGAAGGGAGATAGGAAAGAAGACCCATTATCTGCCATGAATTAAGAAAGAAATTCTTCATTTTTCTTTCTTTTTTTTCTTTTTCTTTTCTATACCGATTTGTACGTTTTTTTTTTCTTTCTTTTTTATAATTTTCAGTTTGGGACTATTTTTTCTCATTTCTTTTCTTTTTTTTAAGTTTATCAATAAAGATGCTATATAAATATTAGTGCAAACATTGGTGAAGCATAATTTTTTCCTGTGTTTGATGTACAC
>NC_136524.1:22561968-22631968 GCF_053919585.1 Euprymna scolopes | reverse complement strand
GTTAAAATTTATAATATGAGATCAAGTAAAAAAAAAAAAAATTAAAACTATTAATGCTGTTGTGTTCTTAAAAAAAAAATCTTACTAAAAAAACGAATTTGAAAAAAAAAAAAAAATACCAAAAGTGCAGTAGTGTTACTAGAAAAAAAAAATGATAACTGCCTATAGTGATTTCAGATAAAGTCAAAAGAAGCAATGGTTTTATTATTATTATTAAAAAATCAAACTTTTTTTAATGCAACTCATTTGAATGTTCTAACTATTAAAATGTTGATTTCTAATAAAACATAAACAAGCATTGACAGAAGATAGATGGTTCTACTAGTGATGATATGATTCGAATATTTTTATACACATTCACATACAAATTCTCTTCTGAATTCCCAATTCCAATTCTTTTAGATCCCTAAATATTTAGTTAATAAAGGTTTAATTATTTTATTTTAGGAATACCATAAAAAGTCATGTAATATTTCCGCAAATGTAAAAATATGTTTGTGTATGTGGGGAGGGGGATTTATAAATTTTAGTTTCACTCGTAGTTTTACAAGAAAAATAAATATTTATTTTATTATTAGTACTAGCAATGAAAGATAAAGTTTTAATCAAAAACAAACGCACAAATAAAAAAAGCAATTAAAAGAATCGTTTTTCGTATCTGAATATAGACACAAATTTTTCCAATTCAGATACACTCAAAAGTTCTGAGTTTTCTGGTTTGGATTAATCATTCCAACAATAGTTTCAATAAATTATCTATTATAGAAATGTCACCTCTCTGTTTAAATATATGTATGTCTTGCAAACTTTCGACAGAGGCGACGGATCCTGACAAGATCAGTATCACTTTGAAGCTTGACATCTCTGACGACAAATATTGAAAAATTGGCCTCAAATATTAATTCCTTCACCATAAACTCAGCCGTTTTGTACAAGGAGGGGTCGATTTTTTTTTTTGCCAACATTTTAACAAGTCATCGTCACCGTTAGATTGACTTTGGTTAATTTCAACGCTTTTGACTTCTGGTTACGTCATAGAGATATCGGCTAAGACGTCAAATTTTCTTTCACTTTCTTTTTCACTTTTGCGTCATGAGTTTGAGCCTGCCTAGGTACTACCACTTTTAAAAAAAAATTTTTTTTTTGTTGCTCAACACACACCTCTAAACACTCGGGCAGCACTGGGCACCCAGGCTAGTCAAATATACAGGATGGTCCACTTGACAGTAACCCAATCTCTCAATCACAATATTTTGTGCATTTCCATTTACTGGTCTTCCAACAAGGACAGACATGAGGTCATTTTTTTTTTAATGTGGAAGGGAATCCAGCATCCCAGAAAGAGTTACTCTGGGACAAAAACTAAAATTGCCTCAGGTTGTCTTTTTTACATGTCATATGCTGAATATGTTGCTTTTTTGATCCAATTCTCCCCTCCACCAAATTTCTTATTTTGTTCTAGCTGGGGATGATGTATCCTGCTGGATGTCAGACATTCACTCACTATTTCATACATTCCAACCAAAATACCTTTTAAAAATTCTAACTATCCTCTTAAGTGTAATTGTATGAATCTCTTTTGCACTCGGTTGAATATACTTGCCATGTAGTTTTTGCCATTCTCATTCAGGAGTCCAGTTGCTTCTATAATTACTGGAATGATGGAGATCTTCCCAAAATTCCAGTTTCTTTTCATGTCCTATATAACACTTTGGTATTTGTTGCTTGCCTCATCCAAAGTATTTTTGTAAATAATTTCATACAATTACACAATGAAAGATCTATTCCCATTCTTACTTATTTTTTTTTATTGGGAGGTTACCACTTATCAAGGCCCGAAGACTACTTAAGGATAAAGGTTAAGTGTTAAGTAGATTGTGAGACCAAGATCAGTCATGGTGGAACTTTGGTAGGGCTGAATTATTTCATTAGAAATTTTGTCACATTTGATTTGAAAATGACCATATTGTAGTCAGCCGAGAAGCAGACATACAGTATTGTATTCGACAGACAGACGGATCTTGGAAAGAAACTTTGCTTATTGAATTTTTGGTTAGTTTTAGATGCAGATACAGAGTGAGGAAAGTAGTTGGCAGTTGTTAGGCTAGGCAAGTATGCTTTTATGAGGAAGGACCAAAAAAATGTCAAATAAAAGTCATATTGTACTTATCCGTTATGGAATAAAGTTCTCCAAAAAAAAAAAAAAAAATGACACTTAATTTGATCAGGTAGTTTTTTTTTGTTTTTTTTTTTATACATAGAAGAAAAAATTTGTTTTGATACAGCGATCAAATTAAGTGAATTTTTTTTTGAGAACTTCATACCATAAAGGGTACATACAATATAACCTTTTTCCAATATTTACATACTGTATGAGTACCTTTCTTTTTTTTTAACTTATGGTTATTATGAACTCATTTACAAGCTTTTTTTAATTTTGTATTTGAGATGGTGGAGTGGTTGTGTTGTGCTCATTTTTTGGTTTCGGTTAATGGAGGAGAAATCCTTCATGACTGGTACATTTTTTATTTTTGTTACTAACCACAGTACCTCTTTTTGGGGAGCTAGCTTACCCCCTACATTAAAAACCGACCTCATGTCTAACTCTGCCCTCGTGGGAAGGCAAGTAAACAACAACAAAAAAAATACAAAACAAACAAGTTGTTCTCTCTCTCTCTCTCTTTCTCTCTCTCTCTCTTTCTCTCTCAACAATGATTACATGTGTTTCCTTATATACTTTGAAAGTAACAAACATTGATTACTACCAAGGAAAAATGCAAAAGAACACTATTTTCACGCTATTCACTTTAGAGGGGAATAATTTTCATACCATCACCCCAGGGTTCCTTTAGGAAGAGGGGGGAATAATGCAAAGTTAAGTTTACAGGAACCTATTTTCTGGGAGGTGGGGGGGGGCTATGTTTCTTTTGTTTTTTTCCACTTTTGAGCTTGTACAACTTCTTACATTTTTCGGCTTTTACAATTTTTTAAAAAAATATTTTGGCAGGGTGGGGCAATTTTTACATTAGATCCAAATTAATTTCCTTGAGAATGACGAGTTTTAGAATTGTCCAGTATACTCATTAAGACAAGGTCATTTATATTTGGCGTAGACAGGTACTTTTCAAGATATAAATACCTGCATTCTGCACTGTAATTCACTTGTGGAGGTTGGGGGTGTTTATTGCGACAGCCGTTCTTATCATGGGGAGGTTGGGGGGGGTCTATTCCGAAAACTGTTAACATGAGTAGTTGGGGGGGTGGTCACCAACAACAACTGTACTTTATTTTTTTACGCAGGAGGGGGGATATGCTTCCACCGGGTAACGCCGGTTAACAGGTCCTGCTAGTTTGTAATAATAATTTAAACAGTACATGCAAAATTTGAACCAGATATAACTAACTAGCCGCTCGGCTTTGCTTGGAACATGCTGGCTTTTGCCAAGCATCAACGCTTGTCAATGAAAATACTGGAGAAAACATTTAAATATAATAAAATCATCAGAAAATAATAAATAAATAAAAAATATAATGAAAAAAAGAAACAATGATTTATAGTAATAAATTTTATTTTATTCTGTAACAGATTTTTTTAAGTGAAAAAAAAAATAGTCATTTGTACTTTTTTTTCCCCCAACCAATTTTTTGGGTCAAATAAAATTGAACAAAACTAATAAAAAAACCACTTTTTGTGTTTTTCATATTTTTTAACAGAGGTAAAAAAAAAAAGCTTTTTTTTTTTTTTAATGTATTTTTCATGTAATATTTTCCAGTTTTTTCTTTATCTTTATAAATAATGTAAAGTAAACTTTTTTGTTGCTATTTTTGTTTTTCTCTCATGAACTTTTTTTTTTCATGTATGGTGGGGCTGGACAACCGATTTTTTAAATTAGATTAAATTAAGACAGCCGGGATATTCCCTTAGGATTAAGTAAACTTTTCTACACTCTCATCAGACAATGAGGTAAGAAGAGACAGCGGATGTGGAAAAAACTTCGCCAAACCAATGGGGTAGCTTTTCAATATATGGTTTAAGATGAAAACAAAACGATCATTATCAAATTTCTGTCTCCACATAAACTCAAAAAAATAAATGTTGAGAAGCTCGCTGCTGGTCCTGTTAATTTTTTTTTCTTTTTTTTTTTATATTTTCCCTAAAGATTGTCTGCCCTTTGCCATGCATTGATTGGCATCTTACGTCAAATTAGAATTAAACCTAAGTGTATAACGTCATGTTTCAAGCAAAACCGAGCGGACAGTTAGTTTGTATTTATTTGTTTCTCCACTGAGCAAATTAGGCACAAGGCCGTTTTTTAACATAGAGAGTTAAGGGAGGGGGGACCAGGTCTCCCGAGAGGGAACTAGATAGTGACAATCAGTATGGAGGGTTTTCCCTACATTGACCAAAACTGATTGCTCAAGAGCAATGGTATTATATGTGGGATTGTCCCCCACATATTGCCTTTGATTGCAGCAGATGCCAGAATAGATACTACACTTTGAATTCCTTTGCATCCTAGGCAATCCAGGACTTGGTGACACGCACCATACAGTTAGTTACGTCAGATTAAAATTCTGCAAAGTACCATTTAAACAAGTATTTAAAAAGAATGACTTCTTAAAAAAGAATTTGTGGGTTTGTATTACTGTACACATAGATTCGAAAAAGTTGTCAAAAAACAAATATAGAACAAATAAATGTTATCAAAGGCAAGATAAGTTACTTTTCTACCTAACTGGATATAATTCACGTGTTTTTATTCAGTGTAGAAAACAACCGAATACATGTCAACATGTCACGGTAACATATATTGAGCGAATTTCTAACAGTATTTTGTCTAGTTTATTATTTATAATACCTTTTCCCAAACGTACCCTCTCCGAGAGACAGTCGGCTGCCATTTTGAATTTTCCAATACATCGGTAAACATTGCATGTTTTTCGAGCTGAATAAACATGTTACACTGAATAAAAACACGTGAATTATATCCAGTTAGGTAGAAAAGTAAATTATCTTGCCTTTGATAACATTTATTTGTTCTATATTTGTTTTTTGACAACTTTTTCGAATCTATGTGTACAGTAATACAAACCCGAATTTGTAATATAACATCAAGCAATAAAAAATTGTTAATGCAATGATATTCTTAAAAAGATAGCTTACTATTTAAAAAATAATAAATTGTAATATGTAGTTAATCAATAAAAAAAAACTGCAGTGATGTTACTAGTAAAAAAAAAAGTGATAATTTCCACTAGTGAATCCAGATGGAATCGAAAGAAAATGTCAATGGTGTCTTACTTATGGTCGACTCAGCTAGTATTTGCATTACTTTTAAGTGAGTCACCGTAAATTTATATGTACATATATTTTCAAATATTTATTTTCAAATGACTGAATTGATAATAATTTAAACACGTATTTAATATGTACATCTGTATTATGTGTATATGTTTATGCATTTCTATGGGCAGGATTAACTCCTAAACTAATTATCAGAAAAGAAACTAGTGAGGATCAATACTTTTCTGAAAAACTAAAGATGATTTGTTTACTTTTTTTTTATATTACAAAGTTCCTTCAATGAGTTTCCAGACTTGTTTTGTACAGGCATTCAAAATTGTTGTAAACTCTTGAAAATTTAGTATGTTATTGCTATACGTCTTATGAGATGACTGACAAGTTTTTATGATTTCAGGTTCAAATGAATGGCTACAGCAGAAATTGAAATACACCCTACTAAGGCCTGATTGTCACAACTGGCGAATTTCAAAAATGCAATCTGGATGTGAAGACATTTTAAAAAACAATATGCAATAGCATTCTGTTTTAAACTTGGAAATTGCTGCAGAAATGTATTACTTTTGGACCATCTTGCATTAATTGAGCATCAGTTTTTGAGTGGCATAAGAGATTTAAGAGAGACAGGGAGTCTGTGAGGGATGATGAGAGATGTAGGAGTAACACCAAAATTGATTGACCAAGTAAAGGATTTTATGGATAAGGACCGTCATGTGTCCTTAGAGACAGTAAGTGCACAGTTTGATGTCAGTGTGGGAACTGTACATACATTTATTCATGAGGAACTGGAGATGCGGAAGATTTGAACAAAGTTTGTTCCAAGAGTACTCCATCCTTATCACAGACTATTTGGCCAAGATGGGCATCACTCTCCCTATAGTCCAGACCTTGCTGCCTGTGACTTTTGGTGATTCCCTAAACTTAAGGAAAACCTTTAGAGGCTGTTGTTATGAGAGAATTGGGGAAATGAAAAAGTCTGTGATGAGGGTTATTAACGCACTCACACAAGAGGACTTCCATGGGGCTTTCCAGAAGTTATTGGAATGGTACAACAAGTGCATTGCATCCGGAGGAGATCACTTCAAACTGCACTAAAGTTTCATGTGTGTACTATCAATAAAAGTGCCCATACAAAAAAAAGTCTGGAAACTTATTGAAGGCACTTCGAATTTTGAATTTTATATAAATTAAGGATGATTTTCCGAAAATAACAAACGAAACAAAAATGGCATGAAAGACTAAATATACTCTTCTACCTATCTGAATATTTTTTTGTGTGTGTATGTTTTGACTTCTTTTAAAGTGATTTTAATTAAAAGCTAGCCTGGGTGACCAGCATTGCGCGGGTGTGTGTAAGGGTGTTGATTGAGCAAAACAAAATAAAATAACGGGGGCGGGGGAGAAAATTAGGAGTAGTAGCCAGGCTTGAACCCGTAATGTGCCAGAAGAAAAGCAAACAGTCTTATCAATGTGCCCACTGCGATTGTGACGTCACGGATAGTCGAAATAACATCTTTTATGCAAAGTTTGAATGATTTGCAAAAATGTCAATGAAAAATGTGACCCCCTCCTTGTAAAAAAAAACCCCGGCCCAGTTGATATTAAAAGAATTAATGTTTTTGGCAAAGTTTTTGATATTTATCGTCCAAGAGACCAAGCTTTAAAACGATACCAATTTTGTCATGAACTGCTGTGTCTGAAAGTTTTTGGCAGACATACACACATTTTGCCTTTTATATTATAGATAAAGGTAGTGTAAAGCTTGTTGAGTTTAAACGAAAAACAAAATGGTCTCATTAAAGCTATGGTCAAGCCTTGATAATCGCTTGAAAATCAAAAATTAAAAAAGATACTGGTAGAACATTACATTTTTTGCATGATTGGTGACCTTTATTGGAGGGGTTTTTGTCAGTGTTTTTGTTTTAATTTTCGAGTTTTAAGCAATTATCAAGGCTTGGACTAAACTATTTTGATTTTCGTTTTGGGGGGGGGGAGATGGTTTTCCCCAACATCTTGGGGAAATAGATACAGCAAAAATCTGAAAGCTTAACTGGTCTACAGCCAGAGTTAAGTGTGATTCTTAACTTAAGCCAGACGTTCATTTCTGCGCATTCACTTAACAATCCATTTCTGCAAGTCAACATTTTGATTGACATCGCTAAATTTGAACGTTTTTCACTTTCTATCATGTCATGGCGTAGCGGTAAGATGTCAGGTTTTCTTTCACTTTCTTTTACGCTTTTGCGTCACAGGTCTGAGCCTGCCTACCTACTAACACTATTTTTTTTTTTACGCACATTAAACCTGGGCAATGCCGAGCACCCCTGCTATTATATATATAAAAGTGAAATTGTCTGTGTGTGTATCTGTGTGTGTGTGTGTACATTTCCCTATCAAACTACTCAGTCAATTGTCGGTCTACAGACTCGAGATATTTCATAAGGGATATTGAGATTTGGGAAAATCTTTTTAATAGATTTTTGGCCAGAAATTTGTCAAGGCCTCAAAGTTCAACAATTTAACCTTTGAAAACTCTACCAAAATCCTCTGCCAATTTTGGGTCTGAACACTTGAAATTTTAGATGTAGGTTACTTGGACATGGATCAAACTTTTTAATTTGATTTGAGACCAAAAAAATAAATATTAGGGGGTTACAATTGGGATCAAAGTTAAAAAAAAAACTTTGACCTCTGCAGTCTCTACCAAATTATTCAGTCAGTTTCTGGTCTAAACATTTGAAATTTTACATAAAGCGTATTCAGAGATAAGGCAAGCTTTTTAATCGATTTGGGTCGAAAATTTGAGCTGTCAAGGGGTCAAAGTCCAAAAGATTTGACCGTTGCGGTCTCTAGCAAACTACTCAGCCAATTTTTGGTCTAAACATTTAAAATTTTACATAAAGGGTATTCAGACATGCAGCAAGCATTTTAATCAGTTTTTGGGCAAAAATTCGGCTGCCAAGAAGTGAAAGTTGAAAGAGTTGACCTTTGTTGATTCTACCAAACTCCTCTGCCAATTTTTGTTCAAAACACTTGAAATTTTAGATGTAGGTAACGTGGACATGGGTCAAACATTTTATTTTTATTCCATGGGGTTTTAGCCATCTCATACATTTCAGCTATGAGATCTTTTAAAGATTCTAACCATTCCTTTAAGTAAAATTATTTGAATCTATCTTGCATTCGGTTCGCTGGGTATATTTGGCAGGTAGTTTTTGAAATTCTTTTTTATGAATCCAGTTGCTCCTATAATTTCTGAAATAATGGAAATCTTCTAAGATTCTAGTTTTTTTGTTTTTTTTATGTCGTACATAAGACCTTGATATTTTGTTTTCTTGTTAGATTCTGGGTAACACTGGATTACCCGATGGAGCAAGGAAACAAAAGATGGTACTACAGTATGTTACAATGTTATTGAAATGGGTGTTTTCAGTGGCAGAGGAATGTTATTGAAATAGGGTAGATATTTGAAACAATAATATTTATAGGTTTTTGCGATAATAAAATACGATTAGAATTTAGTTAAACAAAAGTTAAGGTAGTTAACAATAACAGGGATGACCTTGATGTAAGACTGACCTGGTTACATAATGTGGTAACTAGCAAAGAAACGAGTTTATCATATATTCACAAAACTGATCAGAGTTTTTGCAGTCAGTCAGATAGCAGATGGGTATTGAGTTGAAACTGGAGTTGTTGGCTCGGAAGAGATTTGGACTCTTGCAGCTATGGAAGCGTCTAGTGGACACAACTAGAGCTGTAGAAATTAAAATAACCATCTGCAAACTCCAAGGGAAACGTGAATAAAGTTATCTGTGAATTATAATTTGGCATTCCTTCAGAAGGAGACATCTGTTACATGACTCTAAGACCAACCGCCAGACAACAGCGACTATGAAGATGTATGCTTTATCTTTGCACCACACAAACAGGAATGGTAATTAAATGTATCACGTGCACTTACACAAGAGACGAAGAAAAAACATTATACGTATATTAAAAGAGACACTAGATGATATGGCTCGGTAACATATATACATGGATATATGCATACACATATATGTGTATGCATATATTCTTGTCCCATATCACTATGTCAGGTTTAATAGCTTCATTTTCAAAGTACGTAGCTGCAGGAATTTCGTAGTGATAATGGATGCTGTATGACTTATTTCCAACTGTTCTTTCTGGTAAACATGTTCCCAGGATTTGCTGCTGCATTCGGTATTCAATTTGCATCTTTCTCTATCTCTCTCTCTCTGTCCATTTGCGTCTTTCTCTCTCTGTCCATTTGCGTCTTTCTCTCTCTGTCCATTTGCGTCTTTCTCTCTCTGTCCATTTGCGTCTTTCTCTCTCTCTCCATTTGCGTCTTTCTCTCTCTCTCTCTCCATTTGCGTCTTTTTCTCTCTCTCTCTCCATTTGCGTCTTTTTCTCTCTCTCTCTCCATTTGCGTCTTTCTCTCTCTCTCTCTCTCTCCATTTGCGTCTTTCTCTCTCTCTCTCTCTCTCCATTTGCGTCTTTCTCTCTCTCTCTCTCTCTCCATTTGCGTCTTTCTCTCTCTCTCTCTCTCTCCATTTGCATCTTTCTCTCTCTCTCTCTCCATTTGCATCTTTCTCTCTCTCTCTCTCCATTTGCATCTTTCTCTCTCTCTCTCTCCATTTGCATCTTTCTCTCTCTCTCTCTCCATTTGCATCTTTCTCTCTCTCTCTCTCCATTTGCATCTTTCTCTCTCTCTCTCCATCTCTCCATTTGCATCTTTCTCTCTCTCTCCATTTGCATCTTTCTCTCTCTCTCCATTTGCATCTTTCTTTCTCTCTCTCTCTCTCCATTTGCATCTTTCTCTCTCTCTCTCTCTCCATTTGCATCTTTCTCTCTCTCTCTCTCTCCATTTGCATCTTTCTCTCTCTCCTTCTCTCTATTTACATCTTTCCATTTGCTTCGTTTTTCTCTCTCCCTCTCTTTCCATTTATTTCCTTGTCTCTCATTTCTTGTATGCCCCCCCCCATTTAACACTCATAAAATGACTGATATTCCACAAACATGACAGCAATAGGAAAGAGGGAATATTATTACATTTATGTCGATATAACTGTGCATTTCTATGGCGAAAATAAATTACTAAAGAGGGTTGGGGTATTCATATCAGCAGGATTATTCTTGGATTTTATGACTCTGATAAAACATTTTCCATTAATTGTGCATAAAACCTGACCCTAACTTTCAAACACACCAGAAGCTGGCACCCGGGGCTGCCAATTGAGCTATGGAAGCACAAAACAGATACAATACTTTCGCTATTGCTCCCAAAGCGCTTACTTATATGTTTGGACAAAATATTAAGATATTTTTGTTAATATATTTTTTTCAAACATATTTGTTTTTTTTTTTTTTTGTCTTTTCAATTATAATTAGTTTTTTTTTTTAATGTACTTTATTTTAATATACTTTATTTTAATATACTTTATTTTAATATACTTTATTTAGTTAAACCTGCATAATCTATTATGATCTTTGCCAGCAAAATATTAAGAAAGTTTTTGTTAATATACTTTTTCAAACATATTTACATTTTTTTTTTTTTTTTTTTTTTCAAATATAGTTATTTAAAAAATAAAAAAAATAATTGAAAAAAAATAGTTTACATATTTTTATATATTTTTATTATATGGGTGAAAAAAATAAGCATACACATTTTAAAACTGTTAAACTATTTTCTGTTGCATATTCACATTTTTTGAAACTGCTAAAACTGTAAAAAATGTGATACATCCATATTTTTTCATGTTTCTGTAAGTAAATATATTTTTAAAATATGTAAATAGTTTGACAAAATATGACATTAGTTTAAATAAAACTAGTTATCCGATAAGATATGCGATTAAAAAAAGTAAAAATTAATCGATAAAAAAAAGTTTACATATTTTTATATATTTTTTTTATAAAGGGATGAAAAAAGAATAAACAAAATATATTTGAAAATTGTATCCATTTTGTGCTTCCATACCTCAATTGAGACGCGGGTGCCAGCTTCCGGCATGTTTAAAAGTTAGGGTCTGATTTTATTCACAATTATCTATTTTCCTTCTTTTTATCTATGATATTTATAAGAGCATACGCTTTGAACTTTGAAACAAAAAAAAACTCAAAATCGAAGGATGTCTCCAAATGATCCAATGAAATAATTCTAGATAATTTGAATGGTATATCCCTATTATATACTCTGTGAGATTGTAGATAGGTGTGTATGTGTATATTTATAATGTATGTGTGATACATTTGTGTGCAATCATACACACAGATGCATGTGTGTGCTATATTTGTATGCCTGTATGTGTATGTATTTATACATCTGCCCCTGTGATATATGTATAATTTACGTGCAGTACAATATACATGTATGCACTGAGATGTGTGTGCTTATATATTTATTTTCTCAGCAAGAGATTAAGGACAAGTTCAGGTGGGGTTATGAAAAGCAACTATTAGTTGAAGTGCATTCTAGCCTCCAAAAAATGCGTGAGCAATCCGTCAACACTCCCTGGTATGAGCCTCTCAGGTGATATGCAATAAACAACCTCCTCCTCAGAGAGAACCTCTGAGGATTGGACCGAAACATGTCTCGGCAATAAAGCCGCTGTTGACTTGATTGTCTTATACATATCCTCTTTGACTAGCACAAACAGCACCTACTCTATATCATACATATATATGTGTACGTATATATGTTTGTTTGGTATATGTATATATTTCTTTATCTAATATATAAAATTAAGTCTATCAGATTCTCAAAGTTAGACCAAATAATTATTATTATTAGCAGTTCAACCTGGCTTTGCTCTGGCCCAGAGCATAATGTACTCTTCATAACTTTATGTGTATATATATATATATATATATATATATATATATATATATATATATATATATATATATTAAAAAGTTTGACTCATGTCCAGGTAACCTACATCTAAAATTTCAAGTGTTTAGACTCAAAATTGGCGGAGGAGTTTGGTAAAGTCTGCAAAGGTCAACTTTTTCAACTTAGACTTCTTGGCAGCCAAATTTTCGCCCAAAAACTGATTAAAAAGCTTGCTGCATGTCTGAATACCCTTTATGTAAAATTTTAAATGTTTAGACCCAAAATTGGTTGAATAGTTTGCTAGAGACCACAAAGATCAAATCTTTTAAACTTTGACGCCTTGGCAGCCAAATTTTCGGACAAAAACCAATTAAAAAGGTTGCCCTATGTCTGAATACACTTTATGTAAAATTTCAAACGTTTACACCAAAGATTGGCTGAGTAATTTTGTAGAAGCCGCAGAGGTAAAAATTTTAAAAACTTTGACCCCAGTTTTTACCCCTTAACATTTATTGTTTTGGGCTTAAATCAAATTAAAATGTTTGGTCCATGTCCAAGTAAGCTACATCTAAAATTTCAAGTGTTTAGACCCAAAATTGGCGGAGGAGTTTGGTAGACTTTTCAAAGGTCAAATCGTTGAATAGGTATTAAAAAGATTTTTCCAAATCTCAATACTCCTTATGTCAAATGTAGTGACAATTGACAGAGTAGTTTGGTAGGGAAATGTATAAACACACACACACACACACACACACACACACACACACACACACACACACACACACACAATGAGGATCTCTCCAATTTTTATCAAAATTGGAAATATTTTCTAAATTTTTACCAGCTATAGGCAACTAGCCAAACTACTTAGTGGATGGCTTGGCAAAGGCTAAGGGAGTAAACCCTGACTAAAATCAGATTTGGATTCGATAGGTGGATGGTAAGGCACTGCAACATCTTTCTGGCAACTCTTGCTCTGATTCTGACCATATTGGCTTGCCTTTTCGGCGGACTTTGTTTGCAGCACCAAAAAGGAGGGCCCTGGTAACTAGGCAAACCTAGGTCTCCTTATCACCCACCCAGGCCTGCACCCGAAGAGCCAATTCCAGCTTTGAACTGTATAGCCACAGCAGATGCTGCAGTGCACCAAACTAGATGTAGAATGTCATTGTCTTGTTAGACAAAAGGTTGCCATTATAGTAGTAAATAGCTACTGGCTTGATAACCATTATTCTATAGCAAGGCACCTATATATATTATTAAGCTCAGTTGAATACAAGAATAAAGAATCTAGTATCAATTAAAGTCATCAATAAATTCTCAAACTTGTAATTTGATTTTCAGATTTTTTTTCCTGGTTTTATGTTTTTCAGTTTTAAATTCGGAAAAAAAAATGGATCATTTTACAAAGTTTAAATGTAAGTTTTCAGAAGGGTGCCATATATATATATATATATATATATATATATATATATATATATATATATATATATATATATATAATGATAGTTAAATGGATGAGAGTATTTGGGTTAGTAGATGTAGAACAGTTGAAACAGCAAGGCTATGTTGGCAGGAGGACATGGAATTCCTAACATGCTAAACCATTTAAATATGATAGTTTGATAGCTGTAATATCCTTGGATTAGTTGTTAATCTAATTTTTGTTTATCGTCTACCAATTGCTACTGTTTAACCACCAGTTAATCTGAAGAGATTATGGGATTAAAAGATTCAACAATTTAAAGGATTAATGAGAAATTTATTGCCATTGGCAAAACTTAATAGTTTTAAAGCAATGCCCACCCTACAATACTAATATCTGTCTTAATAGATGAATATGTACTCCATTGGTATGTGTCTCAAGTGTTGTTAAGGAATGCTGGTCTCTGTATACTATTTCTCCTAGCCTTCAACGCTATATTAATACTTTTACATTTTTTATTTCTCTGACTTTCAATTCTATTGTTATAAATAGAACTAGCTGATGAAACTCACCACTTGAGTTATTTTCATGGCAAGTGCTCGGCTTAGCTCCAATCTGTGGTCCCCCCTTGCCAAACTTTCACAAGAAACACCCGTCTAGCAGAAAACACTATCAATAATTTCCCCCACTCTTTATCTGTGCCTAAACCTAAGCATAGATTCCATGAGCAAAGTTTCTTTCTTAGAACTGCACGCCTATGGAATTGTCTTCCGTTTTCCTGCTTTCCAGCTGACTACAATATGGTTGTCTTAAAGTCTAACGTAAACAAGTTTTTGATGAGCCGTTATCGAATTTCCATTACTAATGATTACTATATTGTCCAATTTCTGCTGTGCACTGGCATTGGTTTCTCGATTCTGTTTAGGGTTAAACTTTTTTTTTTTTTTTTTATTTTTTTTAAAAAACTTTTTCATCCCAACTAAGGCGTCAGAAGGGCTAGCACATATTTTAAGACCAGGTAGAAAAGCAATGAATTATCTTTCAATAACCCAGTATAGATGGATAATACTTCATTATCTCAAAACATTTGGTTTCTAAATGTGAATAAGTACTCGTCATTGATTGAAGAATTTTAAGGAAGGTTTCAATGCAACATTACAGAATCCTTGTTTTCTTGTAATGAAACATAAAACCATCTGTAAATACTGTAAACATATTATGCAAATTAATATGAAAATGACAAGCAATAGATATTAATTAAAATTTCTTATTCAATGCAGTTAATATATAATATATTAAAAATAAATGAAAAACACAAAACTCATAATTAATAGCAACCAATAATTATAAATAGTATGAATTAGAAATACAACATTAGTTCGTTGTATCTGTATTATAACAAGGCATATTGCCACTTCGACACGAGAGGCTACTAACCTTCTTTTTTTTTTTTTTCTTTTTATTAGTGTTCACCAATATCAAGGCATTTGCCACTTGGACGTAAGGGACTATTATTTGGGACCATGTCTAGGAAAGATTAAGATGTTGGTTTACATTACATTTAAACTTCTGCATATCGGTACAGCTAGGGAAGCAGGTAGCAGGAAAGGAATTCCAAAGAAAACTTTCTGGCATTTAGGGACCTCAACAGTGAAGGGGTGAGATTTTATTGCTAAGCAGGTTTTTTGGAGATATGTATGTTGAGGGGGGCACAAATGCAATGAGTTCATCAGAACACATTCCATTGAAATATTTGTAAAATGGGCACAGAAATGCAACATTGTGGCTGTGGGGCAGAGGTTGTCACTTAGTTGACAAAGTGGGACCTATAAAGTTGGAAACTCTTTTTTGGACCTTATCCAAGAGAGAGAGAGAGGCTAGTGGTAGATGCACTAGCCCAGATGTGGCGACAATACTCTATGCAGGATACTCTCGAGTGCGAATAGTCTTCTAACTCGATAGAGGGAACCTGCCTTCTTTGCAGCAGCTTTCGCAATGTCCTATCAGGCAAGCTCAAATGCTTGTCTAATCACTGTAATGTTGCAGTTTGAGATCATGTTTACAGGGGACTATATGAGGACATGAATGTCAATACAGTCAAGGAAACAGGAAATAGGGAGGGAACTCCAAAATCTAACAGTTTGAGGGAAGAAACTATTAGAGTAGAAGGCTTTTCAGTATCCAGAAACCTTAACAACAAAGGGTGAGATTTTGCTGTTTGTCGGGTTAATCAGGAGTATGTATGGCAAGGGGGCACAAGTGCTGTGGGTTCCTCATGCATATTCCATGAAAGTACCTGTAGAATAGACACAGGGATGCAATATTGCAGTGATTAGACAAGGTTTTGAGCTTGTCTAAAACAGTGAGACTAGCGATAGATGCACCAGCTCAGATGTGGCAATAATACTCCATGCATGGGCGATTAATGGTATTGCAGAAATATAGGATACTCTCAAGTCTGTTTTCTAGTGCAATAGAATATTTTTCTAGTTAGAAAGACATCAAGTACTTATGGGAAGGACTACATGAAGATTGCCAACATCCTAAATGAAAGTGATTTTTGTGGAACCAATTTGATTTGAACTTGAGTCACTCAGGTTGTTAGTCCATGCTCCATGGAGCATCGTCCCTTCCCAAAACAGTAACTAAAGATATAGAGGAGTTAAAGCAGAGCAGCACAGGCTGGAAAGTTAACCATTTGTGACAGTTTACAATGAAAATTCAGTCATGCAAGAAATTGTGTGTTCGTGTCAATAAGTATGAACCCTGACCCGCCCGACTAGTTGTTAAATCTCACCTCTTTAGATTCCTAGATGTGAGATTTTCTACTCTCATAACTTAGTTTCTCAAACCACTGGCCTTTAGAATTCCTTTCTTGCTTCATCACCCCAACAATACGAACATGCAGGAATTTAAATGTATGTTAACAAACATCCTGTTACCCAACCCAGATTGC
Source organism: Euprymna scolopes (assembly GCF_053919585.1). Lineage (NCBI taxonomy): Eukaryota > Metazoa > Mollusca > Cephalopoda > Sepiida > Sepiolidae > Euprymna > Euprymna scolopes. The sequence goes on along the minus strand of NC_136524.1, from coordinate 22,615,425 downwards.
TTGACCCTCATAAATCTGACTTGTACCATAGGAGTCTCTTACATTTTGTGGCAACATACCTTATTTGTACCTTTTAAAGACAATTTGAGAGTTTGTCTTTGTTATTCTGATGGACAATCTGATCATCCTAAGGATGTTGGACGATTCACATTGGGAGATTGTTTAAAGTAAAGCTGGTTTGGGTAAAGCCCTGTTGTCCCGAATAGTGTGATCCGCCTGGCAGGACAAGTTTGAGACAACTGGAAGCCAGGTGGGATGCAGAAGCTGCCAGAAGTGTTGACATACAGCGCTTGGTATTCCAAATTGTCACCCATCTGGTATTGGTCAGGCTCAACGTTGCTTAACTTTGAATGAGAACTGATGTTTTCAATGCACTTATGCAGGCTTTACAAAGTAAATGTCTGAAACATTTAAATACTAAACATACTCATGGTTTCTGAGATAAAACAACCTGACAAGGGTTGATCTGTCTTAAAACACAGCCAAAATGTTTTTGAAGGTGAAATCCGCTTTTTTTCTCTTTCAAAATACTAGATCACTAATTTTATTTTTTGTTAAGAAAAGAAAAGTTGCTTCAAAATTAAAAAAGAAATGAATTAAACCCAAAAACGTAGAATGAGATAGGAGCCGACCCATCCTCTGTAACAAATGTGCCTAATTGTTTGCATATAACATCTCTAGCGTTCTAAAAAGAGTGAAATATAAAGAAAAATGTATCCCTTGCTTGAATCATAATGTCCTGCACTCTTACTTCATTTCAGCTGTTAATCAGCTTGAGTTGTTTTTATTTGTATACTTATCTGATTAAATCATATTTAAGTTTAATTAGTCTTGTTTTAAATACAGATAAATAAACAGGATTGACATTTCTTTTTCCCGTTCCCTCTCTCTTTTTCCCGTTCCCTCTCTCTTTTTCCCGTTCCCTCTCTCTTTTTCCCGTTCCCTCTCTCTTTTTCCCGTTCCCTCTCTCTTTTTCCCCGTTCCCTCTCTCTTTTTCCTCTCTCTTTTTCCCGTTCCTTCTCTCTTTTTCCCCCGTTCCCTCTCTCTTTTTCCCGTTCCCTCTCTCTTTTTCCCGTTCCCTCTCTCTTTTTCCCGTTCCCTCTCTCTTTTTCCCGTTCCCTCTCTCTTTTTCCCGTTCCCTCTCTCTTTTTCCCGTTCCTTCTCTCTTTTTCCCCATTCCCTCTCTCTTTTTCCTCTCTCTTTTTCCCATTCCCTCTCTCTTTTTCCCGTTCCCTCTCTCTTTTTCCCGTTCCCTCTCTCTTTTTCCCGTTCCCTCTCTCTTTTTCCCCGTTCCCTCTCTCTTTTTCCCCGTTCCCTCTCTCTTTTTCCCCGTTCCCTCTCTCTTTTTCCCCGTTCCCTCTCTCTTTTTCCCGTTCCCTCTCTCTTTTTCCCGTTCCCTCTCTCTTTTTCCCGTTCCTTCTCTCTTTTTCCCCGTTCCCTCTCTCTTTTTCCTCTCTCTTTTTCCCGTTCCTTCTCTCTTTTTCCCCCGTTCCCTCTCTCTTTTTCCCGTTCCCTCTCTCTTTTTCCCGTTCCCTCTCTCTTTTTCCCGTTCCCTCTCTCTTTTTCCCGTTCCCTCTCTCTTTTTCCCGTTCCCTCTCTCTTTTTCCCGTTCCTTCTCTCTTTTTCCCCATTCCCTCTCTCTTTTTCCTCTCTCTTTTTCCCATTCCCTCTCTCTTTTTCCCGTTCCCTCTCTCTTTTTCCCGTTCCCTCTCTCTTTTTCCCGTTCCCTCTCTCTTTTTCCCCGTTCCCTCTCTCTTTTTCCCCGTTCCCTCTCTCTTTTTCCCCGTTCCCTCTCTCTTTTTCCCCGTTCCCTCTCTCTTTTTCCCCGTTCCCTCTCTCTTTTTCCCCGTTCCCTCTCTCCTTTTCCCGTTCCCTCTCTCCCTTGATTTCTCTCTCTCCCTTGATTTCTCTCTTTCCCTTGATTTCTAACTCTCTCTTGCTTGACCCCTTTCTCTCATTCTCTATTGCTCCACTTTTCTCTTCTTCTATCACTATTTCCTTTTCCCTCTATCTTTCACAAGTGCATCTCTGATGAAGTGACCATCAATATAAAAATTCATATATATATATATATATATATATATATTTTTCTGTTTAGTTTCTCACTTTCCACTGATACCGATGATTTGGCCGATGATTTGTATTAAATTCATATCAGCCACAGATGGCTGATTCAATGCAGTGAAACCGCTGGTTCATCTTTGGAATATGTATGAATAGTTTTCAAATAAATATTTATATTTTAACTCTCACATTCATGATCAAGCACTTTATTTGATTTCTTTTCATCGCTTTCTGACACGCTATATATATAAATATATATATATATATATATATATATATATATATATATATATATATATTTCTAGTCTCTTTACATGTGTCCCACTTTTGGAGACTATAAATATATGTACAGTTTCAATGACATAATGTATAGGAAAATAGATGGTGTGACCATGAGTTCTTCCCAGCTTCTTATTTGTTATCATAGAACTAATTCTCTATTGATTCCAATATATATTAATGATTTCAAAAGTTATAAAACCATATGATTTAGGTACCATCTGCTAGAATCGAACCCAGAACGTGTAGCACTCCAACCTTAGTCGTTATTTATCTCTCTAACATCATTACCATCTGAGCTACCGACAGATGAATATGAAAGGTTAAAAATTAAGCGGTTTTGACCTATGACTGTACAATTTTGTGCATACGCAAAACTAACAGCAGGAGTAATGGTTAACTATTTTGTTTTTAATTTTGACCTCTTAACAACAATTTTTGCTGGACAGAAACCAAATTGAAAGTGTTACAGGCTCAAATACCATGTATATAAAATTTTAACTAGACCAAATAATCAGAAATGTTTGGTAGAGACGTTGTGCACACCCACCAACAAGGTCACTTTTATACATATATATATATATATATATATATATATATATGTGTGTGACCTTGTATTTATGCACTAGAACGTTTTCACTTAAATTCTACACAATTATGCAGAATGTAGAAACTATGCATAAATAGGAGTCAACGTAATAGTGGAATGAAACCAAACATCTAATAAGAAACCATAAAAAAATGAATAAATAATTTATATTCATTTTTGATAGGAGTATGCAAATCAGTTAACCTTCATGTAGTTGCTTGCATATCCTTGACCAAGTATATTAAGAAGTTCGTTTTAATAATTTTTAAATAGAAAATATACTAATATCAATGCAAGAATGAGAGAAAAACTCGACTGTATAGATATAATGCATGGACAATGCCGGGTAGCCCTTTAATAAAATATTTTCTCCTAAATCACAAGTAAAAGTATTATTTTTTATTATAAATCCTTTGAGATGAGTCATTTGTGTATTCATTTTTTTGCGGACTGTTGTCCTCATCTTAATAGTTGTTGTTGTGTCACTATGTTTCAGCCAACTCACCTTCTGGCCTTCTACAAAAACGTGGTGAGATAACAACAACTATGGAAGGCAGTAATTACTGGGGACGCAGTTATAAGGCTCAGCTTTCCTATCCCATTGCGGTTGATCACCTGAAGAAGACCAAAGGATGAGTCAACCAAAACGTGGTGAAACAGCAACCGCTATGAAGATAAGGATAACAGTCTGCAAAAAAAAAAAAAAAAAAAAAAAATGAATGCATAAAAGTAAATGATTATGTAGATCAAAAAGACAGAATAGTTAATGAGTAGATAGTAAGATTGGTTTGTTGTCAAAGGAAATGTAGGCTTGATTATTTATTAGTTTGTGCTGTTATTCTCTTGAATTCAGTCCAGACTAAAAATTGATGCAGTGATGAGATTGTCTCGTTTCTATCGATCAATAAAATGTCTTATTATGCTTATCATGTACTTTCAATTTTTCTCCTTTGGATGTAATGCATATATTAGAAAAAAAAAATGTCTGCTTTTTGAAAATTCATTGTCTATATAACATGAAAATAAAAAACAATAATAAATGAATCAACTAAAAAGTAAGAATTCTAAACCGAAATTTTATTTTCATTATATAGAATAAAAATAAAATAAAAATTTTACTGTGGATAAACCTTTGCAAAACATGAACAATGGTACCAAATCTATTTTGGTAGTTCAATTAGCCACCGAATTATGACTGTTCAAAGTTTGTTGGAAATCAGAACAGTTGTCGCCTCGTATTATTTTGATTCATCAGACTACTGTTCTCATCTTAAGTGTGCTTTTTACAACATTTAGGTCGATGTAACCTCTGACCTTCTTCAGGTGTATCTTGTTGAATTCCGGAATTTGGATGGAATTTTGAGCGAAACTTTTTATTTACCTCACGGAGGTAGCGTGGTCTTGTTCAGGCAGCCATCATTGGTTAGAGGTCCTAAGTAATTTGCAGTTGTATTTTTCTCACACTGAGGACCCGTGGCGCAGTGGTTAGAAAAAATCAATTGTAAAAAGTGACCTTCTCCTGAAGGTTGAAGGTTCAATCCTCAGTGTGGGCGACCGAAAAATACAATTGCAAATTACTTAGGACCCCTATCCAGTCATGGCTGATAGAACAAGAGCATGTTATCCCTGTGAAATAAAGGGTTCCGTTTGAAATTCCGTCCAAATCCCTGAGTTCGACAGAAACATTCCTGAGTTTGATAAGATACACCTGAAGAAGATTGGAGATTCCATCGATCAAAACGTGAAAATCACACTCAAGATGAAGACAGTAGTTCGACGAATCCAAATATGAATAACCAATCCTCATCTAAAAAATTCAGAAATGTCATTTGTCGTCTCGTGTATTGTTCATCCAGAGAACACATTTCACAGTGTAAAAATACTAAAAATGCAACTTTTTGGAACAAGTTAAAAATCCTTACAAATATATCATGTTATCTTGTCGGAAATGAAAATTAATCATAATGGAAACAATAATAAATCAAGCGCAATCTAAAAATTTAGCAAAATCCAATTTCACACAAAAAAAAAAAAAGCATACAAAAATTACACCAAAGTGAAAATTTGATTGTTCATATAAGATTTTTCAACAGCTAACACATTGAATCTTTATCATATGATAGAGATCAACTTTTATTTTAATAGTAAATCAATGCAAACAAGACATCAGATTTGAACCATATGAAACACAATTTAATATAAAGATAAACATTTCATTCACTGAAGTTTTCAACTTAAAAAAAAAAAAAAACCTCCATTAAATCTCTCGTATTCATGAGTGGCTCTTTTTTCAAGATGAGACATTTTTTATATGCATAAACACACAATATAATGAAGATTAAGTTGAAAACACCAAACTTTAAAAAATAAAACTAACTTAAACGTTGACCCAAATCCTATCACCTTTTGAAGCTCAACTTAGTTCATGTAAGATTCATTTCAACAGCTAACACATTGAATCTTTGTTATACGATTTATAGCATAATAGAGATACAATTAGATTTTTATTTTAATAGTAAAACAGTGAAAAACAAAACATCAGATTTGAACCATGTGAAAACAGATGAAATACAATTTAATACTAGGATTTTATTCACTGAAGTTTTCAACTTTTATTTATTTATTTATTTTTTTTTTTTAGTGAAAAACAACTTAAAACCACCATTGAATCTCTCGTATTGATGAGTGGCTCTTTTTTTTTAACATGGGACAGTTTTTATGTGCATAGGCACACAATATAATGCAGATTAAGTTGAAAACACCAAACATTAAAAAAATGAATTGCCTGCCATTGAAAATTGTAACCTAATTTGAGTAAACTAAAAAAAGAAAAAAAAAAAAAAAACTATTAACGCATTAAGTTCCAGGGTATTTAATTTTTTTTACTATTGAGTTGAAACTTTGTATGATGACTAAAAATGAGTTAGAACACATAAATTGAAAGGAAAAAGTTGTTTATTTTATTTAGAAAGAAAAATATTGAATCTCTCATAAATAGGACACTGGGTACATGTGATATATGTATTTCAGAAATTAAAAGGCTATACATTCAAGATAAAATTTACACGTTAATGGTAAGGAGTAAAGCAGCTGACACAAGGAGTTACATTACATCTTTGATAAGTTAGTGGCTTACTATTGCAAGACTCATTTATATAATTTCATACGTTATAATCACGTATACATCATAATCACGTTGACACACCGGTTCCTGTTAGATTACCGAAGTTAAGCAACGTTGAGCTTGGTTATTATTAAAATGGGTGACCAATTTGGTAATTTCAGGCGCTGTATGTAGGAGGATATCGATACCTTCCTGCAAGAGTTGCAAAAACTTAACGTCGTCATCTCCCCTGATGCAGATATACATGCGACTGGGGACCGCTTGTGAATTTCATACTCCCATGGAGCTTCCTCCTTTGAAGGAAGCCAGTTAAACCCAAATAAGGTTAGTGCCGACCGACGCACGCATTATCGAACAAATAGAATTTTAGCAAATGTCACAAGAATTTTTAAGAAGGTTGTAACACTGTGAGAAATATTTAAAAATAATTTTTTTTTAATTAATTTTTCTCCTTAATTTATTTTTATTTCAGGATTCTTCCATTCGTTTTGTGAACGCTCAACGCTTTGTTCCTGCTCATGAAGTTGATGTTGCTGTCAAACCTAACGACACAGCAAAAGATTTAATGCAAAGAATTCAAGAAGAAACTTATCTAACAGGTAAAATACTTACATTTTATTCCTTCTCTCTAATTATATTTCTCTGAAAAGGAAAGATTTCAAAAGAAAGGCTTCGTATTTTTGACTAAAAAAAGAAGTTGAAGAGCTACGAAGACAGGAGTGGCACCTTTCAAACAGTTGAATTTTTTCTCCATGGCGGAATTTAATGGCACATCTCTGCTTTTTTAAATTACATTTTCACCCCAAACAAGGTTCATTGCTACTTTGATGTAGGGAGCTACTATCAGGAACATAAGTTGCAGGGATACTATGTAGGGGGTTGAGCAGCAAGATGTCTGTTCACATTACTCTTGTCAGTACAGTTGGGGAAGCAGAAACCCGAAGGGAATTACAAAGTCTAGCAGTTCTGGGGAAGAAACTATTTGAGTAGAAGGCTTTCTTACATCTAGAGATTTCTACTGTGTGTATTTATGTCGAGTGGGTACAAGGGCTTGTAGCTCATTGGAGCATCTACCATTAAAATACTTGTAAAACAGGTAGAGGGGTGCAACATTTCATCGATGGGGTAGAAGTTGAAGCTTAGATGACAGTTCTGGGCCTATCAGGTTGGTGACTCTCTTTTTAACCTTGTCCAGGAGTGAGAGACTAGTAACAGATGCAGCAGCCCAAATGTGGCAACAGTATGATGGCCTTGTAGAGATACAGGATACTTTCAGGCATAAGTAACTTTCTAGCACAGTAGAGAGAGCCCACTTTCAGGTAATGTATCTTTAGTCATAGCTATTTGTGGTTGAGAAAGTTTCTTGTAATTATTAAAGGAAACAAGCTTAGTCTTGACAGTATTGAATGTGACCATCCATTTTTGTCCCCATTCCACTACAGACTGGAGGTCTTCCTCCAAGGTTATTGCCATTGCCTTAGATATGTGTTCATTCATTTTCCCCTCGTGCCTGCTATAGAGCAAATATATCCATCTCAGAAACTATTTCATCAGGGAGGTCATTTATTAATATCAGAAATAATAAAGGTCCAATGATAGATCCCTGAGGTACTCCTGCGTTTATATCATATTGTTTAGATGTACATCTTCTCTTATTTAAGGAGGATTTAATTATGTTAAGTATTTGTCCAGTAATACCATAGGATCTGATTTTAATGAGAAGACTATCGTGCCATACCCTGTCAAAAGCCTTAGATATATCTAGAGCTACTGCCCTCCCCTGCCTTATCCAGTGCATGATGTATACATTCAGAGATTACAGTTAGGATATCTGCAATAGAATGGGCTTGCCTAAATTCATATTGATGGTCGGACAGAAGTTTAGCAACTGTAAGGTGTTGGACTAGAGCTTTATTAATTATGAACTCAAATATTTTGCCGAAAAATGGAAGGAAGCTAATGGCGTGATAATTTAATAGGTCAGTACTGTCGACAAAGTTTTTGTAAACTGATACCACAGAAGCAATTTTCCAACAGTCAGGAAAGCAAGATTTGTTAAGGCATTTGTTAAAGAGTTTGGAGAGAACTGGAGCAACCTCAGCAGAGCATTTTTTTAATAACACAGCCGGGATGAGATCAGCTTCGCATGCTTTTGAGGTGTCTAGGTTTTTTTATGATATCATATACTTGAGAAGCTTCTGATGCATGTCCATGACGAAGGTTGTTTTCTTAGAATCTCACACCTTCAATATCTGCAACCAAGAAACAAAACTTTCAGGTCATAAATGCATAATTTCAGTCATCATAACAATGCAATTTGCAATCCTCTATGATCAATTCGAGTGGAATAAAAAATAAGAAGCATTACTTCTAAATCCACCATGTCTATCCTCTGCTCTTTTGTTTTCTGGTGTTACTAGATCAAGCCCACTTTCATTTCTAAAACACAATCATGTATTGCAAAGCCAGAAACAAAAACAACAATTTGTATTATTTGGATTCATCGGACTATTGTTCTCATCTTGAGTGTGATTTTCACAATGTTTTGGTCAGTGTAACCTCTGATCTTCTTCAGGTGTATCTTGTCCACAAGGACCCATGGTGCAGCGGTTAGAATACTTGGAAAAATCAATTGCAAAAAGTGATATTCTCCTGAAAGTTGAAAATTCAATCTCTAGTGTGGGCGACCGAAAAATACAATTACGAATTACTTAGGACCTCTATCCAGTCATGGCTGACAGAACAAGAGCATGCTACCCCCGTGAATTAAATAAAGAGTTCTGTTCGAATATCCGTCCAAATTTCTGTGTTCGACAGAAACATTCCCAAGTTCGACAAGATACACCTGAAGGAGGTCGGAGGTTGCATCAACTGAAACATTGTAAAAAATCACACTGAAAATGAGAACAATAGTCCAATGAATCCAAATAATATGAATAACCAATCCTCATCTCAAAAATTCAGAAACGTCAAAAACAACAATTTTTCTCTACAAAACAACCAAACTAAACACCATGTAATAAATTTTTGAAAATGTAAACAACTTTTAAAAATTTTTTCCAAAATGATTAAACCTCAAAAATTGTTGATATGCTGGAAAATGGAACAATGAAACTAAGCACTACAAATAAATACTCGAAGATATAAAGAACTTGAAGCATGTAAATTCTAACCTGAACTCTTCTGATAAATATGTGATGAAAGAACTTAAAAGACAATTTACTACTAATGAACTGGCTTTTATTACTAGTTAACAATTTTGTGCCCATCATTATCATTAAATGGTTTGTCTGCATCCTGCCTTTGAAAACTCGATAATAAATGAAATATACAATGACTACTAATTAAAAACTTTAAGAATAATATTAGAGAACTCCATGGAAATTTCATCCTTCATCTGTTATATTGCCGTGCTTAAAAATAGTTCCATTTTATAAATGTCCTGCATGGACATAGACGCTATAATATTATTCTACCACTTGTATTCTAACTGAAATATCTAATATACTTCATTTTTTTGTTTTTTTTTTTAAATTACATTTTCACCCCAAACACGGCACGTTGCCACTTTGATGTAGGGGGCTACTATCAGGGACCTAAGTTGCAGGGGTACTATGTAGGGAGCTTAGCAGCACTTGAACTTCTGCATGTCAGTACAGTTGGGGAAGCAAGAAACCGGAAGAGAATTCCAAAATCCTGCAGTTCTGGGAAAGAAGCTATTAGAGTAAAAGGCTTTCTTACATCTAGGGATCTCAGCTGCTCGTCGGGTTTGTCGGGGGTATTTTAGTCGAGGGGGTAAAAGGGCCTGTAGGTCGTCAGAGCATCCACCATTAAAACACTTGTAAAACAGACAGAGGGATGCAACATTTCGTCGGTGGGACAGAGGCTGAAATTTAGATGACAATTCTGGACCTATCAGGTTAGCGACTCTCTTTTGGACTGTGTCCAGAAGCGAGAGACTAGTAGCAGATGCACTAGCCCAAATGTGATAGCAATACTCCATACATGGGCGAATGGTGGCTTTGTAGAGGTACAAGATACTTTCAGGCATAAGTAACTTTCTAGCACGTTAGAGAGAGCCCACTTTCTTTGCTGCAGCCGTAGCAATAATCTCGATGTATCTATTCCAACTCATGTTTTCTGTGAATGTTAAGCCAAGGAGCTTGAACGAAGTGCTCTCGGGCAGCCTTTGAGATTTGAAAAAAAAAAAAAATCACTCGACCGCTGGTCAAGTGTGAGGGAAAATTTACTTACCCCAAAATATTTTTACTCGTCTGACTTTGGCATTGTTTCAGTCAATAATAGTAAATAATTTTACAGCAATTCAAGAAATTACCGTGTGTATAATCTAACAAGAAAATATTTGTTTAACTCTTGTAAATCAACTATTTTATTACTACAAACATATCAGTAAATATTCAACAAAACGTTAAAATACAACACCAGTTTCTTTATATAGCATCATTCATATTATTGTTCCATAGAAATAAGAATCATTTCTTTGAATGCTTGACGGAACGATGCATATTTTTCCTCTTTCAAATGTTCGTCTTTACTTTTGTAAGCATGAAGTGTATATAGTTGTAGCATCGAAGAATTTTTTTTTCCAAATGAATTTCAAAATCAGAGAGCTAAATGAAGGCGACATTTTGACTACATGCCGAATCTGTAAATTTGACCTCTTGTTGACCTTTAGCGTGACCACTCTTTTTTTTTTTTCAATACGATATTCCAACGGTCTCACAGATAGAGATGAAAGAATTCACAAATGATGAGATATAGATCATTCTAAGTCACCGCATATTTGAAGGTCGTAAAATAAATGAGTTTTTCCCGTTTCTTTATTTAAAGAAATTTTATCGACTGGTGGGTGATTTACGACTTTTAGTCGCCCCAAGAAATTTTCAATCGATCAATGGTCGTGTAAAGTCTCAAAGGTAAAGTATCTCTAGCCATAGCTATTAGTGGCTAGTAAGGTTTCATGTAATTATTAAAAGAAATGAGCTTTGCTTTGGCAGCGTTGAACGTTACCATTCATTTTTTACCCCATTCCACTACAGACTGACAGTCTTGCTCTACTGTTTTGGCCATTACCTTAGATATGTGCTCATTAGTTTTCTCCACGTGCCTGCTATAGAGCGTGGTGTCGTCGGCAAATATACCCATCTCAGAGGCAAGTTATTTATGAATATCAGAAATAACAAAGGTCCAAGAACCGATCCCTGTGGCACACCCGCATTTGTGTTAAATGTGTCAAAATATATTTGGTTATTGGGGGTCTATCTCCAAAACACTTGCCATATTTATATTTGATAAATGCAGACTCACGATATTATTCTTGTACAATCACATTCCTAGATTTACATTCTAGTACTGACCGAATCACCAAAGTTAAACAATGATGAGCCTGGCCAATACCAGATGGGTGACCATTTGGGACTTCCAGGTGCTGTATGTGCTCTCTGCTTATCTTGGCATTGTTTCCAGTTGTCTTGGACTTCTCCTTGCCACTGGACTCAAGCAGTGCCGATTCAGGAGAGGTATGGCTGGGATTGGGCAACCCCCCGCCACAGAATTATACGGGCAGCTGCCCCTACAGGGGGTATCCTTTGTCTTTTGAGACTAAATGGAGGCATCATTTTTTTTTAATAGCACTTTATAATATTACAATTGGATTCATAATTAATATTTTTTCTTTTTACAAAGAAGTCACCAATTATCAAAGCCCAGAGGCCATTCAAGGATAAGGGTTAATGAGTGTTAATGTTATTCTTTTTTATATAGCTGTCTACTTGCATCAACATTATATATAGAATTTAATACTCTTTTTTTTTACCTGTGATAATTTTTGATGGACGAGAGGTTGAATATTGGACTGAAAAAAAAAAAGATTTTTTTTACTGATTTCAAATCCTTTGATCATAAGTAATTATCACTTCATGCACTGATGATTGTGTAAGCATGAAACATTAGTGTCTGCAGGTAAAAGATAATTAATATTTGTGTGTGCATGTATTTAGGGAGCCTGTTTTCATTCACTTATATTTATTGTGGGATGCCTAGTTTTAATGAAAATAGAATGTTTAAATCTTTTTATGTTGGCATCATGGTGTATTAATTTTGTGTTATTAATTAAAATATGTTAATATTGAGAAGGGGAGTGCGTTTTTTTTTTGTTATTTTTTTTGTATTTTTTAGATGTTGGCAAAATGAGACAATTCTTGAAGAAATTTGTATTGAGACTGGATATCCCAGAATTAATAGAACACTGGCCAACAAAAAAATTTGTCATGATGCCTAAGATGTTTCAACTGTTATTACTTTATTTGAAGGCTCTGTTTTTTTGCTATGGTATACCCCCTCTGTAGGAAGCCGATAGCTACATTAAAAACGGGCAAATCAAATTGATGTTTTATTGATTTTCTAGAATGGGGGCTCCGGCATCATTGCAGTTGATAGACCAACAGTAGTCTGCAAGCATGGTGACATCCCAACAACCTTGATAGCAAACTTCCATGTTACTGGGTCCTGGATATGACCTTAAACTATATCCAGTGGTGAGGCCCCAGCTTGTGGGCTTTAGGGAGTGTGGAGCCACCCTTTCATTGCCATTGCTCTCAGGTCCACTCTGACCTGGAGTAGTAGTACCTGTTAGGGTCCTAACTATGGGTTAAATAGAATCCAACTTGAAAACAAGAAATATATTCTATTAAAAAAATTTTCTTCGAAATCTTTAGATTTGGCATTAAATAACCTGAAAAGGGTTGATATGCCGTAAAACAAAAACAACCAAACAACCAATCCATGTCACTGATGTCTTGATGGAAGTGCTCCCCTTGCTTGTAGCTAACATTACCTAGATTTTCTGAAAACAGGAAAGATGGCTGTGCAAAAAATGTAATTTGATGCTCATATTTGCACTCAGTTGATGGAGACTTATAAGTAATGTTTCAACAAATTCTTTGTAGTTGGGTGCCTTCATTTTTCTTAAGGACAATTTTACTATATTTGTAAACACTGCAGGATTCATACAATTAGGGAAGTTTGTGTCATTCATTAAATTTTGAATCTGGGGTTCATAAAAAGTTCCAGCTTTTAATTTCTCTATGGTTTAACCTAGAAATTGCATGCAAATATATTTGAAACAGTCGCTATCTTTCTCAAGAGCCTTCACCAACTATTTCATGATGCCAAACTTTATGTGAAGAGGTGGAAACACAATTTTGGAGTGCTTCACCAAAGGTAAAGCCAGGACATTGAGAGAGCCAGGAATCAGTTCACTGCGAACAGGCCAATCTTTTTTTTATTCAGTGCTGTGTTCTTGCCCTGCTATTCCACAAACACAAAAAGCAAGAAGATTTTGTATAGCCATCTTGTAGGTCGAGGAGAAACCCAAACATTCTCAAATCGAGATATATGATCCATTAATGCTGTCTGTATAAAATCTTTTCCAAAACAAATTTGATTTCATCATATTTTTCTTTGAGAGTCTTTGACTGGTCTCGAGGAACTGATCCATATAAGTTGCCATTGTGAAGAACACATTTTAAACTTCTTTTGGAATTGTCTATAAAAAGCCGCCAATTTGAGAATAATATTGTTTGACACCAAGCTGCCGCAGCAGGCCAACAATGTCATTGCAATATACAATGTCATTTACCTGAGTGAAATATGGCAAGAATTCAATATGGTATTTTCTATAGAAGATTATAAGAGTTCCAGGCTGAAGTAGATTTTTTTCTTTGAGTTTTGAAGCTAAAAGTTCAGAAGATTCTTTGGAAAGGTTGAGATCTCTAGTCAGATCATTCAGTTCTCCTTGAGAAAAAAGCTGTGGCAGTGAAGAAAGAGGAAAACCGACATCTGAAACAGTGGCTTCATTATTGCCAGCTGACAAGAGAGGTTTGGTCTTCATAAACAGGCAATTCCAATTCAGGCAAGCCTTTAAACACTGGAACAGAAATTTCATTACAGTGTGGAATTGGCTTAATTGCAGACTTGAAGTTTAAATAAATTAACAAATTTCTGTTCTTCCCGTTGATTCCCTTTATTTTGACTGCATAGAAATAGCAGTCATCAAAATGGTTTTTCAGTTCAGGCCAGACCATTCGAATACCAAAGCAGGGTGACTTTTTATCTTTTTTGTCCACTGTTAAAGATGCTCAACACATTGCTTGCATACAATATGGGGTGCCCATGCCTTATCTTGATTACCCAGCATTACTTTGAAGTAAGCAAAGATAAGCACGCTTCACAAATTTACTGATCCCTTTCCTGTCGGATTGCAACGTATATTCCCTGCAAATATAGCAAAACACATTTTAATTGTTTAAACAGCATCACCTAGGAGATTAGCCATGCTTAATTTTTGCTCTCAAAATTTTCAGTGAAAGTAAAATAATCCAGTTTATTTCCTGTCTGACTTATAAATGAATTTCTAACATTAAGAGAATAAACCTTACCCAGAAAGCAACAAAGACGTGTCATAATCGGTAAGCCTATTTACTATTCATTGTCCACTTTTTGCCAACTACATACTTCATTGTATAGCAAATTTTATTTTTATCTTAAGGTTTGTGATGTCATAATCAATTAACATACATCATAATAACAACCTACAATTGTAATTATGAAGCTAGAATGTATATAGAAACATGCCTAATGTAGTGTCATCACATGAACCTATGCTTCACAGTCAGATAAATTATTCTAAAAGATAACGACTCTGAAGACTATAATCCACTGGTATATTTATTTAAAAGAAAATAAAAACTAAAATAGAAAAATGACGGATACAAGAAAATAAAAACACTAACAACAAAGGTCAGAAAAATGGAATGAAAGAATCGAAAAGACTGAATAAGTTTGTAAAAAAATGGAACATGAAATGTTACGTTACATGACAAAGTAAACAAACACATTGTCCTAAAGAAGAAATGAATAAAACATACTGTTGATGCCAGGGATGGGAGTGGATAAAAAGAAAAGAGGCCTGCTGTGTTGTCAGTGATTGCAAAAAGGAAGTAAAGACCAACCGAAAGAGGAAATTAGGAAGAAAGTAACTTTTTAGTTAAGAGTAACAAAGAGATAATGGGTTCAAAACAGGCAGACAGAACACTTAATTTTAAAGTAAAAGAAAGGTATAAAATAGCAAATATTTCAACAACTTTACTTGATAAGAAAAATTTATATGATTTTTGGAATCGGCACCCCAAATTAGTTTAACTCAACTTAGAAACCAAAAATGTGTTGGCTAGTGATATTAATTATGGAACTAGTCTCAAAGTTTTAAAATGTCTGTTGTTGTTGCTATTATTATTATTATTGGCTCACAAGGAGCTTTCACACAGGTCATAAAGGATCTCTTCTTGTCAACAACCTGTAGTGTTCTCTGGAAGCTGAGTGACAGCAAGTCTCTCCAGATTTCCAGTACTCTTCACCTTGTTCAATGACATTTGCAAATGAATTTGCATTACTGCAACAGCCGCTTACCATTGATTTCACGCTAGCAGCAACCATTGGTCTCCATTGGAGTGTGAGTGGCAATAAGCTTCCCCAAGGTACCAGTTCTCTTGGCATTTGTAGAGCAGAGGTCTGGTCAGCACTCTCTCCTCGGTCTTTCCATCCTCCTGGACTCTTCTCTCATTCCTTGGGGGAGTTGGGGGCTGATTGGGTAATGGGAGAGGCGATGGAGAACATAGATATGCAGCTTCATTGTTCTTGGTTCCATGTAATGTTTCGTGTTTTGTCTCTACAGCAGCTCGCCTGGCTTGCGCATGTGGCTCGTGTATTAGTCTCCACATTCAAGGGTTTTCCTTAATGTTTCAGCTGTTTTCATTATTGTTATTCGTTGTATCTTTCCAGTCATTCCTCTGATTCCAATTTCTCCCATTCTCTTAAAATTTTTCGGAATTGTTCCTAGTGCTCCTACTATTATAGATACTATCTTGATTTTTTTTATCATCCATATCCCTTTCTGGCTAGCTCAGTGTATTTGCTCCATTTCTCCTTTTCTTTAGTCAGATGGGACAGCAAAATCTTTTGTTTCTTGTTAATTATTACGACATCCAGTCTTCTTGCTTGGATGGGTTTATCAGTTTGTATGTCCATGTCCTATAGGATTTTGTGATTCAATTACTGTTGCTGGCTTATGTTTGTACCGTTTGTCTGTGCATTCGAGATGCAGTTGTTTTCACAATTCCCAGTGTACGGCCCTTCCCGCTGGGTCATGCCTAATCTTGTATTCCTTTTGGGCTAGTTTGCTACATTCACTTACTATATGGTTCATCATTTCGTTTTTTTGTTCACAGAGTCTGCATTTGTTGTTTTCTTGTGTTTTGTCGATCTTTGTTTTGATGTGGTTGGTTCTTATCAAGTTATCTTGTGCTGCAGTTATTAGGGATTCAGTTTCTCGGTTTATGTATCTTTTTTGCATCCATGTCCAAGTGTTTTCGTTATTCTTGTCTTCTCCTTTGTCTCTGTTTTCTGTTTTATTTAGTGTCTCTTGCTGCCATGATTATTTTTTCAGTGTTTTGCAGTATGTATTTTTCTAGTTCTTTTTTGGTGTCATTCACATAGTCTTCTATACAAACTAGTCCCCTCCCAATGTCTTTTCTTTTCACATAGACTTGGTCAACATTGTCTTTCAGGTGTAGTGCATTATGCATGATCATGAATTTCTTGATCTTCTGATCGAGCTCTCAGTTCTTCTTTAGTCCACTCTATGAACGGTTCAGAGTATCTTACTATTAATACTATCCATGTATGTATACCTTTTATTAGGTTTCGGCTATATAATTTAGTTTCCAGAAGTTTTCTTGTTCTTCTGAGGTATTCCTTTCCTAGTCTCTCTTGCATTATTATTTATTACTTTTTATTATCATTTTTATTATTTTTATCATTTTTATTATTATTATCTATCAAGCAAGATTCTTTTGAATTTTGTATGTGCATTGCATATAATCACGTTCGCATGGAACATCTCATCATGCAAAGTTTTTAAAAGATGTTCCAATTTCTATCCCTTTTATTTTTTAATCAACCTTATTTTTTATTACTGTTGACTGTTTGTAATTTGAGCCACAAAAACATAACTTAGCACTCAGCAAAGTACAATTTTCAGTCAAAAAAATCTATAATTATCATCCCTAAGTGATAGTTTTGAGTACTCAAGACCAAGCATCAAGTGAAACTAACCTACACTCCTCAATTCTCTCTAATTGCTTTAACATGGCAGGCTACTTTCCTCTCTGCTGAAAGAACTCTGACAAATATATGCAATCTTTCACAATAAACACCCGTCTAGCTGAAACCACTGTCAATAATTTTCCCCATTCTTTATCTGTGCCTAAATCAAAACGTAGCTTCCATGAACAAAGCTCCTTTCTTAGAACTGCACGCCTGTGGAACTCTCTACCACTTGCCTGTTTCCCACTTGACTACAACTTGGATATCTTCAAGTCCAACATAAACAAATTTTTGATTAACCGCCCCTTAAATAAGACACTTTATCAAATCTCCAATACTAACGATTACTACGACATTATCCGATTGATTACTATACACGCAATAACCCTTATCCCCGAGTGGCTTCTGGGCCTTGATAAATGGTGACCTCCATGTAAAAAATATATATATATATATATACAGGGTGAGCCAAAATAATGGTCCTATCTTTAAATATAATCATATATATATATATAGGACCCTTATTTTGGCCCACCCTGTATAAAGACTTAGAGCGTACATTTGTGGCACTCTCCCCTTAATTAGAGAACAGTCTGGAATCAGATAACCAGGCTTTCATATGTTTTTGAGCAGCCTTACAACCCTGCATTAGTTATATTTTCTCTACCCATCTCCCTCAAATCAGAACTGCACACTAATCAACTATATCTCTGACAATATAGATGCAGCACTCTCCTTAGATACTAATGCCTTGATACATGTATTTGGGTGGGAATTTTAATGTCCACCACGGTAATTAGCTTGGTTTCTCCGTTTACACAGACACAGTTGGTAGCAGTACACAGGGTCTAAAAAAGAGTCTCAAATCCAATAAGTCCCGCACTCTTGGCCAAGTTCCAGTCTCTTTCTCATCGCTACAATGTTGCATCCCTGTGTCTGTTTTACAAGTACTTTAATGGAATGTGTGTTGTAGCACTTGTTCCCCCTCAACATACATATTCCTGACTAACTTATGAAGCAGCAAAATCACATCCTTCAGGTTTTTAGATGCCGGAAACCCTACTTTAATAGTTTCTTCCCTCAGATTGATAGACTTTGTAATTCCCTTATTTCCTGCTTCACCGATTGTACTAACCTGAAATTTAAATGTAATGTGAACAGACAGTAACACACTGCTCAATTCCTCAGTTTCCTATTAGATACTATCCCAAATGTAAATTTCAATAATTATTCTAAGTCTCTCTCTCTTTCTCTCTCTCTCTCTATATATATATATATATATATTTCTCCATCTGTTTCTATCTCTCTATTCCTCTTTCTCTCTCTATTCCTCTTTCTCTCTCTATTCCTCTTTCTCTCTCTATTCCTCTTTCTCTCTCTATTCCTCTTTCTCTCTCTATTCCTCGTTCTCTCTCTATTCATCTTTCTCTCTCTATTCCTCTTTCTCTCTCTATTCCTCTTTCTCTCTCTATTCATCTTTCTCTCTCTATTCATCTTTCTGTATTTCTCTCATCCCTCTCTGTTCTGTCGTGCAATAAAGATGAAATGATGAACACATAACTTGATTTGTTCCTTTTTTTCCTTTTGAAGCTCTTTATCTCCCTTTTTTCTTTTCTTTTCTCTTATTATCTCTCTTTTTCTCTCTTCCTCCTCCAACTCCTCCTCCTCGTTTTTCCATTGAAAGCATTCATTGCATCTAACATCTTGTCTAGATTAAAGCCAAAAAAACTCATTAGTCCTTCACAAATAACATGGCCTCAGGCCTAGATGTTTTAAACATTTTTATTTTCTTTTAAAGTTGTCCAGAAAAGAAAATGCCATAGGAGAAATGTTTTCGGTTTTTAATCAATGCTTCAAAGAGGTGAATATATTAGAAATAAATGTCTCAAATGTGATAGCCGTGAGTTCAATTCACATGCATAGCAGCATATTTTTATTCTCTCTATACCTCCTAATACATTTCACTAAACAAAATCTGAGAAGAAACTGTTACAACGTTTGCGGACAACCTGTGTAAAATAATAATAAGTGACCATTTATATATATATATATATATATATATATATATATATATATATATATATATATATACTAGCTGTACCCGGCCACGCGTTGCTGTGGCTCAGTTTGTTAAAATGGAACACATGTGAAAGTAGAGAAAAGTTTTATTCTTTTTTTCAAGAGAATGTACAAATTATTTTTTTTTTTTAACAGATGTTAAGAAAATAAACAGAAAAATACTTCCATCATTAATTATGCAAAAAAATAAATAAAATGTTGATTTAGTGTTTCAATATGCTTATAAATTACGATAAAACTATCTGAGTATGCACTGTTTTACGGTTGTTGTAAAAATGGAACGGAAACTTAAATTTTGCTTCATTTTAATCTTTCTTAATTTTTTAATTGTGCCCCCCCCCAACGAATATAATCAAAACAGTAACATTCAACAATTGTACTTTATGTATATAAAACACAAAATGGGTGTTTGTATTACTGTACACATAGATTCGAAAAAGTTGTCAAAAAACAAATATATAACAAATAAATGTTATCAAAGGCAAGATAAGTTACTTTTCTGCCAAACTGGATATATTTTTTGTGTTTTTATTCAATGTAACATATTTATTCAGCTCGAAAAACATAGTGTTTACCAATGTATTCGAAAATTCAAGATGGCGTCTCACACCCTCTTTAACACCGTAAGTATGGAAAAAGGTGTTATAAATAAAAAAAACTATACAAAATACTATTAAAAACCCGCCGAATATATGTCAACCTATGTCACGGTAACATATATTGAGTGAGTTTTTAACAGTATTTTATCCTGTTTTTTATTTATAACATCTTTTCCCACACTTACCGTGTTAAAGAGAGAATCAGACACCATCTTGAATGTTCCAATACATCGGTAAACACTGTATGGTTTTCGAGCTGAATAAACATGTTACATTGAATAAAAACACGAAAAATATATCCAGTTTGGTAGAAAAGTAACTTATCTTGCCTTTGATAACATTTATTTGTTATATATTTCTTTTTGGACAACTTTTTCGAATCTATGTGTACAGTAATACAAACCCCACAAAATATTTATTAAAAAAAAAAAAAAAAGTTCATAACGAAAGGGAAATAATTCACTTTTTTAAACGAAAAAGTCAGTTTACCTAACTTACTGTATTAATGCTATTTTTTTTTAAGCAAGAAAAAAAAAAAGGTAAATATCCAGATATGCTACTACAGAACACCGACCACTCTAATTTGTTTTTTTATAGGTAATTGAGGTCGCTGACAACGAATCTGATAGTCAAACTTGGGGCAAATTTACCGTTTGCATGGTATTTACCCCTGAACCCACGAACTTCTTTCCACCATTTTGCAGCTTCCGTTTATGCTACGCGCATGCACGCTGTAGCATAAACGACGGCTTCACCAAGCAAACTACGTTGGGGGGGAGGGGATTTTTTTTTTCCTGGACATAGAATTTTCTAATTTTCAAAAATACATTATAGTGCTTTTTGGGTGGAAAATTTAAAATTAGCTGAAAAAGAAATAAAATAAGAAAAGGAAAGCACACCAAGTTGGAGTGGGGGGGGGGGTAATTTATCTGTTTTTTTGTTTTTTTTTACCTGGAACATCGAATTTTCAAATTTTCCGTAAGTAACGCACCGACATTTACCAATTAGAACACCATTTAACATTTTCCGAAGATTTTACTTTGTACATTGGGGCGCGAGCGGGGGGGGGGGAGGGTGTGATGTTGGCGTGCGCGAACAAATTAGAGTGGTCGGTGTTTTGTATAGTAGCGTATCTGGATATTTACCAAAAAAAAAATATTTAGGTTTGACTATAAATTCCTAAACTCATTTCACCCTAAATAATTTAGGTGACTGAAATAGGAATCTAATTGACTCTTTAATTCTTTGAATAGTATGTGAGAAATTCATTTTTCTTCGAGTTATATTGAATTCATTAATACGGACTTTAGGGGCTTTTTTCGTAATGTTACTGTAAAAATTATCTTTTATTGTTACAAATTACGATGCTTTAAAAAAAGCAAAAATAAATTCTTGCGTTTTTTATTTACTACTGAAAACCATAACTTTAGTAAAGGTATTTTTTGTTTAAACAAAATAAAACATTTTCACTAAGAGTTAAGTAAAAATAATTAGTTCATTATATTCTGCGATCATTATTTGAAAAATACTGTTATTTTCATTAAAATTCGTTAATTTCCTGATTTTTGGTGAATTTTTAAATAAAGGGAGGAGTCAAAATGTGTATACACTTTGAGCGTCGGCATTCATTTTGCGACCACGTGTGGTTAATTTAAATTAAAGTTCAATCACATGGTTACATTATCAATAATCATGTAATTAAACCCATTGAAAATTTACCGATATTGTAAACACATTCTGTTTACATTAAGCCTGTAGTGTTTTTTTAGTGATGCAATGTTGTCAACTGAGATTTAAAAAAACCCCGCGAGATCAGGAGAAAGAAATGTCCAGAAAATCGCTAGATTTTTAACTTATCGTCTGAAATTTTCAAAAATCGTTAAACTCCATAATGTTCCGTGTTTTTTTTTTTTTTTTTTTTGCTGTTGTTTCTTGCTTTTTACACTTTTAGATCGTATTTTAAACTAAACTTCGGAGGTTGGAATGCCCCCCCCCACCTAAAATGTACTTGGAAAAATCGATTTTATAGTGAGATTTAAGAATGGTTAGTCGAAAAAAAGGTGAAAAACAAGACAAATAATCAATAAATAATTGTTACCAAAGGCAATAAATGCTACTTTTTTTTTACTTACATGAATGAGTTTATTTTATGTTTTAAAGTATTTTCAAGTGCTTTTCTTTATTTTTTAATAATCTAATGCGGGTGTGTGGGTGCCAAAATACCTCCAGATTTTCTAGAATTTCCCGCTAGATTGCAAACGAAATCTCCAGATCTAGCAGGAAAACCGCTAAATTGTAATACTGGTCACATGACAGGAAGCGGTAATAAATAATTGTCCCTAAATAAAAAAAATGGCTCTCGGTACAAAGAAATCCACCTATTTATCATAGAAAAATTAAGTATAATGTTATAATTAAAAAGAAATATATAAAAACACACATGGATATAGTAAACATATTATACCAAAACGTGGAAGCCATCCGTCCAGTGGTTTTTTAGACAATTAATTCCGAACGAACCAACACTTACATTTTTATATATATATATATATATATATATATATATATATATATATACCAAAATACCAAAATATATACCATATTATACCAAAACGTGGAAGCCATCCGTCTAGTGGTTTTTTAGACAATTAATTCCGAACGAACCAACACTTACATTTTTATATATATATATATATGTATATATATATATAAAAATGTAAGTGTTGGTTCGTTCGGAATTAATTGTCTAAAAAACCACTAGACGGATGGCTTCCACGTTTTGGTATAATATGTTTACTATATATATATATATATATATATATAATAATAATATAATATATAATATATAATAATATAATATATATATAATATATATATATATATATAATTTTGTGAGATAAAAAAGGAACAAACCAAGTTATGTGTTTCGTCTTTATTGCAAGACTTCTCTGAATGAATGAAATTAAGAAAACAAAACACCAGTCCAAAATATTTGAAAATATGTTTTTTGATGTAATGTATGACTTTGCTCCATTCCAGAAACAAAAAAATCGTTGGAAATTCCAATATTTTGATGGATGTTTTTTTAACTTATGCTAACTTTTTTTTTCATACAAATAGGTTGACAAATAAAATAGTAAAGCAAAATAGTTTTTGACTAATTTTATAATTGTATTTCCTAACAGCCAATTAGCCGAATCTTGAAAAACATGGGGTCTGCGATGGCTGCATGATTTAGACTCTGATTACTTTTGCATGTTTTAAATTTATTTCTCATATAAGTAATATTTGCTTGTCATTGTGACAAAACACCAGTACAAATATTTGAAAATATATTTTTGATATAATGAAATGTATGACCCTGTTTCATTTGTTTTCTTGATTTCATTCATCTAGAGAAAGTCTCACAATAAAGATAAAACGTTGATGAACGCGTAACTTGGTTTGATTCCTTTTCATCTCTCTATCTCGGAATACTATTCTCATTATTCTCATCACCCACACACACCCACATACACACATATATAATTTAGAAAGTGGCAGGTATCCAAATATTTACATAAAAGTAGTAGCAATCTAAGAGTCACACTAATTAAAAAGCAAAGCTTCAAAAGGATTTTATTTTAAAACTTAATTTTTTAAAAGGACAGATCAGGGTTTTGTTTAACTTTAATAATCCCAAATCCAACATGTCTGCTGTTAGTTAAAAAGATACTTTTGTGGCTGTTACAGTGGTAAAGAAATTGTTACCGAGATTAAGAACACAAAAATGATTGCATGTAATTTATTTTGGTCGATATATGAATAAAAAAATTTTTTTTTTTTTAGATCTATATAATGCAAACGATACATTTTATGAATTTTTTTTATTTAAAATAGTCTATAACACAAAACGAACATAAACCAAGCACTAATGGTAATAAACATAAAAACACTAACAAAAAATCTAATTTACCTCTTTTTCACCCCAAACAAGACATATCGCCACTTGGAACTTAAAAGGGCTATTTTTGGGGGATGATGTCTAACAAGAGAATGTGAGGAGTTGAGCAGCAAGATGTCTGTTCATTTATTTACTAGTATATTAAAGGAACTTTGTGTGTGTGAGTTCGTTCCCTATAGACTCGAAAATGGCTGAATCAATTTTTATGAAATTTCACACAAAGGTGCTTTATGTGCCTGGCAGTGTTCTTAGGCTTTATATTGGAATGTCTGCAATTAGCATTGAATCGAAAAAAATCTGATGAAATAAGGAACAGGTGATTTTGACAACCTAACATCACAAGTGCATTTCAAAATGGATGTTTCTGTTTAAAACACAAGTGCACCATGATGCTTGACTTCTTCAATTTTAAACTTAAAATCAAGTGATTATCACCACGCGAGCAATAAGGCCAGCCATATAAAATTAACAGTAGGTTCTTTGATATGACAGGGTCGCATTTAAAATGAATGTTTCTGTTTAGATCACAATTGAAGCATGATACTTGACTTTAGCATTTTAAACCTTAATTCATGTAAAAAATAATTTTATTAAATCAACAGTAGGTTCTCTACAATGTAATGTAAGCTACAATGTATTGTACATTAAGTCACTGTGGAGAGGCATGTGAAGTTCCCTCCAATGCCCAACTAGAGCAGGCAATCAATCAATTTGATTGAAAAATGGATGATTTCACTGATTCTGACGACAATAAACATGTGAATGTGAAACAATTTGTTGATCATCATTCAATCTCGAGTAAAATTTGGTCTCCCTGCTAGTATAAATAGAAAACTCGGATCAGCTTGCTTGGTTGATGAAACCATCCATCTGGTTTTTGACTTTCGGTTTCAAAATACTTGTCTGTTTACCTATTTCATGGCCATCTTGCCTTGAGTCAGATTTTAAGAGCTACTGCTGCTATTGAAGGCATGCACAAGGTCACCAATATTTTGTTATCTATATATTAATACCTATATGTAGTTTAACCCTGTTGAGTTAAAAAGACTGATGTAATGATATACAACATATAACTATAACCAAAGGCAAGAATAAATTACTTAGATAAGTTTTTGTGTTTTAACTTATTTTTAACATGTTTTTCTTACAAATAAATGTAGTTCAAACCTGCTGAGTTAAAAAAAACAAAAACTGATATAAAACATAACTATATAACTATAACCATATTCATAACTATATTCATAACTATATTTATAACTATATTCATAACTATATTTATAACTATATTCATAACTATATTTATAACTATATTCATAATTATATTTATAACTATATTCATAACTATATTCATAACTATATTTATAACTATATTCATAACTATATTCATAACTATATTCATAACTATATTTATAACTATATTTATAACTATATTCATAACTATATTTATAACTATATTCATAACTATATTTATAACTATATTCATAACTATATTCATAACTATATTTATAACCATATTCATAACTATATTTATAACTATATTTATAACTATATTCATAACTATATTTATAACTATATTCATAACTATATTCATAACTATATTCATAACTATATTCATAACCATATTCATAACCATATTCATAACTATATTTATAACCATATTCATAACCATATTCATAACTATATTTATAACTATATTCATAACTATATTTATAGCTTCTAGTAGTGCTCCTGTGCCCTGTTGGGGTTTACTTTTTTTTTTTTAGTTCAAACCTGCTGAGTTAAAAAAAACAAAAACTAATATAAAACATAACTATATAACTATAACCATATTCATAACTATATTCATAACTATATTTATAACTATATTCATAACTATATTTATAACTATATTCATAACTATATTTATAGCTTCTAGTAGTGCTCCTGTGCCCTGTTGGGGTTTACTTTTTTTTTTTTTAGTCTTCACTTAAAATAGTAATACCTCTTATTTTTTAATCAGCCGAATCAAATCAAAAGAGACTGCAAATTGCATTGTTATGATGACTGAACTTGTGCATTTACGGCGAGAAAGTTTCATTTCTCTGTTGCAGATGTTGACGATGTGTAACTATAAAAGCAATTTCTGTTATAGATGTGCATCAAAACTGGAGATGCATCATTGAATTCCTGACAAAAGTGCATTGAGAATGGTGGTGACTATGTAGAAAAATAAATTCTGGAGCACAAAAGGTTGTTCGTTTCAATGGTATCATACCAGTTTTCGTAGTTCTTAAACTTTTTTAGTTAAAAAATAGGAGGCGTTACTTTTGGAACAATCCTTGTATATAAACAAAGTTTCCTTTGCACATGATCTCATAGACATCTGTTTATGGAAATAGGCTGCTGTTTTTTGACATCATATAACATTTGAATGAGGATATTAATTAAACCAGAAATTTTAAAGGCAAACTAAAGGTAATAAAACATGTGGATTCTCCTTGCGATAACAATCTTAAACAACTGCCATAAATATGATTCTAATTTCAACCTAATTGCATAACAGACCAAGGAATTCTCAATCTCTCTCCAAAATTTATTTTATTTTTGTTTACTTTAATTATTATTATTTTTTTTTTTCTTATTTAGTTTTAAGCCAGGATAAGATGTTTCTACTTTGTGCCCCTCGCCCCATATATAATATATTATTATGATGATACACAAATAAAATTAATTTTTATTTTAAACTTTTTTGGCCTGCCTCAAACTTATTAGTAAAGTTCATTAAAATCCTATGCAAAAGTTAATCGCGATCACGTTTTCTGGGTGCCCAGTTGGCAGAACGTAGAATTCGTCAACTGCAATTCCTTGCATAGGGGTAAGATCGTGACCTTCGGTAAAAAGTAAGGACTGTGATAAAAAGTGATGCCATGTTTATGAGTGCAAACACATAATATCTATCAAACGGTGAAAATGCTGATAATCAATGGGGACTTTTGTATACAAGCATTAGAAAACTTTTTAAATTGCATTAAAAAAAAAAAAAAGAATGCAACACAATTCCGGTATTTTTTTTTGGTGCTAAATTCTTTTTATTATAAGTCTTTATTTGATTTAATTTCTGTCTAATATAATATTTATTTCAGTCAGTCGTTAAATGCAAATGTTTCTAGAATACCTCTCCCTCCAAACAAAGAAAAAAAAAGTTGTCCTTGTTTTAGGATTGTTGCTTTATTTTCTCTATAAATATAAACAAAATCTTCCTCCCTCTTACTGCCACCTTCCTTTTCCTCCCTCCGTCTGCCATAAGCACCGATACCCCGACAAGCATGAGTTCGATGAATGGAAACCTTCAATGCGTTGGAGCCTCTTTTCTCTTCCCTGCAACCTCTTTCCCACAGAAGAGACGTAGCGAGCCTGTCCCTGCTTTATCGTTATTTTCATGGCAGGTGCTTGTTATATAGTTCATTATTATTATTATGATTATTCTTTTCTTGTTGTTATTAAAAGCGATTCTTAGAGTCTTATTAAGAGGGATGTTGTGAGTAAGAGAGAGATGTTGTAAAGAGAGATTGTTCATTTTATGACGAGATTCATATATAAAAAATGTTCATACTTAGAAGTGTAGAAGCTCTTTGAGTGAGGAGATAGTGTTGAGACATTGTGTAGACAGTCTTAGTGTTCATATTGTGTATGTAAAGACATTTTAAACCACATGATATACAAGACATATAATAACAATTTTCACTTTACCTTTTGGTAGAATTACAACACAAAGACGACATTTATAAAAACACATGATGGGTTTATTTCTTCTCATGACCGGCCATGGTTTTCTGAGTCAAGAATTCAAAGCTTCACATTCTAAGTTTCAAAAGTGATCGTCTCGCTTCTAGACGTTCGAATGTCCATGTCTGGACTGTCGTCCTCAGACTCTCTCTCTCTCTCTCTTCCTCAGTTTCTCCTCTAGTTTCTCTCAAGTTTCTAACTATATCTAGAACTTCCCATTTTCCATGACGTCATACACATGTTAAAACATGTGTCTTCTTTCACGTGTTCTGGACATGCGTGTCCCAAACTTTTTCCTTTGTTTACAAAAGGAATTTTAACTTATATTCCCAGTAACCTATATTTCCAATATGTTAAAAACATGTTTATTAAATTATCTTGTAGTTGCATTCTTTCAATTGAATTTTTCATAACAGAATTGACAACGCACATTCTTTTCTTGAAACTATTTTATCTCTAAGCTAAACAATGGTTTGTTTTACATTCCATTTTCTAATTCTCTCTCGTAATCTATTTCTAAATCTAATTTATGAGGTTCGAATTTCGTCTATTCTATTTCATTTTCATTTTAACTAAATCTCTCTATTTTTATACTTACATGAAAAGGGGACAGCCCTTATCATGTAACATGCTCATCTGAACTTCGATCTCTGGTTCCCCCTCGCCAGACTTTCATGAAAAACACTCGTCTAATTGGAACCACTGTCAACAATTTCCCACACTCTTTATCTGTGCCTACACCTAAACGTAGATTCTATGAACAGGGCTTCTTTCTTAGAACTGCTCGCCTATGGAATTTTCTTCTGTTTTCCTGCTTTCCAGCTGACTACAATATAGTTGTTTTCAAGTCTAACGTAAACAAGTTCTTAGTGAACCGTCCCCCTAAGTAATTCCAAGTTACAAAATTCCCACTAATGTTCACTACGCTAAAATCACAATGACTAATGTATACCCATTAACCCTTATCCTCGAGTGGCCTCTGAGCCTTGATAAGTGGTGACCCCTATGTAAAAAAAAAAAAAAAAAAAAAAACTGAACTTTATTCAGTATAAAAGATGACTTCAATAAGTTTCCAGACTTTTTTTTGTACAGGCACTTTTATTGATAGTACACACATGAAACTCTAGTCCCCTTCGAAAGTAATCTCCTCTGGCTGCAATGCACTTGTACCATTCCAACAACTTCTGGAAAGCCCCACGGAATTCTCTTGTGTGAGTGTGTCGATGATAGCCTCTTTCATCTCAATTGTCTCATATCATCCATTACATGATTTTGATTTTAGAAGTCTAAAATTTAAAGCTTAAATGTGCTTGAAAACAAATCGAAATTCAGGGGATCTTGCTGGTTGATACCTAATGATTACAGATCAAATTTTATGCAAATTTGAAATATTTGAACTTTCAAATGTCAAATTTTGTCCTATTATACATCCTAAAAACCCTTTAAAATACTTCAATTATTTATTAATTGATGTCTAATAGACATGTTAAAAAGTCGTAATGATTAGTTAATTAGTTTAGAAGTGAATCCTGTACACACATATCTAACTTTATACAGACGGATAAAATCCTTTTTGTATATTTATTAAATTCTTGTTTTCTATTTATTTCTTATTGTTGTTACAAAATCCGTCCATGAACTAAGGAGGAATGAGTATCTTGGAGAGTTTAGTTTTCCTGTCTCTAGACTTATGAGAAGAGAAGGATGGGAAATGCAAACTCTTGAAGACTGGCTAATTATCATCAGATAAGGGGAACTTGGAATTGGCAGAAAGTTTAAGAATGACCACACAAAATGACCCTTGTTTCTTGTTTTCAAGTATTTCTATTAATATTTCTTGTTTCTTGTTTTCAAGTATTTCTATTAATATTTCTTGTTTCTTTTTTTATCTTTTAGAAAAATCCAAGGTTGCACTGTGGGAATATTCCCGTCCAGAAATTGATTCTAGAACATGGAATGGCTGCCAGAATTTGACAAGAATCAATCCAGATCAAAAATTCATAACCAATGAATTAAATTTTACTGTTGCAATGGCTGACAAAAATAATTCTCTTAAAAATGTTAGAGAATTGGTTTATACAATTGAATAAAGTTTAAAAATACTCCCAAATGCACAATTTATGAGTAGAAATTATATCTGGTCAGAAAAAAAAAAAAAAAAAAAATGGGGAAATCCAAGTTTTCTCTTCACTTAACATCACTTTTTTCTTGTTTGGGGGTCAGACGTTTTCTGGTAATTATGCAACCTCACTCTCCACTTATGTTTTAGTGGGTTAGCAGTCTCCAAATTTAAAATTTTGTTTCAGAATCTTCAATTTCATTTGTCTGAAAACACCAGTAATAACATTATCTTATTAAGTTGGTGCAAAAATAATGTCATTTTTTGACATTCAAGTATACATGTAAAACGACATTATTTTTGCACCAACTTAATATCTTTGATTGTCTTATCCATTTTTCTAAGCATTATTATTATTTGCGTCATCAGCTTATAATACGTTTTGAAAATCTTAACAAAATAAAACCTAACCCTATTCAAATTTCTGATAGTAGATGCTTTACACAATATACTTAAGCTAGTATAATCAAGGGAAAATTTCTATATCACTAGTCTAACGCAGAAAAGGTAGAACCCCAGTCTATAGATGACAACTTTTGGCCTGACACTCTAGATAACTTTCAAGTGCTCTTTTCCTATGGTTCAGAATTGTTTATGAGGATTGATAATTTGGATTATTTGAACTACTGTTCTTATCATGGATGGTATTCTCATGATGTTTTGGTTGATGTAACCTTCAGCCTTCTTGTGTTACTAAGAATATAATTACAAATTGCTTAAGAATTCTACTAGGTCATAGCTGGTGGAATGGATTGAATAAAGGGTTCTGTTCAAACTTCCATACAGATTACAAAGTTTGATAAGATGCACCTGAAGAAGGGCAAAGGTTATATCAGCCAAAAATTATGAGAAGAACATTCAAGATGAGAACAGTAGCTTAAATAAGTCAAATAATACACACGGTTCGTAAATCAAATGACTCATCATGAGCAATATGAAATTAAAAAAAAAAAAACCTTTGCTTAAAAATTTTGTAGTCTTTTATTATTTATTTTCACAACGTTTTTTTTTACAAGGAACTCACCACTTATCAAGGCCCAAGGTCACTTGAGGATAAGGGTTAATGAATGTAAGATGGCAGTGTAGTAACCGCTAATGATGTAAATTGGGTAGAATTTGATTATTTATGGTGATGGCTCAACAAGAATTTGTTTATATTGGATTTGAAGGCTACCATGTTTTTTGTTTTTATTTTTTTCAAAGGAATTACCACTTATCAAGGCCCAGAAGCCACTTGATGATAAGGGTTAATGAGTGTACAGTGATCAAAGGGAACATGTCATAGTCATTAGTAGTGGAAATTTAGTAAATTGTATTGCTTAAGGGGATGGCTCATCAAGAATTGTTGGTTGTTGTATTCAACCAGGAAGCAGGCCAGCGGAACAGTGTTCCACAAGTACGCAGTTCTTGGAAAAAAGCTTTGGTCATGGAATCTGCGTTTAAATTTAGGCACAGATAGTGTGGTGAAAATCTTATATAGTAGTTATAGCTAGTAGCGTTTCAGCTGATATAATCTCTGTACTTCAAGTGTATCTTATACAAATCTGGAATCTGTACGGAATTTCAAACAGCACCCTCTATTTAATCCATGGTGGTAGCTTGCTCTCATTCTGTAAGCTATGATCAGGTAGAAGTCTTAAGTAATTCATAATTGTATTCTTAGTACTGCCTGTACTGAGGATTGAACCTTCAACCTCCAGGAAACTGTCATTGATTATTGCTTAGCATTTCATCAGTTACACCACAGGTTCTTGACAGAATAATACAGCGTGACAAAAAAAAAAACGGGCCCCCAACTCTAATAAGGCCCCGTTTCTTAATGTTTTGTCCGAATGAAATGAAACTTTGGTCATAACTAGTTTATTATATTCAAAACATCACATCAAAACACTGGGGTCTTTGACCTTTTTTTCTCCGTTCTAGAGCATATGTTCTAGATGACCTCCATTTAGCTTTTGTTTTTTTTGGGGTCACCCTGTAACATGCTACCCCTTTAGATTAAATAAAAATAGTGTTTGCTTAAAAATTTTAGTCTTTTATCATAAAATGCCATGACTGACAAGTCAATCTATACATACAGTTCCTTTAAAAGTTAAGTTGGATTAATTTTGTTTTCTTCAACAAAAAAAAATACTGCTGCCATATTTTGTGTGTTATTGGGGGTAAAAAAAAAAAAAAAAAAAAAAAAAAAAACGATTCTGTCTCATGTTGCACCAGATACAAGCCACTTTAATTTGTTTAAACTCCCGAGGCAATTCACTGTAGGAAAAAAACAAAAAATTTTAAATTGTTTTTCTTTTCTGCTTATAAATGAATGAAATATTAAAAAAAAAAAAAAAAACAAGTGCAAAGTTTTGTTAAATTAATTTGTCATTAATTCATTATTTAAAACAAAACTGTTTTTGATTGAAATAAAATTGTTGTGAATTATATCCTCATATTGGAAAAAAAAATGTAAAAATGAATAAAGTGACTTTCTTAAATGTTCAGTCAAATAGCATTTTTTGTTTAAATTATTATATTTTCTTTCCATTCTTTTATGTTTATATTGAATGACTAATAGAGTCTATGGCTATTCAAATTGGATGGAAGGGACATCCAATCATATTTGAACTACTTCCCTTCATAATATTTTTCAGTACTAGTACATATTTGAGCCTATGGAGCATGCCATCAAAGTTGGCTCCAAGCATCACCAGATCTCTTTTTACCATTGATGAGGTAGATACTGACTTAACAGAAAATTGTATGATCTTTGGTCCCCTGACAAAAGGAGGGTGGACTTGTAAATTCACCCTTGTCTGTTCGTCCATTCGTCTGTCTGCACTTTTCTTAATAATTACGCCTTGGAATTTTTAAAAATTTTGGACAAACATTAAACATGATAACAAAAGTAACAGAATGGATTTTCTGGGAAAACTCCAGTTGCCCCCCCCTCCCCCTTTAGGAGTGCTTTCAAGTTAAAATAGCTAAAATTGACATTTTTGTGCTTATTAAAAAAAAATTGATGCCTTGGATTTTTATAAAACTTTCTGAAAAGTCCTAATTAACTGATTTCTATATAATTTTGTTTGTCTATACTTTGCGATAACTCTTAGTTGTACCTTAGGGGCTCTTTTAGGGCTAATAAAAACAGTCCAAATTTTGGGAATATTTTACCATATTTGTCCAAAATATTCTGTATATGTCTATTTAGCAGTTTTGCATGGTGCTGAACTCAAATTTAACTATGTTAAGGCCTTGGAGACTTTTGGGGCTAAATGGGGGTTGGGGAGCAAATGATCATTTCTTAATCATTTCTTTTTTTGCATGGTTCAGAACTCAAATTTACATATGTTAAGGCCTAAAACTGCACCGTTTGTTCATTTTCACCAGGATTTGACATCCCCTGGGGACTTTTGGGGCTAAATGGGGGAGGAGACAAATCCTGAACTTAGTCACTTTTTTATGCCTCGTTCACTGTGTGCTCATGGGGGACCTTGCATGCTTCCCTTTTTCATAATATTTTTCAGTACTAGTACATATTTGAGCCTATGGAGCATGCAATCAAAGTTGGCGTCAAGCATCACCAGATCTCTTTTTACCATTGATGAGATGGATACTGACTTAAAAGAAAATTGTATGATTTTTTTTATGAAGTACATAAATACAGTCTTCAAGACAAATTTGATACTTTTTGAAAAGGGAAAAAAACATATTGGCCAAATTTTCAAAATTTGAAAATGCTTATTGCAATATTTTTCATATAATTGTTGCGAGTATGTTTGTGAATATTTGGAAGATTTCATTTATACCCAGGAATGGAGGCAAGGGACTAATCAGAAAGCAAATTTCTCCTAATGTTTAATCATCCTTGATATAGCCAGAATTTATTATTTTTCTTATCTTCCTTCTCTTCATGGACTTTCAGATAACTATGCAACAAATTTCAGGTTAAAAAAAGTACATACCACATAAAACCTGTTTTGGTGTAAGAAAAATACTAAACCTGACTTTTATTAATTTATATTAGCCAATGTTTTCATGTTTTTTTATTTCAAATTTTATTGGTTCCCAAACAAAGGAAGTATTGAACCTAGTAATTCACTCCTGTTTGTACATTCGTTTGTTTGAACTTTTCTGAATAACCACACATTGGATTTTTTGAAATTTTTCACAATCATTAGTCACGGGTGAAAATAAATTTTTCACCCGTGGAAGGGGATTCCATATGCTTAGCTTGTTATTATTGATTATGAATGAAAAGCACAGAATTGCCAGTTCAAACAGCATTTGTTTTCTTAATCCTCCCCTTTTTATATTCCACAAGTAATCTGCCAACATGCCAGGGTTCCATTTTCCTTTAAAACGTTTCTCCATTACTGAAATATCCTGATGGAATCTCTTATCCTATTTATCATTTGCATCACTAAGATTCTCATCAAAATTCTTGAAAGTGACAATTTTGCAAAAAAAAAAAAAAAAATGTACCTAATTCGACAAAAAGGTCAGAAATAGATTTTCCATGCAATTGTGCATATACAAATGTCAATAGATGCACTATACTTTTTTACATGTTGCACTGTGTTATTATTAATGCTACTACGACTACAGCACTTTTGCATTGGAGTAATCATCGTATCCACCTTCAACCTGTATTTGCAATTTTTTTAATTTCTGTTATATAGAGTTTACTTTTTATAATTTCCCAACTCTGATAATTTTGGCCGCAAACAAAAATGGGCATATACTTAACAAGGCTTCTTTCAGAGAATGTTTTGTCAAATACAGCTCACAGTGAGCTCCACCACGACCTCTGAGTTAGAATCACGCAGCACTCAAGAGATACCTGAACACCATCCTAGCAATCAGCTCAGCTTTGGTGTTGCATGTGGTACGATTAGTTGTTTTCTCAATGGGGATCCACACATAATAATAGTCCATGAGGTTGCAGTCAGATGAGTTGAAGATGTTAAAACTGGTCAAGTCATGGATGTCCTAAGACGGTCATTGCTAAGGTTTACCAGAGGTGTGACATGGAACCGAGTTCTGTTAATACATTTACAGATTTCCCGCAGCCACTCTTTTTACTAGTAATTGACAACAGTGGACAAAAATTCACAAAATTAAAAGTGCATCTCTTAGAGGCTCTTTTGACGAATACAGCTCCCCCAAAGAAACCACCCCGAACCTCTAATACTACTTACAGGCGATACATCAACCTAAAGTATGCAGCCTTCATCATGCCCTTCAAGAGATGTATACTAAACACTAGTTTGATCCTGGTCATGTAGCTGTTTCCTTGGTGCTGCAGGCTGTATGGTTGGTGTCTTTATCAATTGTGCTCTTTACATTATGTTGCCTATAGTGTTGAAATTTGACAAGTTAGAAGACAAGATGTTGAGACTAGTGAAGTTGTGGAAGTCACTTCTGGATTTTCGTAGAGGTGTAACATGCAGCCACTCTGTTCACCAAGAAATAGACAACAGTGGACAGCAACTCAATATAGCCATTGGTGTTGAGTCCCGTTTCAAAGATATGAGGCAGCATGATATGGCTTTCACCCGAAACACACTGACAAATCATTATAGTTTAAGAGAATTTGGTCTTTATGATGTGCTGAACTTGATGCATACTGTACGCTAACCACTTACTGTTTTTCTGTACATTGTGCAACTGGTCTTGGCAGAAGTTCTTATTATCAGAGAAGATCCAAACCATCCTCAACTTGACTGGAGGTTTCCACTGTTGAGGAGTTCTTACACTTAGGTGGTTCTCTGTCACTTTAGCAGTGAGTAATTGACTCATATGAATATTCTACAAGGAGTAGTAAATATTTTCATTCAGCAGTTCTTTATAGACACCACTGATGCCCATCTCTCTTGCTGAAGTTCACATTGTATTGTCTGAATCTTGGTGTATCATTTTTTGTAGCTTCTCAACAGTTTTGGTTTTGTGAACAATCAGAATATAAGCATTACAAGCGTATGCTGTACTTTCGTGGACATCGGCAATATTACATACCTAATGTGCTTCAATAAGTCATATCTTTTTTATTTGTTAGTCAATAAGTCATATCTTTTTTTATTTTGAAAGCAGAAAAAACAGTTTTCTATTTTTATTCTGGGTTCGTCAATTTAAAAACATTATTATCAAGTTTTTCAAATTTGATTTCCAAACAATACTATTTTGTTGTTTTTAACGCTTGTAGTACACGTGTACTAAAAGCATTAAAAAAACAAAATGTACTAAAGTACATGCATTTGTTTTTTAGTGGTAAAAAAACCCAAATATATAACAAATAAAAGGTACTTGTGCACTTATGCACTTATGCTACCATGCTGAAATAATAACATTATTTAGAAACCCAATCTTAACATGGGGAAGGAAGGGTGTTTTGTTAACTATTCTGTACTTTCACCTAACAATTAAATAAAATATATTGTGAAACTTGAATTTATTTTTAACTCATTGTCAAGACCATTTTTTCGAATCTGTAAAACAAACCCGTTTTTTTTTTTTTTTTTTTTTCACTGAAGACATCTAAGCAGTAAATAGTAGCTTTTCAACAGTTTTGGTTATGTGCACAGTCAGAATATCTGCTATGACTCTTGCTACTAGTTACTGCTTTCATGTCCATATCTCACAACTCAGTCTTCAATGAGCATTGGTATATAAATTAAGATTTGCAAATATAGTGTACGCTAAACACATACTGTTTTTCTGTACATTGTGCAACTGGTTTTGGTAGATGTTCTTGTCAGAGAAGATCCAGAGCATCCTCAACTTGACTGAACTGCAACTAAGATTTCTTAGTTTTTTAACCCAGCATTAAGCCACTGTGCAAGCCACTGTCTTCCAATATTCTGGTGCTATCTTATCGTCCATGGTCTCCAACTCTGAAACCCATCAATAGTATACACAAACAGCTATTGCTATTAAATACTTTAAATCGTTCTGAAATGAGTTATTAGATTTATCCTGAACATGCTACATACATAAAATATTTTCATTCAAACAATTGTTTTATCTTTTCAAGGCTCAATTTTTTTTTTTTTAATTTAAAATTTTCTTATTAGTTTGTTCGTGCTGGAGATGGGGAATCCTACCAGATGCCAAACATTCACCCTTTATCTCATATATTCCAACTGAGAAAACTTTTTAAGATTCTGACCGTCCTTTTAAGTGCAATTGGTTGAATATCTCTTGCACTTGGTTCATCAGGTATATTTGCAGGTAGTTTTTGAAATTCTTTTTCATGAGTCCAGTTATTCCTATTGGAATAATAGAAATCTTCCTAAAATTCTAGTTTTTTTTCCTGTCATGCATAAAATCTTGGTAAGTCATGTGTATGAGAAACTGTTATGATTTGCTAGTAGTTATAAATGCTTTCAAGCCGTCGCGTCTCTAACTCTCAAATAGTATACAGAAATAGCTATCCTTTGCTCTCTACTGCTATTAAATACATGGTGTCTATAAGGTCTCTTTACAATTTAAAAAATACATTATTATGAAGATTGTTAATGGAATATCTTAACTAGATGGGTTTTTTTTTTTAATGTTATTCAGTGATTATTGAAGTTTTTATTAAAAATAAGATTTTGTATTACAGATCAGCTGTGTTAATAAGTGCGCATGGTTCTACATAAGGCATTACAATTTTAAACAACTCATTGTGTGGGTAGTCCATGAATTTGCTCATTTTACTTTCCGAAAAAAAAAAAATAGTAAGCAAACCAATGTTTCAATCGAAGGTATGTTATCAAACCAATTTTCATAGAGCATGAATAGGAATTATGCTTGCTCAATCCGTTATTTGTGAATAATGCAGCTTGGTTTGTGGGAGTAGGGCTGAACTTGTGTTAGACATGCGGTACAGATATTGAAAGCAGATTATAACAGGGTGGATTTATAGCCCTTATGTGTCAAACATGACGAGAGAGTCCATCATATATATGTATATGTGTATACATACGAGGTGCCTTAAAATAATTTCTAGCCATTTTCATATGGGCACTTTTATTGATAGTATATATATGAAACTCTGGTCTACTTCAAAGTAATCTCCTCCGGCTGCAATGCATTTGTTGTACCATACAAACAACTTCTGGAAGGCCCCTTGTGTGAGCTGTCAATGACCTTCGTCACAGCCTCTTTCATCTCCTCAATTGTCTCATAACGACAGCCTCTAAGGTTTTCCTTGAACTTAGGGAATAACCAAAAGTCACAGGAAGCAAGGTCTGGATGATAGAGAAGGTGAGGAACTGCCTTGATGTCCATCTTGGTCAAATAGTCTGTGACAAGGTTGGAGCACTCTTGGAACAAACTTCACGCAAATCATCCGCAATCTTCAGTTCCTCACAAATCATTGCGTGTACAGTTCCCACACTGACATCAAACTGTACACTTATTGTCATTATAGACACAACGACGTTCCTTATCTATGAAATTCTTTATTTGGCCAATCAACTCTGGTGTTCTGACTTCCTTGCTCCTCTCATATCTCTACACATCCCTTACAGACTCCCTACCTTCCTTGTTGGTTTCGTATGTACGAGGGGCTTGCAATAAGTAATGCCCCTGACCCACTTCCCATAGCAGTAGAGCAACGAAACTTGGCACAGTTATTAGTCTTTCTCTACATAAGAACCACCCAGAGTTATGCATTTCTCCCATCGTTTGATGCAGCTCTGGAGACCGTTTTTGTAGAACACCCCAGGTTGGTCCTCCAACCATGACGTGACTTCAGAAATCAAGGCTGCATCATTTGGGAAACGCTTTCCTTTCAAAAACAACTTCATGGCTGGGAGGAGATGAAAGTCAGAGGATGCAAGGTCAGGAGAGTAGGGAGGATAGGGAAGGATTTCATAACCACACGCCCGTGTTTCTGATTTGGCGACATGTGAGTTGTGGACTGGAGCGTTGTCCTGCAGGAAGAGGGTACCTTTGCTGATCTTGCCCCGCCTCTTGATTTTGATAGCTTCCCTTAATTTCCTCAAAAGTGAAGCATAATAGGCTCCTGTAATTGTGGTACACTTTGCCAGGAAATCTGTCATCATTACTCCGTCCTGGTCCCAGAAGACTGTGAGCATGACCTTGCCAGTGGAGGGCTGCACCCTTGCCTTCTTTGGAGGTGGTGAGTCCAAGTGCTTCTACTGCATTGACTGGGCTTTGGTCTTTGGATCATAGTGATGGACCCAGCTTTCATCCTGTGTAATCAGTCTTTTGAAAAACTTTGACTCATCTTCTTGACACATCTTCAAATTCGTCCTTGAGCACTCGACGCGTTCTTGCTTCTGGAATGGTGTGAGCAACTTAGGAATCCATCTGGGGACACCTTATGCATATGCAAATGGTCATGAATGATAGTTTCCACAGATCATGTTCTAATCTTGACATCTTGGGCTATTTGGCGAATAGTAATGCGCCGATCTTCCAAAATGGCAGCCTCAACTTGACAGACAAATGCCTCATCAATGGCAGAGGGGGGGGGCAACCAGGTCTGGGAGCTGTTTCCACAGACTTCCGGACATGTTTGAATTCACGATACCAGCGTTTTACAAGGTCATATGATGGGGCATTATCACCATAAGTTTCCTTCATTTCATCAAAAGTCTTCTGTGGTGTGCGTCCTTTCAAATACAAAAACCGGATCACTGCTCGACATTCAACAGGCTCCATTTCACACCTGACTCAGTTCAAGCACCTGTAAAACAGAAACCACAATTAGTTCAGAGCTGTAATTTTCCACATAACTCGTAGAGATATAAATCATTGCACATGCAAAATTTCAGCTAGATCAGACAAGTGGAAGTGAGTCAGGGGCATTACTTATTGCACGCCCCTCGTATACACATACATAAACACATACGTATACATATGTATGATGAACTCTTTCATCATGTATCACACATGATGACTATAAATCCACCCTGTTATACTCTGCTTTCATCATCTGTACCGCATGTCTAAACCAAGTTCAGCCCTGCTCCCACAAACCAAGCCACATAACTTACAAGTAACGGATTGAGCAGGCACAGTTCCTGTTGCTCTTATGCCACTCAAAAACTGATGCTCGATTCATACAAGATGGTCCAAAAGCAGTCTGAAGTATTCCATATGTATCTGTGGCATTTATTCTAAGTTTAAAACAGAATTTTATTGTATACTAGACAACCCGTGACCCGTTGGGTCACTCAGTGTTGAGAAATTATAGCAACATTTAATAAATCCAATAAACATGATTGATACGACTGCTGGTTGTTGGCCCATTATATATATATATATATATATATATATATATATATATATATATATATATATATATATATATATATATATATATATATATATATATATATATATATAACAAAGTTATAAAAACAAATATTTCTTATATGGCTAAAGGTAAGTTTCTTCTTTTTTTGTTTACAATTCCAATAAATAATTTTTAAAATGAACTTAAATATTAATATAATATTAATTTAACTTGATTTTTTTTCGCATTGAATTCCTGGAATGAAAGGTAAGTTTCTTCTTTTTTGTTTACAATTCCATTAAATAACTTTTAAAATTAACTTAAATATTAAATTACATTTATTTATTTATTTTGCAATCTAATAAAAATATTGGTTCTATATGTTTCAAAGAAGACGTGAATAAAAGTATGAATCGATTATTTTTTCAACGAATGAATTTTTTGAATGAATTTGCGATTAAAAAACCAAATATAATGTTTTTGTTTTACAAATTTATAAAAACAAATATTTCTTATATGGCTAAAGCTACCGATATATTATTTTTAACATGATTCCAGGCATATACTCAAAAAGCATATTTAAAAAAAAAAATCTGGAGTGAAAAATGCCATTGATGGATTGTTGGGGTAGTGGAATAGTTTTTGTGAATAAAATTAACTACTTGCACTGCTAGTAGTAGGCCTGTTGGCTTGTTAAGCCTTATAGGAGGGATGCTATTTCATAATGAATAGACGTTCATTTTGTTTTTTTTTTGTTTATTATTATTATTATTATTATTATTATTATTATTATTATTATTATTATTATTATTATAATAAAAATAAATAAAAATAAAAATAAAAAAACTTTTTTTTTTAAATTTTAAAAAAATTAAAAAATAAAAAGATTTATGCACTCATGTTACCGTGCTATTTTAAAAAATAGAATTTCAGTTAAATTCAAGTACCACGATATATTTTTGGTAAATTTTAACTTTGTTTCTACCTTAACATATTCCTTTAAAATTAAGACTTCAGGTTTTCGCCGGGGTATGCTTAAAAAATGTGCGCGCTTGCGCGTACGACAATAGCCACCATAAAAAAAAAAATTCGGAAAACTACTTGTTTGCGCAAAATTTATTCGTTTTCAGCATACCCGAAATCCTATAAAAGTCATTTTAAAGGAAAATGTAAAGATGGATACCAAGAAGAAAAAAAAAAAAACCTACTCTTAACTTGTTTGGAAGGACAGAACAGGTAGAAAACATCCTCCTATGTTAAGAATGGCTTTCAAAATAACGTTATTTCAGCACGGTAAAAAAACTATCTGGTGGATAGAAGAGTAACTTATTTCTCTTTTCAATTTTTTTGTAACCACGTTTTCGTTTTGTCTATGCTTATGGTTTTTTTTATGCAAAACCGTCAGAAATAAACCCAAATAAAATGTTTAAACCCCCCTCCCAACAGTCTCCTTTAAAAAGAATTTAGAGTGCCCCTTTTGGGGAGCTGGACACCCTCCCCACTAAAAACAGACCTTGTGTTTAACTGCCCTTATGGGGAGGCAAGTAAATAGGAACAGTAAAGTTTACAAATAAAGTAAATGAATAAATAAAACTCAACGCTGGCTCCACGGAAAGATACGCCATATTTGCACATGGCATGATTTTCGTTTGTTTATATAAACAGCAAGCCGGTGAAGTTAATTTTTTCTTTCCTCTCCACTTTTCCTTTCTTTCAAATATGTCTTTTCAAGTTTGGTCCGTAGTAGGGAAAATACATGTCAACCAGTAGTAGTAATAGTAGGATAAGGAAGAGGAGGCGTAGTAGTAGTAGTAGTAGTAGTAGTAAGAGGAGGAAGAGGAGGCGTAGTAGTAGTTGTAAAGAGGAGAAGTAATAGTAGTAGCAAGAAGAGTAGGCATAGTAGTAGTAGTAGGAGGAGGAGGCTAGTGCGCAAGCAAACAAGCAAACAACCAAGAACGACAGAGTTTTAGTATTATATAAATTGTTCTTCTAAAGTGTCCTCGTGTCCAGATTGCATTTTTGAAATTTACCAACTGTGACAATCAGGCTTTAGTAAGGTGTATTCCAATTCCTGCTGTAGCTGTTCATTTGAACCTGAAATCTTAAAAATTAGTTGGGCATCTCATAAGCAATAGCATACTGAATTTTCAAGAGTTTATGACAGTACAAAAATGTCTGATAATATATCTATCTATATATCTATTTAAGTGAAAGTGTCTGTCTGTTGGTCTGTGTGTGTGTGTGTGTCTGTCTTTCTGTGTACATTTCCCTCTCTCTGTCAATTTTCAGTCTACAGACTCGAAATTTGATATACAGGGTATTGAGATGTGGGAAAATCTTTGTAATCAGTTTTCGGCCAGAAATTTGGCGGTCAAGGGGTCAAAGTTCAACGATTAGACCTTTGAGAACTCTACCAAACTCATCCGTCAATTTTGGGTCTAAACACTTTAAATTTTAGATATAGGTTCCTTGGACATGGATCTAACTTAATAACTTGATTTGAGCCCAAAACAATAAATATTAATGGGTCATAATAGGGGTCAAAGTTAATAAAATTTGATCTCTGTGGTCTCTACCAAATTACTCAGACAATTTCTGGTCTAAACGTTTGAAATTTTACATAAAGGGTATTCTGAGATAAGGAAAGCTTTTTAATCGGTTTGGGTCGAAAATTTAAGCTTCCGAGAGTTCAAAGTTCAAAAGATTTGACCTTTGCCATGTCTAGCAAACTACTCTCCAAATTTTGGGTTTAATAATTTAAAACTTACACATAACGGGTATTCAGACAGGCGGCAAGCATTTTAATCATTTAAACCTACGTCAGTTCCGGTCGTAACAGCAAAGACGTCACGTTTTTTTCACATTCTTTTCCTCGTTCGTGGTACAGGTTCGAGCCTGCCTTCCTACTACCACTTATTTTCTTTATTTTCTTGTTTTGCTCAACACACACCTTCAAACACCCAGGCAACGCCGGGCATCCATGCTAGTATGTATATATATATATATATATATATATATATTTTATAAAGCTCCCCTCTTTGGTAGAGCACTCTTGTAAATTATCTTACTCGCTGCTTAATTTAGCTGAAATAATGCGAAGCTCGCGATTTGTTTACAAACAAACGTTTGAGCCCTCTACGAGTAGCGGACGAATGTTTATTTAAATAATCGTTCGGATAGGTTAATTTCGGCCACCGATTCCGTAGTCATGTGGGTAGGACTGCCGACTGTCATCATGACGGTTCTAGGTTCGATCCTCGGCTTGGGAGAGGTGTTAGTCTAGCGGCACTGATGAGTTGTGATACAACGAAACAGGTCTGTATGTCGATGACTAAAATATATTTTATAAAGCTCCCCTCTTTGGTAGAGCACTCTTGTAAATTATCTTACTCGCTGCTTAATTTAGCTGAAATAATGCGAAGCTCGCGATTTGTTTACAAACAAACGTTTGAGCCCTCTACGAGTAGCGGACGAATGTTTATTTAAATAATCGTTCGGATAGGTTAATTTCGGCCACCGATTCCGTAGTCATGTGGGTAGGACTGCCGACTGTCATCATGACGGTTCTAGGTTCGATCCTCGGCTTGGGAGAGGTGTTAGTCTAGCGGCACTGATGAGTTGTGATACAACGAAACAGGTCTGTATGTCGATGACTAAAATATATTTTATAAAGCTCCCCTCTTTGGTAGAGCACTCTTGTAAATTATCTTACTCGCTGCTTAATTTAGCTGAAATAATGCGAAGCTCGCGATTTGTTTACAAACAAACGTTTGAGCCCTCTACGAGTAGCGGACGAATGTTTATTTAAATAATCGTTCGGATAGGTTAATTTCGGCCACCGATTCCGTAGTCATGTGGGTAGGACTGCCGACTGTCATCATGACGGTTCTAGGTTCGATCCTCGGCTTGGGAGAGGTGTTAGTCTAGCGGCACTGATGAGTTGTGATACAACGAAACAGGTCTGTATGTCGATGACTAAAATATATTTTATAAAGCTCCCCTCTTTGGTAGAGCACTCTTGTAAATTATCTTACTCGCTGCTTAATTTAGCTGAAATAATGCGAAGCTCGCGATTTGTTTACAAACAAACGTTTGAGCCCTCTACGAGTAGCGGACGAATGTTTATTTAAATAATCGTTCGGATAGGTTAATTTCGGCCACCGATTCCGTAGTCATGTGGGTAGGACTGCCGACTGTCATCATGACGGTTCTAGGTTCGATCCTCGGCTTGGGAGAGGTGTTAGTCTAGCGGCACTGATGAGTTGTGATACAACGAAACAGGTCTGTATGTCGATGACTAAAATATATTTTATAAAGCTCCCCTCTTTGGTAGAGCACTCTTGTAAATTATCTTACTCGCTGCTTAATTTAGCTGAAATAATGCGAAGCTCGCGATTTGTTTACAAACAAACGTTTGAGCCCTCTACGAGTAGCGGACGAATGTTTATTTAAATAATCGTTCGGATAGGTTAATTTCGGCCACCGATTCCGTAGTCATGTGGGTAGGACTGCCGACTGTCATCATGACGGTTCTAGGTTCGATCCTCGGCTTGGGAGAGGTGTTAGTCTAGCGGCACTGATGAGTTGTGATACAACGAAACAGGTCTGTATGTCGATGACTAAAATATATTTTATAAAGCTCCCCTCTTTGGTAGAGCACT
The DNA here is from genome assembly GCF_053919585.1 of Euprymna scolopes. NCBI lineage: Eukaryota > Metazoa > Mollusca > Cephalopoda > Sepiida > Sepiolidae > Euprymna > Euprymna scolopes. Next base: position 22,570,782 of record NC_136524.1, on the reverse strand, counting down.
CTTGTAAATTATCTTACTCGCTGCTTAATTTAGCTGAAATAATGCGAAGCTCGCGATTTGTTTACAAACAAACGTTTGAGCCCTCTACGAGTAGCGGACGAATGTTTATTTAAATAATCGTTCGGATAGGTTAATTTCGGCCACCGATTCCGTAGTCATGTGGGTAGGACTGCCGACTGTCATCATGACGGTTCTAGGTTCGATCCTCGGCTTGGGAGAGGTGTTAGTCTAGCGGCACTGATGAGTTGTGATACAACGAAACAGGTCTGTATGTCGATGACTAAAATATATTTTATATATATATATATATATATATATATATATATTAGCGATGAGAAAATTTCAACATTCCTCCTGATTCCGATGCAATCACTGATTCTGTTATAAATTCCCTATTCCATTACAATTTCTTATTCCAATTCAGATTCTTTTAAAATCAGTAAATATTTATCTACAGAGCTGTTTTTCTTTAGATTACCATAACCCGGTTCTCCAACTGCCAACGTAGACCCCTACTACCATGTCTCCTTCTCCAACATCAGGGGTCTACGTTCTAACCTTCCAGAGGTTGAAACCCAATTACAGGAGACTAAACCAGACCTTTTATTTTTAAGTGAAACTGGCATTGGACAGGCTATTTCCCTAGAAGAGTTTGCAATTATAGGATACTCTAACTTAACTTCTAAATCTGACCCCCAAGATCGCCATGGGCATGGAATATGTGCCTATATTAAAGATAGCTTTCCATGTGGTAGGGACATCTCCAGGGAAGATCCTAACTTACCCTATATGTGCTTCCGGGTTGCTTTAGCTCACACTACTGCATTTATATTTACTCTCTATCGCCCCCACAACAGCGGAGTTACTATCTTTCAAAGCATATCTGAGAAAATTGACCAAGTCCTATCTGCTTATCCTTCAGCTAACATTCACGTATGTGGAGACTTCAATGTTCACAACGTCGAATGGTTGACCCACTCAAACAAGACCGATGATGAGGGGAGGTTCTGTCATGATTTCTCCATTGCCTATGACCTCACTCAGATTGTTCAGGAACCCACTCGTGTGCCCGACAATGACGGCCAGTATGCGAGCCTACTAGACCTTTTTCTCACAACTTGCCCTGAACTATGTTCAGTTTCTGTTCTGTCGCCTCTTGGATCTTCCGACCACTCTGTTGTATCAATTAAGATAAAAATGAAATGTAATAAGTCCCCAGACGTACCTCTCCATCGTACAGTATATCGATACACTAAGGCTGACTGGGATAGCTTCCGTACATTTATATCTGATCTACCTCTGCATTCCATGTTTAAAAAGGATGTGTCCTCTATAGTATTAGACCTGACTGAATGGTTAATTGTAGGTATTGACCATTACATACCCTCTAAAAAGTTTCAGCAAAAATCTAACAGCCAGCCATGGTTCTCTCCAGAATGTGCTGCTGCCATTGCGCACAGAAATCACTTTTTCCACTGCTTCAAACGTAATAGATGTATGGAAACTAAAGCCGCTTTCAGGACTGCCAGCAACCATTGTAAGAAAGTAATAAAGAACGCAAGAGAGTTGTATGCTCAATCTGTTAAGTCCAAAGTAGCTGAACAGCGCCTTGGTTCCCACCAGTTTTGGCAAATTGCAAACAGAATCCTGAACAGAAGCGTGTGCTCCATCCCAACTATTATCAATGGACCTGAGGTAATCTCGTCAGCATCAGACAAAGCCAAACTCTTTGCCAAGAACTTTGCAGCTAATTCTACCCTTTGTGACCAAGGCCGCCAACCCCCAATATTTCCTCCTGTATCAGAAAACACGCTATGTGATATACGTATATCTGTACGTGATGTTGCCAAGCTAATCAAAAACCTTGATTCCAGTAAAGCAACTGGCCCTGACGGTATTCCAATTATAGTACTCAAAAAACTTCAACCTGAACTAGCGCCCATACTTACAAAACTGTTTAAACGTTGTCTTAAGGAGAATAGTTTCCCATCTCCCTGGAAAATTTCATCAGTATGCCCTGTATTTAAGAATTCAGGTGATCGCTCATCCCCCTCTCAGTACAGGCCAATAAGTCTCCTGTGCGTCATGAGTAAGTTGCTAGAATCTGTGTTAAATACAGAAGTAATCAACCATCTCAACAAAAATAACCTTCTTAGTGACACTCAATATGGTTTCCGTTCTGCTAGATCTACAGCAGATGTGCTTACAGTTATATCGCATAGGATTAGCAAATCTCTCGACGGTGGTAATCTTTCTAGGGCAATTGCTCTTGACATATCTAAAGCCTTTGATAGGGTATGGCATAAAGGTTTACATCATAAGATCGCTAGCTATGGTATAGCTGGAAAAGTCTTCTCAATTATTAAATCATTCCTTTCTGATAGGTTCATAAGAGTAGTAGTTGAGGGGCAAAAATCAGAAGCTCACAGTATTAATGCCGGTGTCCCTCAGGGGTCCATCCTGGGCCCAACTCTTTTCCTGATCTACATTAATGATCTTCCAAATCACATCCTTACATCATTTGTAGACATTTATGCTGACGACACTACCATTTATGGTAGCACATCTAACACAGTAAACGACCAAGTTCTCTCCAATTCTCTCTCCTCTGATCTTGAGCACACATAGTACAATGGGGAAAGGAGTGGCTGGTTACTTTTAATGCATCTAAAACCAAGCTTCTCTCTTTACATCATCAACATTCTAATCCACATCTGGCATCAATTGAAATGAATGGCTCTCGTCTTCAGGAGGCCTCAAGTTTTGACAAGCTTCTGGGCTTGACCATTACTCCTGATCTTAAATGGAACACGTACATCAAATCTGTTGGCAAGGTCGCTGGAAAAATGGTGGGATCTTTCTATCGATCCGGTAAATATCTCACTGCTGAGTCTATTCTCTATCTATATAAGAGCCAGGTACGTCCAAGGATGGAATACTGTTGCCACATATGGGCAGGAGCTGCTAGAAAAGACTTGTCCTGCCTTGATAGAGTTCAAAATAGACTTCGTAGCCTCGTAGGAGATGTCCTTTTCTCCTCCTTGCAACCTCTATCTCACAGAAGAGATGTTGCGAGTTTGCACGCCTGTGGAATTGTCTTCCGTTTTCCTGCTTTCCAGCTGACTACAATATGGTTGTCTTCAAGTCTAACGTAAACAAGTTCTTGATGAGCCGTTCCACTTGTTAACAAATTTACCGAATTTCCATTACTAACGATTACTATATTGTCCAATTTCCCACTGTACACTCTTTAACCCTTATCCACGAGTGGCCTCTTGGCCTTGATAAGTGGTGATGTCTATGTAAAAAAAAAAAAATCCAAAGGACCGTTTGAATTTATTCGCAAGGAGTTAAATTTTAAGTGTTGTGTAATTATTTTTAAAAAATTATAATTTTACTTATAGTTGCACGTCTGCTGTATTTCTTTAATTTTGAATAATTTCACAATTATGAATGAATTTGCGTGTACTTACGTGTAGTAGTATTTCGTTAGTTGCGTTTTATTTTATTATTTTATTTACTACCGTAATCACGTGAATATAATTTTAGCAGATGAAAAATTGGGAGGCAAAAGAGTCAGGAGAACCCTATTTCGTTATATTTCTTACTGAAATAAAATATAATTGTTAATTAGTTTATTTTCTCCATGTATACATGAATATAATGCACCGAAAAGGAAACGAAAAAAAAAAAAAATATAATAAGTTGGTTTTCAGGCCAAAGCTGAAAGTGTAGTATCTGTTCTGATGCTTCACCTTCATGTTAACATAGCGAATACATATGTACAAAGAAAACACGCACACGCACAATGCGTTGTTGGTGTATTTAATGCCATAAGTAATAAGCCAGAAGGTTTCTCTTTCATATGTATGTAATCTGAAGAAGCCATATTGAAAGATAAGTTTATGTTTTGAGGCTGATACTGTTAATCCCGAATGTAGGAATGCTTAGAGTTCAGCATATCGAAATGCCGGGAACATTGCAAGGGATACCTCATTATTTGTGTAGATGAAAAGTGATAAGAGTATGCGATGTGTATAAATTCAATAGCTAGTTAATGGCAGCGTAGACACAAAAAAGTAGGGAAAATAGGGTCATAAGCGGACTTATGGAATAGGGAACTACTTCCTTTCGAAAGTGATTATGTCGCTTCTAGGATGTAATGTACGATTTTATTATGAAACCTAAATATATCTGTAATGTAGTTGTAAAGTTACAGAATAGTCTCGACATAATAATGTTGTATGTGATATCTGTTGTTTTATTATACATATTATATATATCATCATTTCAATCATTCATAAACTACATCCCAATGAATGGATTGATGATGATACTTACGGGCTTTGAAGATGGGCGAATAAAAGATATATCTGCCTTACTTAAAAACAATGCTAGTTTTATTTTTGGTGTCTTTAAACCCCCACCCACTCTTTTTGCTGATGAGGAGTCTTTGTTTTATAAAATCAAATGATAAAATTATTGTCCAAGACGTATTGTCTGTCTCAATAAAAACATCATTTCCGAAACGATCATACAATTTACTGATTTTGATTGTTCTTCCTTTTGAAACCGATTTTTAATTTTAATTATAAATTATCAATCATCTTGATATATATATATATATATTTTTTTTTACATAGGCGTCACCACATTATCAAGGCCCAGAGGCCACTCAAGGATAAGGGTTAAAGAGTGTAGAGTAGTCAAAAGGACAATATAGTAATCGATAGTAATGGAAATTCGGTAAATTTGTTAACTTAAGTGGAACGGCTCATCAGAAACTTGTTCACATTAGACTTGAAGAAAACCATATTATAGACAGCTGGAAAGCAAGAAAAACGGAAGACAATTCCACAGGCGTGCAGTTCTAAGAAAGAAGCTTTCATCATGGAATCTATGTTTAGGTTTAGGCACAGATAAAGAGTGGGGAAAATTATTGATAATGTTTTCAGCTAGTCTAGTGTTTCTTGTGAAAGTTTGGCGAGAGGGGACCACAGATTGAAGCTCAGTCGAACACTTTCCATGAAAATAACGATACAGCAGAGACAAACTCGCAACATCTCTTCTGTGAGATAAAGGTTGCAGTGAAGAGAAAAGGAGATCTCCCACCAGGCCACAAAGTCTATTTTGAACCCTATCAAGGCAGAACAAGTCTTTTCTAGCAGCTCCTGCCCATATGTGGCAACAGTATTCCATCCTTGGACGTATCTGGCTCTTATATAGATAGAGAATTGCATCAGCAGTGAGATATCTACTGAAGCGATAGAAGGATCCGAGTATTTTTCCAGCGGTCTTGGCAACAAATTTGATGTACGTATTCCATTTAAGATCAGGAGTAAAGGTCAAGTCTGGAAGCCTGTCCAAACTTGAGGCCTCTCCAAGACGAGAGCCATTCATTTTAATTGATGCCAGATGGGGATCAGAACGTTGATGATGTAAAGATAGAAGCTTGGTTTTAGATGCATTAAAAGTAACCAGCCACTCCTTTCCCCATTGTACAACGTGATAAATATCAGAGGAGAGAGAATCGGAGAGAACTTGGTCGTTTACTGTCTTAGATGTGCTACCATAGATTGTAGTGTCGTCAGCAAAAATGTCTACAAATGATGTAAGGATGTGATTTGGAAGATCATTAATGTAGATCAGGAAAAGAGTTGGGCCCAGGATGGACCCTTGAGGGACTCCAGCATTAATACTGTGAGCTTCTGATTTTTGCCCATCAACTACTACTCTTATGAACCTATCAAAGAGAAATGATTTAATAATTGAGAAGATATTTCCAGCTATACCATAGCTGGAGATCGTGTGAAGTAAGCCTTTGATATGTCAAGAGCAATTGCCCTAGAAAGGTTGCCTCTGTCGAGAGATTCGCTAATCCTATGAGATATAACTGTAAGCACATCTGCTGTAGATCTAGCAGAACGGAAACCATATTGTGTGTCACTAAGAAGGTTATTTTTGCTGAGATGGTTGATTACTTCTCTATTTAACACAGATTCCAGCAACTTACTCATGATGCACAGGAGACTTATTGGCCTGTACTGAGAGGGGGATGAGCGATCACCTGAATTCTTAAATACAGGGCATACTGATGAGATTTTCCAGGGTGATGGGAAGAAATTCTCCTTAAGACAACGTTTAAACAGTTTTGTAAGTATGGGTGCTAGTTCTGGTTGAAGTTTTTTGAGTACTATAATTGGAATACCGTCAGGGCTGGTTGCTTTACTGGAATCAAGGTTTTTGATTAGCTTGGCAACATCACATACAGATATTTGTATATCACATAGTGTGTTTTCTGATACAGGAGGAAATATTGGGGGTTGGCTGCCTTGGTCGCAAAGGGTAGAATTGGCTGCAAAGTTCTTGGCAAAGAGTTTGGCTTTATCTGATGCTGACGAGATTAACTCAGGTCCCTTGATGATAGTTGGGATAGAGCACACGCTTCTGTTCAGGATTCTGTTTGCAATTTGCCAAAACTGGTGTGAACCAAGCCGCTGCTCAGCTACTTTGGACTTGATGGACTGAGCATACAACTCTCTTGCGCTCTTTATATATATATATATATATATATATATATATATATATATATATATATATATATATATATATAATTTTTAAAATATAAGTATTCCCAAACACACATTTAGGTAAAAATGCACTTTCGTATAAATAATGGAATTAAGTCAAGCAAGTATCGCTAACAAAAACAAACAAAAACATCTATATATATATATGTATATGCATATATATATATATGTATATGTATATATATATATGTATGTATATATGTATATATATATATTCATATATATATATATATATGTATATATATATATATATTCAAAAAACTACATGCGTGGGTTCAATTCAATAACTTTTCTCTGGGGAGGATTACTATTAGCACTGCAATAAACAACTAATGAACTGTGAAATCATATAAATATTTAAAAAAAAAAACGCGGATTAATCGATATTTTTTTTTTTTTTTTTTTTTTTTTACATAGGCATCACCACATTATCAAGGCCCAGAGGCCACCCAAGGATAAGGGTTAAAGAGTGTACAGTAGACATTGGACAATATAGTAATCATTAGTAATGAAAATTTTGTAAATTTGATAACTTATATGGAACGGCTCATCAAGAACTTATTTACTTTAAACTTGAAGACAACCATATTGTAGTCAGCCGGAAAGCAGGAAAACGGAAGACAATTCCACAGGCGTGCAGTTCTAAGAAAGAAGCTTTGTTCATGGAATCTACGATTAGGTTTAGGCACAGATAAAGAGTGGGGGGGAATTATTGATAGTGTTTACAGCTAGACGAGTGTTTCTTGTGAAAGTTTGGCGAGGGGGGACCATAGATTGAAGCTCAGTCGAACACTTTCCATGAAAATAACGATACATCAGAGACAAACTCGCAACATCTCTTCTGTGAGATAGAGGTTGCAAGGAGGAGAAAAGAACATCTCCTACGAGGCTACGAAGTCTATTTTGAACTCTTTCAAGGCAGGACAAGTCCTTTCTAGCAGCACCTGCCCAGATGTCGCAACAGTATTCCATCCTTGGACGTACCTGGCTCTTATATAGATAGAGAATAGCATCAGCAGTGAGATATTTACCGGATCGATAGAAAGATCCCACCATTTTTCCAGCGACCTTGCCAACAGATTTGATGTACGTGTTCCATTTAAGATCAGGAGTAATGGTCAAGCCCAGAAGCTTGTAAAAACTTCCTGAAAACGAGAGCCATTCATTTCAATTGATGCCAGATGTGGATTAGAATGTTGATGATGTAAAGAGAGAAGCTTGGTTTTAGATGCATTAAAAGTAACCAGCCACTCCTTTCCCCATTGTACTACGTGCTCAAGATCAGAGGAGAGAGAATTGGAGAGAACTTGGTCGTTTACTGTGTTAGATGTGCTACCATAAATGGTAGTGTCGTCAGCATAAATGTCTACAAATGATGTAAGGATGTGATTTGGAAGATCATTAATGTAGATCAGGAAAAGAGTTGGGCCCAGGATGGACCCCTGAGGGACACCGGCATTAATACTGTGAGCTTCTGATTTTTGCCCCTCAACTACTACTCTTATGAACCTATCAGAAAGGAATGATTTAATAATTGAGAAGACATTTCCAGCTATACCATAGCTAGCGATCTTATGAAGTAAACCTTTATGCCACACCCTATCAAAGGCCTTAGATATGTCAAGAGCAATTGCCCTAGAAAGATTGCCATCGTCGAGAGATTTGCTAATCCTATGCGATATAACTGTAAGCACATCTGCTGTAGATCTAGCAGAACGGAAACCATATTGAGTGTCACTAAGAAGGTTATTTTTGTTGAGATGGTTGATTACTTCTGTATTTAACACAGATTCTAGCAACTTACTCATGACGCACAGGAGACTTATTGGCCTGTACTGAGAGGGGGATGAGCGATCACCTGAATTCTTAAATACAGGGCATACTGATGAAATTTTCCAGGGAGATGGGAAACTATTCTCCTTAAGACAACGTTTAAACAGTTTTGTAAGTATGGGTGCTAGTTCAGGTTAAAGTTTTTTGATTACTATAATTGGAATACCGTCAGGGCCAGTTGCTTTACTGGAATCAAGGTTTTTGATTAGCTTGGCAACATCACATACAGATATACGTATATCACATAGCGTGTTTTCTGATACAGGAGGAAATATTGGGGGTTGGCGGCCTTGGTCACAAAGGGTAGAATTAGCTGCAAAGTTCTTGACAAAGAGTTTGGCTTTATCTGATGCTGACGAGATTACCTCAGGTCCATTGATAATAGTTGGGA